>NW_024425897.1:6007312-6169132 GCF_017311325.1 Ursus maritimus
CTCCAAAGACATTTGTTCTCTCACACTCTGAAGGCTCGAAGTCCAAAGTCAAGGTGTTGGCCGTGCTGTGCTCCCTGCAAGGCTCTAGGGGAGGGCCCTTCTTTTCTTCAATCTTCTGGTGGCTTCTAGCAATTCTCGGGGTATCTTGGCTCCTATCTGTATATCTGTCTCTTCTTTTCTTCAAAGGATACCCGTCATTGGATTAGCCCCCCGCCCAAATCCGGTGTGACCTCAGTAAGAATTAATTATATCTGCACAGACCAAATAAGGTCATCTTCTAAGATTCCAGGAAGACATGAATTTTGGGGGGACACTCACTGTTCAACCCACCACACTGAGGAAGGGCCATCAAGACTGAGACCTAAAGGATGTGTGTTTGGCGGGGGTGAGGGGGTGAGGAGAGAGCGCCCTTCCAGGCTGAGGGAACAGCATGTGCAAAGGCTTTCCCCTGCGAGTACAGCAGAGGCCATTGTGACCAGAACAGAGTACCAAGGGGAGTGTTGAGGGCTGAGGGCACTCATCCAGGCACAGAGCCATGGAAAGGGATGCATTTAATTCTGAGCCCCTCCGAAGAATATCCAGGCAGGGGGCAAGATAGGATCGGATTCTCTTTCGGGAAAAGCTCATCTCACTTCAGCCTGGGAAGGTGCACGGCAGTGACGTGTGTGTGCCTTAAGGTTTACCCCCCCCACCCCCAACACATTTACCTCCTGGCAGGTGACTAGGGCAGGGCTAATACTCCCTGAGACAACAGAGACTCAGAGAGGGCAAGCAGATTTTCCAGGGTCACACAGCTAGGACGAAGAGCACTCAGGGTCCTTGCCAGTGTCTTCTGTCTCCTGAATGCTCACCACACTTGCATGCGATGGTCCTTGGTCCTTGAAAGACAGCTGGGATTCCGGGGCAGGCGACATGCCCCGGAACAGGGAGCATTGCTTTTATACACGCACTCCTGCCTGCGCTGCGTTACCTGCCCACTTAGCTGCGGGCTGGGGATAAGGTAGCCTCAGCAACTTAGTGAGTGTGGAATTAATTCCCTTGTATCTGTAAGCTGCTCTGACCCTCCCCGCTCAGAACCGAGCTCCGGAGGAGAAAAAGCAGGTGAAGAACAGTAAACACTGACGTGCTCACCGGAGAGCATTGGGAGGGTTGTGATAAAATCGCGGGCCAAGGCCCAAAGGGCATGGCAGGATAACTGTGACCATTCCAGAACCTCTGAGCTGATGTTTCTCTGACTCTGGGGATGTATATTGGCATGGGAAAGAACTTTCTTTTTCTTGCGGAAATAAAAATATGTACCTGTTTCAGATGTGACATTCCACAGAGTGAACATATCAATTTCCCCCCAGTGGGACGTGAAACGTAATTCAGGCCTGTCTCCCAGGTACCCAGGATGCTAATAAGGGTGCTTATTTGCTG
This sequence comes from Ursus maritimus, assembly GCF_017311325.1. Lineage (NCBI taxonomy): Eukaryota > Metazoa > Chordata > Mammalia > Carnivora > Ursidae > Ursus > Ursus maritimus. Next base: position 6,008,732 of record NW_024425897.1, read on the forward strand.
GACCTAAAATCTCCAGTGCAGGGCAAGGCCCTTGTTTCCTGCTTAGTCTCTTGTTGTTTTTTTAGCTCCCCCTTTGTCTCGGTGCTGAGAGCAGGGAGGAGGGAGGAATTACTCTGGAATACCCTCTTTCCGTTGAGGATTTTTCTCCAACTGTGTTTTGAGAGAGTGGTGGGGTGCTCCTTCGGGAGAGAGCTGAGCCGGTCATTGCCGATGCCCTCCCCCACCTTGGCTGCTGAGATGGACCCCTTCCCCAGCAAGGTGGAGAGATGCTCTGCGTGTTTGCGTGTTTGGGGGTGGGGGGTGTGGAGCAGAGAAGTTAAATTTGGTTCCGGATCTGAGGGCTGGTTTCCTTCCTCTCCTGGTGAAAGGCTCTGTGGAATGAATCACGTCCTCTCTTTAGAGTTCTGGGCCCACAGAATGTCAAGGCCAGGCTGGTGCTGTTGGAGGGACGCCCACCCAGGGGATATCAGACTCTGGTTTGCAACCCCGTGGAGGGACCTTGGGCCACAGGGATGATGCCTGTGGCTTCCCACTGAGGTGCATATATTCATTCATTCATTCATTCATTCATTCATTCATTCATTCATTCATTCATTCATTCATTCATTCATTCATTCATTCATTCATTCATTCATTCATTCATTCATTCATTCATTCATTCATTCATTCATTCATTCATTCATTCATTCATTCATTCATTCATTCATTCATTCATTCATTCATTCATTCATTCATTCATTCATTCATTCATTCATTCATTCATTCATTCATTCATTCATTCATTCATTCATTCATTCATTCATTCATTCATTCATTCATTCATTCATTCATTCATTCATTCATTCATTCATTCATTCATTCATTCATTCATTCATTCATTCATTCATTCATTCATTCATTCATTCATTCATTCATTCATTCATTCATTCATTCATTCATTCATTCATTCATTCATTCATTCATTCATTCATTCATTCATTCATTCATTCATTCATTCATTCATTCATTCATTCATTCATTCATTCATTCATTCATTCATTCATTCATTCATTCATTCATTCATTCATTTGTTCATTCATTCGTTCATCCACCCATTGCAATCCGAGGTGATATTCAACTCCCTCCTGGGGGTGGAGCCTTAATGTTAATCATCCACTCCTTCTTTGTGCACCTGCTTGGGCCTAGCCCTTTTCAGCCCCCAGGGACTCATCCGTGGGAATGGCAGACAAGGCCCTCCACACCCTAGGGTAGGGGTCGAGCAGCTTCTCCTGTAAAGGACCAGGTAGTAAATATTTTTGGCTTTTTGGACCATAAAAGCCCCATCACAACTGACCGCCGTTTATTGCCCAAGCAGCCAGGGACCATATGTAACTGGGGGAGTGCTCCACTCACGTTTTCTTGATGGACACTGAAATTTGATTTCCTTAGAATTTTTATGTGTCGCGAAGTATTATTCTTTCAATTTTTTTTCCCAACGATCTAAACGTCGTTCAGATTTTTAAGCAGAGAATTGAAGGTGGGGGAAGAGGTAGCCCTTTGCTGCAGGCTGTGGGAACAGCAGGGGCAAAGGTCCTGAGGTGTAGGAAGTTTCCGGGAGAAGGCGGGTGGTCGCGTGTACAACGAAGAGGAAAGCGTGTGTGGCTGAAGCCTAATGAGCGAAGGGGAGAGTGGTGAGGCCATTTTAGATTTTTATGAAGACTTTCCCTCTCTGAGCTTACTTTCCCTGTTTAAAAGTAAAAGAAGATGGTAACAGCACCTTCCGTTATTAATGAGAGGACGAGGTCATACGCAAGAGGTGTTTTGCTAAAGGCAGCGCCTGACACGTGAGGGCTGGCAGTGGTGGTGGCAGTGGGGGTGTGGGTGATCACGGTGACGTCTTTCTCTTGTGCATGGCCTCTCCTCACTTTTTGTCTTCTACGTGGAATATGTCACCTGCTTGGCTGTGGGCTTCCCCAAAGCAGACCCACACACGGTGATCCCATACTTTGTGTGGGAGATGGTCCCAGGAAAGTCTGCCCACGGACTGGGGAAGCCAGACAGGGCAGGGAAAGAGGCCACTGCTGGGTATGTTCATAAACAGGTCACCTCTGTGGGCAACAGGGCCTCCGCCCCATTGGGGACCTCTGGGGACCGTGTCGAATGGGCACCGAGTTATCACCCCGAGGGTGCAGGGGAGCTGGGTATGCATACACCAGCTTCTCTCCATCCCTGGCTGGAGGCTGCTTCTGGGGGGTTAGCTCCTGGCCACTTCTGGCCTGTCTGGCACCCTGGCCCCCGGGGTAGGGGGACGCCTTCGGGCAGAGACTTTAGGGCTTTTGGAAGCTGTTGGAGCCACAGCGTGGCCGATGGGGCACCACTGCCTGGGATTTTGTGTCTACTTCAAGACCCTGCTCAGATGTCTCCCCTGCGGTAACTTTCCTCCAGCAGCTTCTGGTCCTCCCACCTCTGGTCTCCCGTAGCTGCCAGGTAGACCTCGCTGGAGACCTAGTGCTTTAGGGCTTGCTGCCATCCTTCCTCCTTGTTCTGTGTTGGGCCCGTGTCTTGTTCACTTCTGTATCCAGGGGCTTGGCGCGGGGCAGGTGCCGTGGCTGTTGCCTGGGCATGATGAGTGAAAGGTGACAAGCGGGACCCCTGCCCTCAAGTGCTCCGGGTCTTGGCGGGAGGCACGTGAGTGACAGGTGGCCACGGTTCCGGGAAGGGGCACGGGGAGCCTGCGTATGAGGTGGCTGGCTCTGCCTCTGAGCCCTCCAGCTTCCGGACTCGGGCTTCTCACCCCGGGATGAACCCTGACATGTCTCTGGGAGTTCTGAAAATCTGCCCGCGTCTGGGCACCTCCTGCAGAAATCCTGATTTAGTCCAGCACGGCATCTGCCTATAAACATTGATCCAGTCCTCCTGGCTTGGCATGTTGGGAAGGCCTCTGTGTTGGTTTCCTGTGGCTGTTGTAACAAACCGCCACGAACCGTGGCTTCAAACAACAGGAGTTTCTTCTGTCGTTCTGGAGGTCAGGAGTTCACGGTCAGTTTCCCTGAGCAGAAATCGGCCACCGCCAGAGGCTCTGTGCGGGGGGGGGCATCCATTTCCTTGCCCGTTCCAGCTTCTAGAAGCTGCCGCCTCCCCAGGCTTTCCTCCGGCTTCAGAGCCAGCAGCGTCTCTCTGCTGAGGCTGTCATTTGGCCTTTCCCTTAGGCAGGTCTCCCTCTGCTTCCCTCTTAAAAGGAAACACATGATTGCATTTAGGGCCCACCCAGATAATCCAGGCTCTGGCTCGCCTCTCAAGATCTTTAACGTAAGTCCCTCTGCAGAGGCGCTTTCTAACCGTGTACGGCGGCGGGGAGCCTGCTCCCGGGGATTAGCACGTGGCTATTTTCTGCAGCCGTCCCTGAGGTCCTGAGAACGCGCGTCCTGTGCCCCCGGCCTATGCGGGCATTCCCCGACAGCTGAGCTTCCAGACTCCTGCAGGGCTGGGCTCCTGCTCTCTGCTTTACGCGTGGGGAAACTGAGGCACAGGGGCGGGAGAGTGATTTTTCTGAAGCTGAGCCTGGATCTGAACCCGAAGTCGTGTTAGTCTTTGCTCCGCTCGCCCAGGGCGGGAGAGGGGTATGCACAGCTGGCCCCGCCCTGCCGAGCCTGGCTCCGTCTGCAGGTCCCAGGACAGTTGAGACCCCCCCACCTCAGCTCCAGTCCCAGAATTGGGAGCACGCTTGTGATTTTTAGGGCATCTCTGCTCCGAGCCCCCTCAGTGGGAAGGATTCCCATTTCTGCTTCCTGTGTTCCTTTCGGAAGAAAGTCACTGTTCACGGCAGTTCTTCAAAACTACCCTGCCGAGCCCGGCTCCGTCTGCAGGTCCCAGGACAGTTGAGACCCCCCCACCTCAGCTCCAGTCCCAGAATTGGGAGCACGCTTGTGATTTTTAGGGCATCTCTGCTCCGAGCCCCCTCAGTGGGAAGGATTCCCATTTCTGCTTCCTGTGTTCCTTTCGGAAGAAAGTCACTGTTCACGGCAGTTCTTCAAAACTGGTCTTCAGGGCTATTTAAGTCAGGTCAGCATCGTGGCGGGAATCACCCGGATGAGAGAAATAAAAGGAGAGGGAGCCACTGTGCACTGGGTACTGCGCTGGGGCCTTCCGGGTCCAGCTGGATTTGGCATCATTCTCCCCATTCCACAGGCAAGAAAACTGAGGCTCGGGGAGGGGAATGACTTATAAGGCCATGCAACTAGTGAGTGTAGAATTGGGATTTGAACCCAGATCTCTCTGGCTCCCTGCACTTTGGGCTGGTGTCGGATTAGGAGGCCCAGCGTGCTTACTGCTTCTGCATTGTCGGGGGTTTGAATTGATGTTTTTCTGGGGTCCCTTTGGCTCTGACTCCCCCTGGCTTCATGTTGGGGTGGGGGGGGTTCATGCTTTTCCTCCCTCGTATGTGGATGGTCTCAAGTCACACTGTCTTTCCTCTTCATCCCCGTCACCTACTGGGTCCAGACCAGCTCCATCTCCCACCCAGGAGGAGGCGGGCTGCTCCTCTTTGGTTCCCAGCCTCCACTCTTGCCCTCCACAGTTTATTCTTCACTGGGTGACCCGAGGGAACTTCTAGAAGAAGTCACTAAAGCCCTCTAGCTACTTCCTGTCCCACGTAGGAGTGGACCATGCTCCTTTCTGGAAAGGCTATACCTGACACCGCTCCCACTGCTTTTCAAAATGACCTTTCTTACTTGGCCTTGCCTCCCAGGCCTTCTTTCTGGAACACTCTTTCCCAGGCTGTTTGCATGGCAGGCTCATTTAGGTCTCAGCTCAGTTGTCACCTCCCCAGACAGTCCTTCTCATTACCCCCCCCCAATGCCACCCCAGGCTAGAGTTGCTCCCCCAAGCCCTGAATCTTATCACATAACCCTGTGTCTATATCCCCGGTCGTTAGAACAGTGTTCAGCACATAGTAGGTGCTTAATTAATGCATATTTGTTAGATGAATGATCCTGGTGAGGAGGTCCAGCTTCCTGGATGTCCCTGGGCAACTCACATCCCCTCTCCGAGCTCAGTCTCCTTGGAATTTGGGCTGCGTGGTCTTTAAGATGGAAGATTCTAGGCTTCCAGGCCCCAGGAATTCAGGGCTGGTCAGGGCTCTTGGGGGACGCACTGGCCCAAGGCAAGAGTGTGGGAGGAGGGCTGACCCTGAGCCACAGGAAAGGGAGGGTCCCTGGGTGGAGAAGAAACTATTTGGGACGAGTTCCTGAGGCTTAGAAAGAGTTCCAGAGCCCCCATCTGTCCAGGCGCCCTCCGTGAAAACCCTCGCTGTTGTCTTAGCTGCAGTGTTGGTGCTGGGAGGGTGCGCGGGGTGCATGACCACCCGCCAGGGCCCTCTGCCAAACCGGCTTTTGTTTATTTGAGATTTGAACAAGAAAACGGCTGTCCTCAGAAAAACACAGCTCCAGAAACCTCGTCGGGGTTTTGGGATCTGGGCAGGAGATGGCAGGGAACTTTTCTCACTCTTTGCTAAACGTTAAAAAATTTGGGGGGATGGAACATTGTAAATGCCAAACAGCAGAAAGAAGAAATGTCATCCAGGAGCCCATCCCCATTGGACAAGCACCCTGACATTTTGGCAGGGGGCTTTTTGTGTTTTTGAGGGTGCATTTGTTTCTCTTATAAATGGATCGTGCTGGTTATAATTACTATTATTTTTTCTCAAAACCCCAGATCTATACAGCTTTAGCAGCTTTCTATTTTTCAATTACCATCACGCCATGAACTGGTTTCTCCCATCACCGGTGTCTGTAAACTTCATTTGGGACGAGTGCGTAAAATTGCTGGACTAGAATATTGTGGTCTTCTTAACCCATCCCCAGTGGTGGGACATTTAGATTATTTCACATTTCTTGGTCCATCTCTAGAACCTCATGCATCTGGTACTCTCTGACCCAGGGGTGCTGTGAACTTTCAGTTCCCCTGGGGGACCCTCTTCCTGCCTCAGGACCTTTGCATAGGCTGTTCCTGCTGTTGTGCTCTCTGTTGGACCTTCTTGATCTGCTTCTTTGGCTCTCAGTTTGTATTGATACATGTCTTGGGTTTTTTCTCTTTGAATGGAGTCTTAATTGGTTGAATTGGGGATGAATACATTTTATGATAGGGGTAGGAAATACATGTTTATTTTGGCTCCCAGAGCATAAGGTAAAGATGGAGGTGACCCCCACAGACACATGACACCCCATCCGATCCTCCCTTGACATACTACACACATATGGACCCACATGATCATGGCGGTTACCATGGAGACCCCCAGATGTCATTGTCACCTCAGTCATAGTAAGAGGTGCTCATGATTGAACATGTCGCATGTACCAAGCACTGGGCTAGTGCTTTTCAGGAATAGACTCATTTCATCCTCAGCGGTGCTGTTACCATGCTGGTATTACACATGAGGCAGCTAGGCTCAGAGAGGTATCGTAATTTACCCGGGACCACACAGGATATAAACCCAGGCAGGATGGTTCTAGAGTCCATGCTGTTAACTACAGCCCTGCCCCATCACATGACCACACCCACACACATGCACACAGACACACACTCAGGCCCACAGCTGCATACTTAGCTGGCAGGCCCCCATGGCTGCCCCTCCCCCACCTGCTCCCTGTCCCTCAGTCACACTACTACCTGCTCCCTCCCCCACCTGCACACCCATCAGGACTCACAGATCTGCCTCTCCCCGCCTTCCCAGGCTGAGCTGACCAGTGAACCTTTCCGGTGCTTGCTCTCGAAGCGACCTTGTCCCCAGGCCTCCCCCACACAGCCTGGTTCGCCATCCAGACACACACATGCATCTGGTACCGCCCAGCCACCTGGAAACGTGTTCCTTGCCCACCCGTTCACATGGGCCGGGCAGGTGCACACGCCAGCAGCAGCCCCGGGGTGGGCGCATCGGGCTTAGCCTGCAGGACTGCTGCATCCAGCCCGGCCCCAGGGTGAACGGGCCGCCCCTGGTGTCAGCAGGCGTGGCTCAGTGGGCGCTGGCTCACACCCTGGCCTTGCCCTTCCTTGAGGGGTGGAGTCGTGGTGGCCCTGTGGTGACCTGGCCTTGCTGGGGGCAGCTTCAGGTATGCTGGCCTCAGACTTCTGTGATAGCCTGGAGGCCACGTCTTCCCTCCTCACCTCTGGGAAGGACCCGGGGCTCAGTGGCTCTACCAGGCACCATGTCGGGCCCTTTTTTTGCCCGGGTGGGGAAACTGAGGCTCAGGACACACAGCCAAAGTCACGAGCCAAGACCGCAAGCCTCCCTTGGCTGCTCAGTCACGCCGCCTTGCTGCAGAGCTGGCCCAGGCAGCGCCTGCCTCTCAGGCTGGCTTTGGGGACCCATCGCTCTGTGTTTTCAGGATCGACCCCTCTCTTTATCCTGCCAGGGATTCAGCCTTTTGGCCTCTGGAATTTGGCAAGATGTGTGACCTTGGACAAGGCCGTTAATCTCCGTAAGCCTCAGTTTCCTGCTTTCTCAAAAGTCACCTGTAGTCTCTGGGTAATGGTGAGGAGTCCAGGAGGTAGCCTCTGTCCGGAGCTGACGTCAGAGCTGGGGACAAGCACAGTCAGCCTGGCGGTGGGGTTGTTCCTTCCACCAGTGTGCGGAGGTCGGGACCCAGGTCTGCCCTGCCCCCTCTCGCCCGCTTCCATCTCCTCCCGTCCCCTGCTTGGCCGGGCCACGTCGCATCAGCATTTCTAGCCCTGTGTCTGGTGGGCCCTCCCCGTCTCCAGAGCAGGCAGGACGTGATTCATGCCCGCACTGGCAGACACCGCCCTTGGCATAACTGACCACGCCCGCCGCTAATCTCCCCGGAGGCCGTCTATGGGGTTTAGGGATATTGCCAGTGGGGTGGGGGCAGGGGCCAGGCCTGGGACCCTGACGCCACGGAGGGGGTCCCCTAAAGATCTGGACTTGCTGAGGATGCCCATGGTCGGGTCTCTGCCGGGAGGCAGGAGTCTTAGCCTGCAGGGTTGGTGTCGTGGCTGTAAGCTCTGGGCTTTTAGCGGGGGACAGGGTCTCAGAGTGAGGGGCGCCCCTAACTCTACACTCAGAGAATCTAATCGTTGGAATTCCTGACTTGTGTCTCCCCTGCTGTGCCCAGGCTGGCCCTGTCTTGTTCACAGCTGTGTCTGGGCTCCACGTACCGTGCCTGGCGCATAATGGGAGATCAGTAAACGTGGGACTGCGTAAACGGTCCGAGCGCTTTTACACGTATGTTCTTAGCAAATCTCTCAGCTGCTTTTGGAAGTAGATAGGATTATGAGCCCATGCGACAGGTGAGGATGCCGAGGCTCCGGAAGACAAGAAGCTGGGCCAAGTTCGCAAAGGCAGGGTTTGAATTCCAGTGTGTGTGCTGTGAGCTGCTCTGGGCAGCTCTCCCTCCTACTAGGGTGCCCCCCTTGCCAGGGCCGGTCTCGAAGTGGCTCTCCCTGCCTCTCCCTTTCCCTGCCTTGAAGCCAGCAGTTCTCACCTGGACACCCAGGATGGAGGATGTGACATACGAGACGCCCTCCCCCAGGACTGGGGGACTTGGGGAGGTTCCTGGCAGGCGGGAGGTAACTCCACCCTTTCCTACAGGAGAGGGCAGATCAGAATGCAGGGGAGGCAGGGAGAGGAAGGTGATTCTGTGAGAGCCCCAAATGCACTCTTCTGGTGGGCTCAGAGCCTTACAAGATGTGCCCACACCCCCTTCTCCGGACTCAGGCCGTGCCACTTTCCTCCACTTTGCCCTAGCCCCGCTAGCAGAAATTTCTGTTCCTGAGCTCTTTTCTGACTCTGGATCTCTTGGTCTTCCCTTGGCTGGCTCCCTCTGATCCTTTAGGTCATGCAGCTGAAATGTCACCTGCTCTAGGAAGCCTTCCTTGATCACCTAGTCTACGGGACCCAACTGTGATTGGCATCAGAGACCTTATTCCCATCACCTCCCTTGTCACATACTGCCATCTTTGTCCTGGGCTGTTGGCTTCTCCGTTCCCTGTCCTTTTTACTTCCCAACTCTAAACCCCGTGTAAACAGTTGACCCCGACTTTTGCGTTCTTCACTGTGGCCCCATCCCCAAGCACTGGGTCTGGGTCAGTATATTTTTTGAAGAAATTGTGAAAGAACAACTTTTAAAAAGTCAGCCAGTACAAACAGTAGAACTCACGTGGTCTTGGTAGGCAGTCAGGGGCTGTGTACCCATTTCACAATGGGGTATGTCTCACCATCGTGTCAGACGCCCTAGGGGAGAACGGGTGTTCTGAGCAGGTCCCATCTCTTAGGAGTCAGATTCCAGGAATGCGGGCTGCCCCAGAAGCAGAGCCTGAGTCGGGTGCAAGGGCAAGTGGCTGATTTGGGTGATGGTACACAATTAGGGTATGCTAATGAGCGGGTTACCCTTGAGGGCAGCTGGGAACCTCGGGGAGACTGTCAAGCACACCCCTGGGTTGTCACGCGACTGGTAGAAAGTTGTCCACCTGCACCGAGCGGATTTGGGTGAGGCTCCGAGAGCATCTGCTGTGACGGCACAGGCTCTTCCCTTGGTGGCTGACAGGCACCACATGGCCAGAGGGCGACTATGGCTCAGGGGAAGCACAGCGTATGCTCAGAGGCTGTGATGGGGGAGGCCACCGGTTCTTGCTTCTGCCGTGGGTCTGGGGCTGTTTGCACAAAGTTGCCGTTTTGGACATAAAAGGATCTTTTTTTTTTTTAAAGATTTTATTTATTTATTCGACAGAGATAGAGACGGCCAGCGAGAGAGGGAACACAAGCAGGGGGAGTGGGAGAGGAAGAAGCAGGCTCATAGCGGAGGAGCCTGATGTGGGGCTCGATCCCATAACGCCGGGATTACGCCCTGAGCCGAAGGCAGACGCTTAACCGCTGTGCCACCCAGGCGCCCCTGGACATAAAAGGATCTTTGACCCAGAGAGGTCCTTTTCTTGGGTTCACCTTCTGCTGTATGATAAGAGTGCCTGTATACTGAGTGCCTGCTGTATACACTTTCCAGGTGTCTTTGCTTCCTTGTATTGTTCACGACGTTCACAAAGCCTGTCCCTCCTCCTGCTTCCCGCTGCTTTCCTGCACCTGTGTAGAAGTCCAGTGGTCTAATTCCGCAGGCTCCCACCTCATCCCAGTCTAAGTGAGTAATTATAATACTGTGGATGAGGACAGTCATCGACACGTGTGACCACAGATGTTGTGCTAGGTACTTTGCACGTGTGATCTCAATGAATCCTCACAAAAGTGTGTGGAGTACATCCCTTGGTTGCATTTTATAGCTGAGGAAGCCGAGGCTCAGAGAGGTGGAGCGACTGGCCCAGGGTCACACAGCTAGTAGAGTCTGAGATGTGTTTGGACGCCGAGCCGGTTGACTCTGGAAGTCCACGCTCTGAACGGTCGTACAGAAGGCCACAGACAGGGCAAGGAGACCGGGAGCTCCTGGCCGCCAGTCCTGCATGCTATGCCCCAAACACGGCGTCCTCTGAGCTCTTAATAACTGGTGATTACTCTGGGCAAAGTAGGGTCTGGGAGAACTGAGAGCGGGTGGTGTTTATCCAAATTTAGGAGATTGTACAGTGTTTTCTGTAACCTAGCCCGGGAAGTGGCCTTCGGGGGAGGGGCTCCCAATGACTCCTAGGGAGCCGGCCCCCACCCCAGCCCAGGTGGCTGTTCTAGAAGCTGACGTTTGGGCAGGATATCTTGGTGGAGGGCACTCTCCGGACTCCAGGATATTTTAGAGCTTTGCTCTCGGTGGCTGGAAAGTAAGGATGTTTGGATGGGGTCCTCCTGCGCATCTTCTAAATATAAGAATAAAGGGCTTTGGGAGCAGAGGGTAGAGCCTCCCCCACACTCTCACGTGAGTGTGCACGTACACACACACACACACACACACCCTTATGGATGGCGCCTCTCTTTACGGCTGGACTCCCGGCATGTCCAGAGGTCATCTCTGGCATTGTCATTCATCATAATGCCTCGTCCTGGACCCCAGGCAGAGCCTTGGGATCTGGCTCAGGTAGGGGTCCCAAGAAGCAGAGCCCGAGATGATGCGCATTGAGGAAGAAATTGACTGGGGCTGAGCTCTCGGAAGGGGGAGTGAGCGAAGCAGGAGGGGGCAGAGGAGGGGGTGTGATCTCAACCAGGTTTGGATTTAGCTTGATTCCCCAGGGAGCTCTGGAGCCACAGAACAAATCCTGCCTGGAGGCAAGGGTAAGCAGCCTTGTGTGTCCTATCTAAGTCTGTCATTGGCTCTTGGATGCCCTGGTTTGTGGGGGGTTTACTGGCAGGGGTGGGGGTCATGGGCCATCCTGTTGGAGGATAGCTCTCCTGGAAAAGGGTGTACCTGGGAACTGTTAGCAGACTACCTTTCTAGTAGGTGAGGGGAGGGTGCAGTTCCAGAAGAGGGGCTCTGGTAACAGGAGGGTGCAACAATGTCTCCTGAAGGTTCTATGCTGGATTTGTCCCTCACTGGCTGTGTGACTTTATGTAAGCCGCTTACCCTCTCTGGGCCCAGATTTCACCTTCTGTACACCGAGGTGGGTGCACAGGATCACTCTTTACTCCATCCCATTCTTATCCTCCCTCAAACCACTCATTTTCTCATTCCAACATCCATGTGTTTCGGCATATATTCATCGTGTACCCGTTAGTGCCAGGCACCTTGCTAGGCTCCGGGGATCAAAAAGGGAGCACAACAGATGGACCTCAGCCCCCAGGGGGCAAACAGACAAATAAACAGGCTTAACAGAGGGGTCAATGTTACAAAGAAGCAGAGTTGTGGGAATCCTACCTGGGGCGGGGGTGGGGGGTTCAGGGAAGGCTTCCTGGAGGAAGAAGCATCTCACCAGGGAGCTGTTGCTGTGTTAGCATACACGGGTACTGACATCACTCAGGAAGAAGGGAAGGTGATTGGTAAATCCCCACAGGTCTCTTTCCCTTTGGAGGGTGGATTTCTTTCTAGATCCTGAGTCCCTCCATTGTCAAAGCAAACTGTTTCTAGGATGAATAAGTGTGGAGCCAGGAGAGAAGGCGGGGAGGAGCTGGCAAGAGATGAAGCCCCGGGGTGTGTACAGGATCGAACAGAGCTGTGGTGAGGGGTGTGGCGTTATTTGGTGAGCCCCTGCAGGCCCCTGGAAGTTTTAGGCTTTGTTTCCTTGGGCATAACTGAGGTATGGTACCCAAACGTCAAGTATAGACTGGATACATGTTTACATACGTTTGTAACTTGTAACCACCACTCCTGTCAACATAGAGAACCTTTCTAGGCCCCCAGAGCGCTCCCTTATATCCCTTCAGTCTCCCTTCAATCGCCATGGCGAGGTTTTGCGTATTTCCTGAACTTCACGTCCGTGCAAACTTGGACACATACCTTCCGGCTGCTGCTTGTTTGGCTCACACTAATGTCTGTGATATTTACCCATGGTCTGCATGTCGCAGTAGTTGGCGGGTTTTTTCATTGCTGTATTACATCCCATCCTACGAACATGCCAGAATGTATCTGTCCGGTCTCCTGCGGATGGACAGTTAGGTGGTTTCCAGGTTTTGGCTATTACGAAAGAAGCAGCTCTGAGCACCCGTGTCTGTGTCCTCATTTCGGTTGGGTGTGTATCCAGCTGCGGGTCAGGTGCAGATCGGCTTTGGTGGACTCTGCCAAAGTGTTCGTGCCAGTTTAAAACCAGTTCTCCTTCTGCGTCCTTGAAAGCACTTGCTAATGGCAGTTTCTGTCATTTTGGCCATGATGGTAGATGCGAGATAGTATTTCCTGGTGAACATAGTTCTGCTTCCTCAATGACCAGTGAAGGTGTGTATCTTCTCACGTACTTATTGGTCATTTGGAGACCTTTTTCTGTGTGTGTGTGTGTGTGTGTGTGTGTGTTTTGTGTGTTGTGAAGTGGTCATTCAAGCCTTCTGTCCTTAAAAACCATCCAGCCAACCAGATTCCAGGTCCAAGCAGCTGACGGTGTTCAGATCATGCCTGCTATGTCGTCCTGTGGGCAGCTAACACAGGATTCCTGTCGCTGGGAGAAGCTTCATTTATAGAACCCTTGGGCCAAAGCAATGTCTGCGTCATATAAATAAGTATAGACTTGTATATTATATAGGTAGGTATTATATAAAATATCTAGTACATATAAATACATATGATGGATATAGTAACATATGCCGCTATATTATATATAATATATGTAAGCAATGCATACTTATATAATGAGTTTTATATATAAATTTATATATATATGTAAATTACATCATGAATCAGGAACCCCGGGTTCTAGTTGGAATTCTGACTGGCTTGGGTCCCACTCTGGGTAAGAAAATCATTCTCCTCTCTGGTACAGACACACCTGGGATCACCGCTTTCCCAGTTCCCTGCACAAAAAATCAAGCAGGCTCTTCTCATTTCTGGACTCTGTGTTTGGTGACATGCCATGGTGTAGTGATCCAGGAAGAAAATCACTTTGGAGTTTTTTCCCCAGAACGTATGGAGTGCTTGGCAATTTGGTTGGGGTAGGGGGTACCATTGGTGACCGCCGGGCAAGGCAGGGATGCCAAACACCCTTGGGTGCTTCTGGGGTTGGGTTCCCTGCTGAGGCAGGGGTGTGAGCACGAGTGTGTTTCTTTGGGGGTACCTGTGGAGGTGAGACAGGGAAGGCAAGGAGCCTCACATAGGGCATGCGATCAAGACTACGGAATCTCAGAGTTTTCCCCCCAGAGAAGGGAGGGAGCTGGGGTATTAATACACCTGTTCCTTTAGTCTTTGATGACGGGCTGTCCTTCGGCGGGGGCATTGACTTGCTGGCACTTCCAGACATGCTGCCTGTTGGCCAAGTGAGTCCCCATGATCAGAAACCAAGCCTGAGCCAGAGAGTTGCAGGCACCTTCCGTAGGCAGCCCCCCGCATCCAGAGCTGTGTGCGGAAGCAGTGGAAGGTGAAGCTGTGTACCGCACCCTCCTTGAGAAACTCTTGGACCCTCTGATATTCGTACGGTGAGCAAGTCAGACTCTTTCACTTCGTACTTCCAGCTATTCAGTGTTTCTCGAACTCGCCCGTCTTCTTTTGCATCCGCTCTGGTTTTTCTCGAAAGGAAGCAAGAGAGTGGGCTTCCTCATCAGTGTCTTTGAGTCTCAGTTTGTGCATCTGTAAAACGGGGCTGAAATGCTCCCTGCCCCAGAGGCTGCTGGGAGAAATGAGTGTGTGTCTGTGGAGTGTTTCCCAGGGATCCAGCCCCAGTCAGTAAAGAGAAACTACTGCATTGTTATTCTCATTGCATGAAATGTAGAAATTGTAACTAAGTAAAAAGAGTTTCTCTGAAACTCTTGAGCTGGAAGTGTGAAAGAGATGATTGTACTCATTATAACTTGTTATGTATGTCACTCAGTGACTCCTAGAGAATTCCTTGTAAGTGGCAGACGTTACCTTAGAAATGGAACCATGTTACCCTAACGTCTTTATCTGGTCATTCTAGCCCCGTTGATAGAGATTTTCTTAGAGCCCCATATACCAGTGAATAAAGGGGATGGATCTGGGGGATTGAGGGGCCCCGTGGTCCATCACCCGAACGTGTGGCAGTCCTCAGTCTAAACCGCAACTGTTCTGGGCCTGTAATGAGTCACTTCATTCTCTGGAGCCTCCGTGAGGAAGAACCTTTGATGAACCGAGGCCTCCCCTCCTCCCTCCTTGTGGCGCACCCTGCGTTTAAGGCTGAGCGACAAGGAGGTCAGAATAAACTGTTCTCAGCGATGCTAAAGGTCTTGTCTCCTCACAACAGGTGGGTGGGTGATTTGCGGTTCAGTTAAAAAAAGGTCGGGCCTGGGGCGGGGGCAGTCAGTCAGTCATGGACACAAGGCTGAGGATGAAGTGAGCTCCGGGGACTGAGTGCCAGCTTGCCCGTGGGACTCACCCTCTCTGAGCCTCAGTTGACCCAACTGGATGTCGGGCTTGTACGGCGCTGTCCCGTAGAACTTTCCATGCCATCCATTAAGGTCCCTGGTCTCCCCAGCCTGTTAAGTACTTAGGACAGGCCTAGTGCAACTGAAACTGAAATTGTATTTAATTTTAATTAAAATGTAAATGTTCGGGGCACCTGCGTGGCTCAGTCCGGTAAGCATCTGCCTTCGGCTCAGGTCATGATCTCAGGGTCCTGGGATGGAGACACACGTTGGGCCCTCTGCTCAGCAGGTTCGCTCTGCCCGCTGCTCCCCCTGCTTGTGCTCTCTCTCCCTCTAACAAATAAATAAATAAAATCTGTAGGGGTTAATGTTGGTAGCCACATGGCAAGCGTAGACCTAGGAACAACCCAAAGAACTTCGTGGAGGCCTGAGCTTCGGGGTTATTCAGGCAGCCACTCAGCTGCATGCTGCCTCCTCCAGGAAGCCCTCCCCTCCCTTTCTCCTCAGCCAAGTTGAGCCCTGTATGAGTTCCCTATGACCTCTGTAACAAATGACCACGGTTCAGTGGCTGCAACAAGTTTATTACCTTGCAGTTCTGGAGGTCAGAAGTCTAACATGGGTCATCAGAGGTGCATTCTGGAAGCTCTTGCTTTGCCTTTTCCAGCTTCCAGAAGCTCCTGCATCCTGGGCTTGTGGCCCTGCATCACCTTGACCTGGTTTTTTCGTTTTTTTAAAGATTTTATTTATTTATTTGAGAGTGATAGAGAGCATGAGCAGGGGGAGGGCCAGAGGAAGAGGGAGAAGCAGACTCCCATGCCGAGCAGGGAGCCCGATTCCGGGCTCAATCCTAGGACCCTGGAATCATGACCTGAGCTGCAGGCAGACGCTTCACCGACGGAGCCACCCAGACTCGCTGATCTGTTTTTTCCATCACATATTCTCTCTCTGACACTGACCTTCTTGACTCCCTCTTACAGGGACCCTTGTGATGACACGGGAACCATCCAGATAATCCAGGGTTACCTTCCCCATCTCAAGAGCCTTCATTTGGCCACACCTGCAAAGTCCCTCCTGCTGGTAAGGTAACAGATTCATTGCTTTGGGGGGTAGGGCCTGGATGTCTTGGGGGGCATTATTTTGTCTACTGTAAGCTCTTCGTCCCATGGATCTCAGTCTCGCCTCAACGTCTGTGGCCACGTCTGCTTCCCCCATTAGACTGTGCTTCAAAGGCAAGTGCGTTCTGCCCCCCAGTGTTGCCTAGAAACCTGCTGTGAGCGGGGCCAGCCCAGCGCCGGGCAGTGGGGGTGAATGATCCGTTGGCACAGGCTACCTGTTCCGGAAACAGACAGCCTGAGTACAGTCCCAGGTCTGTTCCCTTACTCTGCAGTTGACCTCAGCACATCCCCTTGCCTTTGAAACCTGTTTCCTTACCTGTAAAATGGGGATAACACTAGTATCGGCCCCAGGAGGTCTTTGAAGGGATTGACGAAAATTATGCGTGGAGAGCCCTTGGCGCAGTGCCCAGCACACGGGTGGCACCTAAGAACACGGCAGCTGGTGACACTGCAGGGATTAACAGGGCAGGGTGGGGAGTGAGGCCGCCTGAGTTCAAATCCCGACTCCACCCCTTGGGCAAATTGCTCATCCTCCCGAGGCCTCGCTGTCTTCATCCATCAAATGGGGCCTCATCCCACAAGCCACTTTGGAGGGTGGATTAAGTGGGGAAATGCATTCACGGTGCCATCTGGCACCAAATCAGCGCTCAATTACTGTTAGCGATTGGACGATGGTAATTATTAATACCAGGCTTTCCCAGGCCCAGCTCTCAGGAGGCTGGAGGACCAAGCAACTGAATGCACTTGGAACGGCTCATTGGGGTGTCTTCTTGGTAGTCGGGCCAGGTATATGTCTTCAGCTACACAGAGGCCAGGTTCTGTGCCAGGAGTGGGGCTTGCCTGTTGTGCCCCGAGGCTGGCAGTGCCAGGCCCGGACAGGTTTATGGGGGTGCTGGGAAGCCGGTCCAGGGGCAGGAGGAGTCGGTTGGTTGCCTGAAGGGCGTGGGAGGCACAGTTATCCTGGGAAAACCGGGAGGGGGCATGTCAGCTGTCCCTGCAGGTTCACTGCCATGGACGGCACAGCGTGTGACAGGGACAGAGTGGCTGGTGGGCATGAGATGGGGTGGGTGCCGTGCCACAGCCCAAGAGACAGACTTGAGATTGTTGGCATCCCTGGGGACCCGCGTTTGGTCCTGGCAGTCCCTACAGGCGTTTCTTGCACCCTGTTTTGGGGGGTGCTCTTTGGCCTTTATGTTGCTTTGACACTTCCTCTGTTGTTAAGAAGGCCTGTGTAGACGACAGGCTCGTGCGGGATGTGAGGCCGGCCTTGCGAACAGCATTTTCTTAGCCAGTTGCCCTTCCTTCCCGTCTCCCCAGCTTGAAACCGGGCACAGTCTGAGAGTGAGTAAGGGGAGACTTCCCCGAATCACTGTCTCTCAGATTCCTGCAGTAGAGAACTATTCCTTTGCATCTTAAAGAATTCAGATTTCTCCAGCCCCGGGAAAAAAGAAAAGAAAAGAAAAGAAAAGAAAAATCCCACCAACCCACAAATACCTCCAGCAGGCTTCACATTCTCTTTGCCCATTTGCTTATTCATTTATCATGCATTAAGATAGAAACCTACTATGTGCCAAGTCTACTGACAGGTGGGACATTTCCTTTAATCGTCAGAATGCTTTGAGGTGGGTGTCATAGAACTTTATTTACCCATGAAGACACTGAGCTTTAAGAGGTGAAGTGGCTTGTCAAAGGCTTAGAAGATGCTTATCCACTTAGCCAATTCACAGCAAACTCCCTATGTCCATTAGGAATGCCTTTCCCGGGCGCCTGGGTAGCGCAGTCGTTAAAGCGTCTGCCTTCGGCTCAGGGCGTGATCCCAGTGTACCGGGATCGAGTCCCACATCGGGCTCCTCTGCTGAGAGCCTGCTTCTTCCTCTCCCACTCCCCTGCTGTGTTCCCTCTCTCGCTGGCTGTCTCTATCTCTGTCAAATAAATAAATAAAATCTTTAAAAAAAAAAAAAAAGGGAATGCCTTTCCCTACGTGTAAGGAAACCCGAACTCAGGATTGCTTCCAAGGTACATTATTATTCTTTACATAACAACAAAAAATATCCAGAGGAGCGTGGTTCAGAGTTAGCTCAGTGGCTCAGCTATGGTAAGGTCTTTTCCATGCCACCATCCTTAAAGTAGTGCTTGTGATCTCCTGGTCTCAAGATGGTTGCCTTGGCTCCAGGCATCACATCTCTGTCCCAGGTAGGAGGAAGGGAAGAGAGAACCCTAAGCTGCATCTGCCTGGTTTTTATCAGCAAAACAAAAGCTTCCTTAGAAATCTAGCCATTTCCCCTTACGTCTATTTGGTCAGAACTGGATCACACGGCCATGCTTCTAGCTGTAAAGACCAGGAGAGCTGTCTGTGGCTCGTTAGCCTTCAGAAGGAAAGCTACCCGAGAGCTTGCACCTCCATGTTTTGACTTCGATTCCATATTCTTTCCATTTTACTGGGGATTTCCAGCCTCATGGCCTTTTGCCATATCCACACAACCCCTGCTCCCATTACTTTGTCAACTTTTTGCTTTTCCAAAAGTTAAGTAAATTTTTAAAAGAACCTTTATGAACATCTCTGTTGTAAATAGTCAGCTAGCGTCACTTGTCTTACATAGAAAATAACAGTATAATGGAAGACAATGAAAATAAAATAATACTTAAAAATCTGCTGCAGCTAATGGTCTGAGCTTGGAGTGGTTTTACTAAATTGGCCCTGTACTACACAGTGGCAGTGTAAGTGTTTGAGTCGTAGTAGCACCAGGCGGAGACGGTCTCAGGGACTTCTCGAGAAGTCACCCAGGAGAATCGGAAGGATACAGCTTTCACATGATGTCATTCACAGCGGCTTCGTGCTGTGCACCTGGGCGTGAAAGCATCCTCAGTGTTCACCTACGGACCATCTCGTGTCCCACAGGATGGAAACCGTCCCGCCTCTAGGGAACCTAGCACCATCCCATTCTGCCTTCCCTGTGCCAGGCATCAACTAGGTTTGGGGAAGGAGAACTCGGGATGGAGGGGTTGATGCCTTGGGTGTGGGGTAGGGTGGGGCTTCTAAATCTTGAAAAGAAGAAGAATCTCAGCCTCATCTCTGATACAAGGCATTAGGGTTGCAAGTCACTTTGGCCTGGGAAATCAGCATGGGCTTCTTGGAAGAGGTGTCCCTTAAAGTGCTCTAAAAAAATGGATGGGAGCTGGGCCAAGGGAAGTTGTGCTGAGCGTAAAAAGCCCTCCGCAAAGAAGGAGTAAGTGAAAAAGACACTCAAGTCATGGGACCCTTTTGGGAATCCGGGTGTGGAGGCAGGGCCTGCAGTATAGACCAAGTTAGTTATTTTTGGCGGGCCCTTGAATACCTTGCCCAAGGCAATGGGATGGTGAGAGCCATTTATTTTAGAGCTGAGGAGAGACATGATCACACCTTCCTAGGGTTTGAGCTTCGCACATAAGGCAGCTCTTGGGCCAAAATAAGCTAATTCCTCCAGAAATCTATTTGTACTTGGAGGAAAAAAATTTTTTTTAATTTTTCTGAAATGCAATATGCACTTCTCAGCCTCCCTAAAGAGAGGGTGTGATGTGTGCACATCTTTGCAAGTCCAGCCGGCATCGTGCTGTGTGTTGTGTTGAATCGAGCTTTGGGGTTGAGTTTCCTCTGCTGTGAACATCCGTCCCAGGGCTGGGTCTTCCTTCCTGCTCGCTCTCCCACCGCCGGGCTGGACGGGCCTCTGGGCTGGGCCCAGACTCCCCTCTCTCTCTGAGCCGTTCTCATTGCCCTCGCAAACCTTATAGTCAAGTCTGTGAAAATCTGGCCAGAAACGAGAGCCAGGAAAGCTGCAAGGGAGGGCACGGCCAGCCAGGGGCCCTGGTTTATTGCTCATTAGACAGCTTTATTGGGTTTGCCCCAGGGGCGAGGTTGAGAACCCTGACCTCCTAAGCTTTGAATTAAGTCAGCCTGGGTTGTGTTTCCCTTAGGTGTGGAAGTCCATTCTGCATATATCAAAAGCACTAAAAAGCGTGTGCATCCTTTGAACCGGTCAGCCCGCTTCTAGGCAAAATTTTGTCTTGGGAAAATAGGTGCATGTGGGCGTTCATTGTCATGTCAGTTTTAATGGTCAACGGTTGGCAACAGCCTAAAGATGGTGTAGTGGGGGATGAATTATCTAATGATGAGATACCCCCAGAATGGAACGCTGCAGAAGCATTGGCAAGGACTGTGTGGGCTGTACAGTTATGGATGTGAAAGATGTTTATGATAGGTTTTGAAATTAAAAGAAGAAAAAAGCAAGTTCGTACCTTGCAGGTCTGATTCCGTTTTAGTTTTGACAGAAAGTTCCCATCTACAAGGGAAATGCCCAGGGTGATATACATGGGGATGCCAATAGGGGCTGGTGGATGGTAGGATTTCGGATTATTAAAAACATTTTTGCTCACCTGTATTTGTGAAGTTTTCTGTAATTATCTTACGGAGCACCTGTAGAGATCTGGAAGAGCGGCAAGTCGCAGCCAGCAACTGTAAGAGTTTTGAAGAGGGGAATGTCACATCCTTGAGGGAGTCTGGTCTCGGGGGACTGAGTTCTCCACCGTCTAGAGCAGGGCTCCACAAACTCTTGTAAGGGCCACATAGTAAATATTTTAGGCTTTCTGGGCCATATGGCCTCGGTGGCAACCCCTCAGCTCTGGGTTCATACCTTGGGAAAAGCTGTACATAATAGAGAAATACATGGGCACGGGCGCGTTACAATAAAACTTTATTTACAAAAACAGGTGGTGGGCCGGATGTGGCCTGCAGACTGCAGTTTGCCCATCCCTGAGCTACAGAAAAACAAACAAACAAAAAAAGCAGCTTGATTAATGGCTTCAGTGAGTGCTTCAGCCAGTCCAGAAATAGCACAAATAGTAGGAAGGAACAGGCTAATGAGGATTGAAAAGGCGGATGTTTAAATGGAGGCGTAAAGATAAGTTGTACCATTCTTTCTCCAGATCAGTGTTTGCACCTGGCCAAGGGGTGTTGGGCCGAAGCAGTTTGGGCGATGCTTTGGGTGGGAAGGTGTCCTACCCATATGTGCTGCTCCGGGTCAAGTTTGGGGAAAGCCCCCTGGAACTGTTCCTCTGGATCCCAGAGTCTGGATGTGCTGAATCAGAATTCTTTGGAACTTGAAACTGACGCAGAAGTCAAGCGTATGCTAATTAAGGTGCTTCTTAAAGAGATAGTGCACACTTGGTAGGAAACTTTGCTCTTACCACTTTCCTCAGTAGGGGAGTAAGAATTTTATTTAGTCCTTCCACAACCCCCTGAGCACCACTTGTTTATAAGGAATCATGGAGATTTAGAACCCACATCTCAGGCTGCAGAAAGCTGGCTCCATGGAGGACCACATGCCAAGCGCAGAGAGAAGAGGGTATTGCGACCCTGAACGGTCTGGGGTTGAACCGAGTCAGTGGCAGATTTTTTACAATCCCAGAGAATTGGGGGACCCCTTGTTCAACCTCTTGTTTCTCACCAGTGGGGAAACTGAAGCTCAGAGGGAGGCAGGGACTTGTCCAAGCTCTCATTGCGAGTCAGTGGAGGAACGGAGACCAAATCCGGGGTGACGGGCGTACTGTGTGATTTCCATTTTTGTGAAATACCCCGAAATGGCAAATCCATGGAGGCCGAAAGCAAGAGTGGTGGTTGCCAGAGGCTGGGGGGAGGGGGAGTGGGGAATGACTGCTTATGGGTTCCGGGGACTCCTTTGGGAGTGACGAAAATGTTCTGGAACTAGACAGAGGGGATGGTGGCACAATGTTGTGAGCTTACCAAATGCCACTGTGTTGTATGCTTTGAAATGATGAATTTTATGTTACGTGATTTCTACCACAATTAACCACGAAAAAGTAGGATGACGGCCACAGCTGGGCACTTTTAAAAGTGTAAGGGGTCTGGTCTGTCCCGGGTCAACCAAACTGTGTGGAAAACCACTCAGTTCTAACTCCCAGACCTGTGTTTTGTTTTCTCCAGTGTGATTCTGACTCGGGTTAACAAAACGCAAGAGCTGTAGAAAGTCGTGCCTCCCAGACTTTCCACCAAGCTAGTTCCCCATTGTCCTAAGGAGGGCCAACGATTAGGCTTACACCGTATGACTCCAGTAGCTTTGGGCCTGTGCACATGCTGCCTCCTTGGCTGGCTTTCTCTGCTGGGCTGACTCCTACAGGGTCGTGGAGATGTCACCTCTTCCAGGAAGACATCCCTGACTACTCCTTTGGGTTTCTGTAGTTTCACTTTCTGCCCCCGTCAGGGCCCGCTGCAAATTTTATGGTCTTTCCTTTCCCCCTCCTCCACGAGACTGTCTGTGACCCACTGTGATCAGGAGTGGGGTCGCCTTTGCTTCCCACTGCATTCCCAAGGTGAGGGGGCGTAGCCCAGCGTGGACTTTTAATGAGGGCCTTTAATGGAGATTCGCCTAAAGGACACAGGTCCCCATGAGCTGAGTCCTGTGGTCATTAGAGCTTAAGCAGTAGGTTTACTTCACATTTGTTTTTAGTTTCTTGCCTTTTTTTTTTAAGTGTGGTAAAATGCACGCAGCATAAACTTACCATCTTAACTGTTTCTAAGTGTACAGTTCAGTGGCATTAAGTACACTCACACTGTTGTGCAACCAGCACTACCGTCTGTCTCTAGAACTTTCTCACCAACTCATACTGAAACTCCGTCCCCATTAAACACTAACTCCCTGTTCCCTTCTACCCCCACGCCTGGCACCCACCATTCTACTTTCTGTCCCTATGAATTTGACTGCTCTGGGTGCCTCCTGTAAGTGGGGTCATGTGGTGTTTGTGTTTTGGGGACTGGCTTATTGCACTTTTCGTGGTGTCCTCAAGGCTCATCTGTGTTGTAGCACGCGTCAGAATAGCTTTCCTTTTTAAGGTCAAATAATATTCCACCGTGTTGGAGATACCCCATTTTGTTTATTCATCTAACAGTAGACCTTTGGGTTGTTTCTACCTTCCGGCTGTTGTGGATAATGTTGCTCTGAGCACCGGTGTGCAAGTCTCTGTTCCACGCCCTGCTCTCAGGGGTGGGAATGCTGGGCCATATGGTAATTCTGTGTTCGGTTTTTGAGGGTCTGCGCTGTGTTTTCCACAGCCTCTGCACCATTTTATATTCCCACAGCGGTGCACACAGTTTCCAGTTTTTGCACATCCTCACCAGCACTGCTTGGGTTGGTTTTTTTTTCGTTTTTTGCTGTTTTATAATAGCCATCCTAACGGCTGTGAACTGTCCTTTACATCTGAACGTCATAAAAAGTGGGCACTCTGGGGGCACCTGGGTGGCTCCGTGTGAGCATCTGACTTTTAGTTTCGGCTCCAGTTACGATCTCAGGGTCGTGAGATGCAGCCCCGCATCGGGCTCAACACTTAGCTTGGAGTCTGCTTATCTCAATCCGTCTGCTCCTCCCCCTGCTCTTCTTTCTCTCATAAATAAATAAAACCTTAAAGAAAAAAAAAAGCACACCTGAAGTCCTTTAAAAAAAAAAAAGCAGTTATTCTAGTTAAGCCCGTGTGGACTTTGGAAGAAATCTGACAGGAAGGAGGGTGGGGTCAGCCTAACTCCAGCTGCCCATGGGCAGGTCCCTTCTCTGCTCCGGCTTTGGTCTTCCTCATCTGTAAGCTGGGGCTCACAGGAGGACCTGCTTCTGCAGTGGGACAGGATTTTTCTGCCACTCGTGGTGTTCTGGGCTGGCTGGACACTGGAGGTCTATCTGGTCTGCCTGCTGACGTTTGCAACTTTTGTGGCACTTCAAATGGCATAGGAGTCCTGGTTTTTTCAAATAAGGGTTAGCAGCCTAAACCTAGGGGTGGTTATTGCTGTGCTTGCGTTGGTAACACTGTAATGGACATCTTTTTGTAGGTGGTTTTCTCTTCCGTTGGATTCCTTCCGTGGGATGAAGGTTTTAGAAGCAAGGTTACTGGGGGCGTCTGGATGGCTCAGTCGGTTGAGTGTCCAACTCTTGATTTCTGCTCAGGTCATGATCTCAGGGTCGTGGGATCGAGCCCCATGCTCAGTGCGGTGTCTGCTTGTCCCTCTCCCTCCCCCACCTCCTGTCAAATAAATAAATAAATAAATAAATAAATAAATAAAATCTTTGGGGGAAGAAAGAAGCAGGGTTATTGAATCAAAAATAAATGCATGCTTTGGGGGGTGAGTTTATTGGGGGAAAACACTTGATTTATAGTCAGCAGATTTCAACCCTAGCTCTGCCCCTCCTTAGCACGTGGTCTGGCTCATTTTCAAAACGGTGTTTTCCTCATCTCTAGAGTGGTGGTACTAATTTGAGAAGCACGGGGTTGTTGAGAGTATTAAATGGGAGGAGGCAGAAGGTACACGGAGTCACGGAGTCTGCCGCCTGACTCTCGATGGAGTCTTAGAAATTACTAGTTGGGAGTGAATACTGCCAAATTGCTTTTATCACCGACGTTGGCCCTGAGAGCACATGAGCTATCGGTTTTCTCACAGCCATGCTTCGTTGGATGCTATTATTTTCTTCTCTCAGGGATGCTCTCCTTTCAAATAATTTTTTGCACACTGGCTTTACGTCCCTTCTGCTCTCAGACCCTGAGCACACAGCTATGAACTGGACCCAGGACTGCCCAGTCTAGTGGAGTATGAAATAGTCAGTCACTGTGTGTGTGATCAGTGCTGGGCTAGGCGGAAACACCAAGACTTAGATACCACAGCTCAGAGGAGGCTCCTGAACCTGCCCACAGGGCATCAGGGAAGGCTTCCTGGAGGAGGTGGCGTTTTGGAGCTTAGGATTGAGGGATGACTAGGGGTTAGTAGGCAGTGGCAGTGTAGAGGCATGGGGGTCGAGAAAGAGCATAGCATGTCTTGTGACCTGTCCACGGGTTCATTGTGCTGAAGTAAGTACGTGAGTGCGTGTGAGAGACAGATAGATGGACGGGGGAGATGAAGGGGATCTGGATCCTGCCGGGTCTCGGGGAAGGCGTTTGACACGCGTGTGCAAGGCAGGGTGGCGTGATGGTGCTTGCTGTCAGAGCCCCCCTGCGGCGCAGCTAGACTAGATTGGAGGAAGGTCCCCAGAAACGGGGATGTCAGCGAGGAGGCGGGTTTGCCCCGTCCCTTCCTCCTGAAGTTTTCCCCTGGCCACTCCCCTCTTTATTGTCGCTTGTCTAACTGTACGTGTCTCCTGCTTGTTTATGCTGTGTGCTCCCATCTTCTTGACTGCCAGCGCCATGGGGACAGGGGACCTTGCCACGTGTTGTGTTCACTGCCGTGTCCCCAGCGCCTGGCCCAGAGCCTGGTACGTGGTAGGTGCTCCATAAGTGTGTACTGGAGTGAATGAACGGATGAATGAACGACCGAACGAGCTCGGGCCGTCGCCATGGGGACGGAGAGGACGCATTCACTCCAGTGCCGTCAGCCACCGGGCCCCTTCCATCTGGGGCCCTGTCCTCCTGGGGGGACGCGGGCATGCACTAGGTGCCTCGCGGGGTGCACCATGCGCGGTGGATTTGCAGACTTTGGGAGGCCGGGTCACATTCCGGAAGACACCGGAAGGCGTGAGGACTGGCTCGCAGCCCTCGGCAGATGGTGGCATTCCCAGCAAGCGGCACCCAGAGACGGCCGAGTGAATGACTGGTGAGCTCCCAGCTCGGATTTAAGGGTGTAATTACGAAAGATCTGCAGCAGCTGTTGGAACGAATCAACGCCTGTGAATCTGAGAGAAAAGCTGCCAAGCTGTTTGGTTTTGAATGGAGGTGCTTCTCTTGCCTTCTCCCTGTGTGGTTCTGTCGGGAGGAGGAGGCTGGGAGCCACAGGGCTGCACCCCTCCCCCTCGCCCAGCAGCGAGCACAGAGCCTGGTTTGCAGCAGAGTCAGAAGGAGGGATGGACGGACGGATGCTCTGGAATGATCTCCCGCCGAATTTCAGCACCCGTGAGCCTTAGTGCCTCAGTTCCCAAGAAAATGGGCTACGTTGAATAAAATTGCAGGAAACGGGCATTTCAGATTTTGCAGATCCACTCGGGGAGATCCAGCCTATAGATGGGGCAGGGTCGGCGGCGGGGACATACCCTTTTGCCGCCCCCATTACTTGAGGTCAGACTGGTGTCCGCTGCCCCCTGGGCCACAGTGGCCTCCTGAACTCCGAGGTCAGCCCTGCGCCCCGTCTGCCCCACATGCCATCCTGCTTGATGATTCATACAGATCCGACCAGAGAGGTGGCTCGCACTCCGCGCCCCTTCCTTCTTCAGGGGGCTCTTGTTTGCTTGGCTTTGGCCATAGTGCTGATACATTTACAGAGAGCGAGCGAGGCCACACAAGGCTTAGCAGCTGGCCTCTGTGTGAGCGAGCTTCTGAAGTGTTCTGGAAGAGACCGACATGTCTTAAATTAAGCATGACATATGCGATGCATTTAAAGGAAGGTTTTAAAGCACACATTTCAATCAGTTTCCTTGCGTTTTTTACAACAGGTTAAGCGAACCCCTGAGAGGCCTGTGTTTCTAGGTTTGGGAGAGACTTCAGAATGTTATTTTAGCTGTTTATTGCGGTGGTTCAAAAAAGAAAAAAAAAACAACACGTCTCTTTACCCCCCATTTGTTCGCTGATGTATTAATTAATTCGTGGATTCATTGGTGCAGCCATATCTACAAACCAGGTATTTGCTAGGCATTTTAATTAATTAATGAATTTATTTATTTATTTTATTTTTTGGGGGGTGCAAAATGGTAGTTTGTTAAAGCACAGGGACAGGACCCGTGGGCAGAGAGAGCTGCTGTCCTGGGGTTCTGAGGGGTGGTTGACTATATACTATGGGGTTGGGGGAGGTAAGGAAAGTGCCTTCCATTTTAAATGGAAACTCGAGAGGAAGCCCAGGATGTGAAGCACATTCCAGATAACAGAGCCCCTGTTCCGGTTAAGAGGGGGAACGGACCAAGAGTCTTCTTTCCCTCGTCTTTCCCCCTTTACTTCCCTGCGGGGTGGCTACTGAGCTGGGTTCAAGGATCCCAGAGTAGGGCAACACGTGTGCACCGTCGATCCGAATTTGCCAGTCAGGGTTTGCTCTGGATGACCGCCTTCCCTGGACAAGCTATGCAGAGACGCGTTCATTCCACGCTTGGGCAGAGGAGCGGGAGACAAGGCAGGACGGCCTGGGGTTCATGTGGTCCCAGCAGGTGTCTGACGGGGCCTGTCCGGCACAGTAGAGCGCCTCCCTGTGGTTCGGAGAAACGGGGAGGGGGGGTGCTCTTGGTGAGGTAGGCAGGTTGAACTCCCGGCTGAGCTCTTCACAGCCCTTGGGTCCTGTTGTCCAGTAGCAACTGACCGATGGCCACCACCCAGCTTCCAGAGTCAGAGTAACCCCTCCAGCGTCCTCTATCGCTTTGTGTCGTGAAACTCGCGGTACCTGTCCTTATTCACAGTCTTAGGAGACTGGGGAGCAGAAGAAGATCTCTTCATTCACCTATTTCTTCACTCCCCCAACCATTATTCTATGTGCATACTCAACATTGATGATGTATTCAGAGCTATGATAGGCCAGGCCGCCGTACTAGCTTCTGGGGACTCAGGGTGCACTCTGGGGCTTGCCATTGGATGGGAAAGACTGAAGGCTCACACAGCATTAAGTACAACCGTGTAGCTTGATGAATCCTGCCGAGGATGTCTGGTGCTCCATGGACATGTAAGACGAAGATTGTACCAGGTTGTGTGTGTGTGTGTGTGTGTGTGTGTGTGTGTGTTGGTAGGGGCAGAGATTTCAGAGCTGTGTTCTGAGGGCCAGGCCTGCGTCTGTCTGTGAGTGAGAAGGGAATACCGGAAAGCAGGCGCAGCACGTGCAAAGGCCCTGAGGCGGCGTTTCAGGACCTCCAGCAGATGCAGTGTTCAACTACTTCTGAGCCAGGAGACACAGCTCCCAAATAAGCCAGCCCCAGAGTCCTCTGGCGTCACCTTTCAGCCTAGGGAGTCTTCGGGATCACCATTCCCAGTTCTAAGCAGTGAATATTATTCCTGTGCTCCCACATTCCTCTCTATATACCATGGCGTTTATCACCCAGAGTTGTAATTGCCTGTGTGTGTGTGTGTGTGTGTGTGTGTGTGTGTGTTTCTTGCACAAGGCTGTGAGTTCCCTGAATGCAGGGGATTTTTCTTGTTCATCTTTGTGCACCTAGTAGGTACTCAGCAAACACGTAGTGGAGTAACAGGGGAGATTTCTATTGAGCACCCAGCGTGGACTCAGTCCTCATTCTGCTACAATATTGAGAAGCCGCAAGGAGTGTGCGTCTCACAAGCTGGAGACAGTGCCAGCGGATGCAGTTGGAGCTCAGAGCCTTTGTGCCGTCTGTGCACAGACTTCCGGAACTCCGGAGCTGAGGCTGTGGTCCTGCGTCTCCCAGACCTGCTGAAACTCAGCCGCGGGGGGGTGGGGAGCCTCCCTTCCCCCACCCGCCTCTGCCAGGGGAGGGTGCAGCCAGCCCCGATCGCCTTGAGACGTGACACGGTTGGCTTTGTCAGGCAGGCACACATCCCCAGCCGGGGCCTGCCGGCTCGGGTAAGTAGGGCTGGAGTGTCCTGGAGGTGGAGGGAACGTGAGGGTTCTGCCAGGGACTTCTCTCTCTATCTTTTGAATCCTGTTGTTGCCCTGTGTCTCCTGTCTGGGCTACGTGTGTGTGTGTGTGTGTGTGTGTGTGTGTGTGTGTGTCCCAGAGCACGGTTTCCAAGAGGTCACGGGGACTGGCTCTAAAGGTGAACAGTCCTGATTTGGGCAGGACCCGATCGATACGCCTTACAACTCTGCCGTTCTCCGATTCTCCGTATCTTTCCTTCTCTGCTGCCTCTAACCCTGTCTAGACAGCGTTCTCTGGTTTCGGGGAGAAGAAATCTGTTAGCACCATCGAGCATGTAAGGAAGAGAAAATATCAAAATCTGTCTGCCTTTCTTTCCTGCAGGCTGCGGAGTGAGTCAGAGCCGGGGGCAGCAGAGCGGGGCCCCAGGAAGGGAAGCAGGAGGCTCGCGTGTAACTAAAATACCTTCTACTTTTAGTCCATCTAGATGGGGGCAGGCTGGGGGCAGCTTTTGCAGGGACAGAGAACACGGGCATGAAGGCTGGGGACAGGCTGGGGGCGAGGAATCAAGAACGGCGACTTGTCTGGCACCTTTTCAGACCAGAAAGGAATACAATGTGGTGTTTAAGAAGGCCCAGCCCAGTTGAATGGGGTGAGGACGTGTGGTCGAGTTTCAGCTGTGTGATGTCGGCAAGTCGGGTGACCTCTCTGGGCCCTTGCTTTTCATCCATAGTGATAGCGATGACCCCTGCTTCTCTGGGTTGTGCAAGGTTAATAAGAGAGAACAGAGCTCCTGGCTGGCTGAACGAGGGGATTACACCCGCTGCAGAATGCGGTCTGATGACCATCGTACCCACCTCGTAGGGCTATAAAGAGGATGTGGTTTATAAAACACGTGAAACGCCTGGCTTAGCGCGAGGCCTCACTCCTGGTGAACTCTCACCGCTAGCTGATACTCTTCTCACGGAGGCTCTGAAGGCAGCCAGCACGGAATAGGTGTTCAGCAGAAAAGAACCCAAAGGCAAACCAAGAAAAACAGCAGGTGGAGTGGGAAAAAAAATGGCTTTTTGTTCGAAGGCATCTGGAAGGGTGTGTGGGGGAAGCTGGAGATAAGGGACAGTCTAGTAGGGCTGGGGACCGCTAACCAACTTCGTGACCTCAGGGACTTTGGTAGCTGTGTGAGCTGGGGTCGGTCCCCTCCACTCTCTGTGCTTGGCGCTCAGCCCAGGGTTGTGAGGAGGGTCAGCGGGGATGCCTGATATGGGCAGGCTCTGAAATGGGGAATGACTCGGGGGTAACAGGAGTGAGGGGACGCAAGGATGCTCTCACCGGGGCTTTTGCTGGAATATGCGGAGTGCGTTTGCGGCCCCACCTGGTTCGAATCCCGACTTTGCCCCTTATTCTCTAAGTGACATCAGGCCAGTTCTTTGGCTTCTCTGAGCTGGTTTCCTTCTCTGTAGAGCAGAGATGATGCCGTTTTACTGAAAGAGCTGGCCTTGAGATGAGCTGAGTAGGGAAGGTCCTAGAGAATGTTGCCACCCTTTCCCCACCCTTGGGGCCAGAACAAACTCCAAGACGGCCCTCTGGTCCACTCGCCTTGCCTGGAGTTCAGAGAGGTGGAGAGGCCAGCCCGGGCTTCCCCAGTGAGGTCAGTGGGGAGTGGTTGTCCGGCACCCAGGCCTCCGGCCTCCTGGGCCCATTCCCCCAAAACGCTCTGCATGGACTCAGACTCTGAGATTAAAATTGATTTTTTCCTCTCCTTTGCTTTTTCCTTTCAGTGGTTGCTTCCCTAGTTCGGATGTTCTTAATCCCCATGGATCCACAGCCGTAGCCATGGCAACGCGGGTCGAGGTCGGCTCCATCACTTCCCTGACAGGGGTGCCAGGCCTCGGCGAGATCTCCAAGGAGGAGACCCTGAAACGGACCTATTTCTGCCAGGCCGGGGACACCCCCGGGGCGCCCTCGACGCTGCTCTTGGAAGGAAAAAGCCCCCTTAGGAGCCCGGCCCGCTTACTCCCGCTGCCCAGACTTGCTCCCAAGCCCTTCTGCAAGGAGAAGGCCCCGGACGTGAAACCCCTTGTCCCATCCTTGGGGCCCGGCCCAACTAGCCCGTCCCCTCCCTGTGGGCGCTCCCAGGGCCTGGTGGCAAAGGACCTGATCGAGAAGATGCCCGGGCTGGTGGGACAGGAGGCGGGGAGCAGGGAGAGCCTGAGGAGAAGCTCGTCTGTGCTTATCAAGGCCACCTTCCTGCGGCCCCGATCCAACACCATGATTGTCTTTGAAACCACCAAAGCCGGCCCCACTCTGGGGAAGGGGATCAGTGAGGGGGCTTGGGAGGCCACCGCGGGTGTGTCTCAGGAGCCCACCTTGGGCTCCCGGCCCGAGGTGGCCGCCAAGCCTGCCCTGCCTGCCCGAAAGCCTGGGACCCTTCCCCGACCGGCCTCCCTGTCGCAGGACATCAGGCCAGCTGCCCCCCAAGAGGAGACAGGCCCAAATGAGACGCTGTCAAAGGCCAGGAGTGTGGAGGACACAGGGGACCCCACTCTGGAGCCTAAGCCTCGCCTGAGGAGAAGGCCTGTGTCGGCCATTTTCATCGACTCCGTCCAGCCTCAGAAGCCAGGCCCTGGCGGGGAGGCTGCGGCGGGGAAAGCACCCCCCACCCCGCCTGAGAAGACATGGGTGAGGAGGCCTCTGTCCATGGACCTCACGGCCCCATTTGAGAGCAAAGAGGCCTTGCTGAAGAAGGTGGCTGATGAGGCCATTGCAGGCTCTGCGGCCCAGTGTCGGGGGCCGGAGACGTCCGACCCGGAGCCCAAAGTGGACGCGGAGTGTTTGGTCAGAGCAAACCCTCGCCTTCGTGACCCAGACTCAGACTTCCTGGAGGTAGCCAAGAAGACCCGAGAACAGAAGGAGAAGGTGCTTTTCAAGCAGACGGAGCCGGGCGGCCTCAGAACTGCTGGGGGCTCAGCCAGGAATGACCAGCACCCTGGGGAAGAGAAAGCTAAGCCGCTCAGGGAGCCGGACAAGGCGCCCCCGTCCCCCTCGCCTGGACCTGGAAAAGACCAAGAATTTGCTGAGGTCAAGAGCAGAGCAGCTGACAGGGAAAGCTGGCTGGAGGGAGGATGGACCCCCAGGGGCAGCGTCAGGAAGCGGGTCAGCCTGTTTGGGGAGGAGAGCATCTTGGCCTTGGCAGCAGAATCCGAACCCCCACCAGCCACCCCTGAGCCCCCGTCAGCTGCCCCGGAGCCGGAGAAAGTGGGCGTGAGTGTCCAGGAGCGGATCAAAGGCTGGGCTGCGGAGGGCTCAGAGGCAAAGCCAGAGATCAGAAGGAAGACATTCCAGGCACGGCCGTTGTCGGCAGATCTGACCAAACTGTAAGTGGGAATGTTCCACGGGCTTCGCTCAGCCCTGAGCTGCCTCAGACCTCCTACCGGAGGCCCCTCGGGAAAGGGAACCGGGCGTCAGTCTCCACGCTAGGCACCTTACAGCCCCCGTCTCGATTCACCCACAGCCCCAGAGAGGAGGTGGCCTTCACTTCCCTTTCTCAGATAAGGAGCTGAGAGGCAGAGAGGTAACGCAGCTCCCCCCTGGCCTCAGTGTGTCGGCAGCAACATTTCTTTGTCCCTTCTTCTCTTTACACTTTGTAGTGGGAGGTATCATGCCCATTTCACAGATGCGGATAGGCGAGGTGAAGTACCGTGAGGGAGTCCAGAGCCCCATGTAACTCCTGGCTATGCTGGCTTTTCCAGAAGACTGAGGACGTTACTGTACGGCCTGAGCCTCCCTGAGTGGCCCCCAAGTAAAATCAAATGGGTCAAGAGAGCTTGAGCAAGTCCCTTCCCCTTTTGAGCCTGGTTTCTTTGTCTTTAAAACGGAAAACTTCCTTGAAGGATTAAGGCGAAGACTCACAGATAACATCGTGGCTCCCAGTGACGTGATGAATCCTGTTAGTTGAGGGTTTTCTAAGCTCAGCCGGCCTCTGATATCTCCTGCTCTTTTGCTTTCCCACAAGTGGCTTCCCGGCTGCAACAGGGAGATGCCACGGGGTGTGGCCACCAGCTCCTTAATGACACGCATGCCACTGACATACCTTTCTCAGGTCGGAGCTTCTGGGGGCCACCTCTGGGCAGACTACTGCCCTCCCAGGCCTGGGAACCAGGGTTAGACCAGTGGCTCTCAGCATTTAGAATCATCTGGAAGAAAATCCCGAGGCCTGGGGCAGCCCTCGCCCCCTCGAGTTGGTCTGGGGCGGGGCTTCTTTGTAAAAGCTTCCCAGGTGATTCTCCTGTGCAGTCTGGCCGGAGTTAGGATAACAGAGAACGAGGCGCCCGTACCAGGGACCTCACACACCTTTTCCCGTGTCCTCCCAGTGCCTCGGGTTAGTCTCATCTGACAGATGGGGAAACTGAGGTTTGAGGGTGGGAATAACTCATCATCATGCCTCTCAAGGAGGCAGGCCCTGGAGGATTGTAGAGTGGGACGAGGTGAAGTGGTTCGTTTCTCTCCCCTCCGTTGTCTCTGCAGCCCCCAGCCCCAAATTCATCTTTAGGCATCCACTCCAGGGAGCTCTTCAGAGATGGGAACATTCTAGCACCAGAATACCCTTTCTCTTCCCCTTGACAAGTGGAGAAACTGAGGCCCAGAGAGGGACAGTGCCTCGGCCAAGGTTACCCAGAGAGGCAGCGACAGGCCCGTGCCCCCACACATTCCATGGCGGCCCACCACCCCCGAGTCCCGTGGCAGGTCTGTGGTGGGGCTGCTGTTGTGCCTGGGGTTGCTAACAACAACCATTAATTATCCCTCCTGGGGCATCTCTACTCTTCCCTAAACGCCCTCACATAGCTATTAGGGCCTTGGGTAGCCTCTTATCTGCCCTACAAAAGACGATGGGGAGGTGTTAATTATCCCCGTTTTATAGATGAAGAGACAGAGGTTCAGGTGAGATCACAAGTGCGGCCCAAGCTCCCGCAGTGGGGAGGCAGTAGAGCCGGGACTAGCACCCAGGTCTCTTCACCCCAGCCTGGGGTTCCTGCTACCCCAACGATGCTGTGTTTAAGGTAAGCTGTCCCCACTGGGCTCTCGGTTTGGCGACTGGAAAGGACACATCGTTTCTCAAAGCAAACCAGGTAGTGTTGCTTTGTTGATCTCAATGCTGATCTCACCCCTGGGTTCCATGGCTAGTTACAGGGTGTGGGCTGGAGGCAGATTCTGGCCTCAAACAAGTAATGTGGATCTCTGTACCAGGTTTTCGAGTCCAGCGTCCAGCAATGAAGTCAAGTATGAGAAGTGTTCTGAGCTAAGTGGCGAGCTTCCCAAGAAACCCGGAGAGAAGGTAAGGAGCCCCCGTGTTTGGCACATATTGTTTTCCAGTGGGTAGCTTCACTTCCTGGAAAAAGAGCCCAGGAAAGAATCAGAAGCCTCTCGTGAAGAATGAAACATTTTTTTTCCTTTAATGCCAGGATGTTTCAAGTCCCTTTTGGGTTTATGGTTCTGCACTCCTTAGTGTTAAATATTGTTTGCAAATGCAATTGCCAGGTTTTATTTTTTTTTTCCTGTGCAAAGAGCAAGAGGGACCTGCTCTTTCTTATGGACAAATTATTAAGAAATTAAAATTTGGGTTAAAAAATGTTAACAGAAACTCCCTCAGTTTCCCTCATTATGGCCCCTGTTCCCTTCCCTACCGTGGCTCGTCACCTAGCAGTAGCAGAAGGGGGGGATCTACCAGCAACTAAATTGCTTAAAAGTATTTTTATTTAATCTATTTAATAAGGAGAAGCTCATAAAATAACTACTAGGTCTAACCCATTTGTGGTGGATGCCTCGTGCAGGGTTTTAATTTTTTTAAAACAGCTTTTTTTGAGATATAATCGATGTACAGGAAACTGTACCCATTTTGAGTGTGTGTGGATGCGTTTTGACATATACGTGTGCACACCTGTGAAAATGTATCACCGTCAAGATACCACACATCGCCAGGACCTGCAAGTTTCTTCTTTTGTAACCACTCTCGGCCCTCCTCCTACCCCCAGACAGCCACCAATCCGCTTTCTGTTCCTATAGATCAGCTTGCATTTTCTAGATTTTTTTCTAGATTTTTCTATAAAGGCAACCAGTCTTTTTTTTTTTCTCTTCTTTCACTCAGAATAATTAGTTTGAGATGTGTCATACTGCATGCATGTGTGTATCAATAGTTTATTCCTTCTTGTAGCTGAGTAGCATTCCATTGTGTGGGTAGACCGTGATTTGTTATCTTTTTGCCCTGTTGATGGACATTTGGGTTGTTTCCCGTTTTGGGGCCCTTGCATGTAAAAGAGCTCTGAACATTTGTGGGCAAGGCTTTGTAGGGACATCTGTTTTCTTTTCTCTTGGGTAAATGCCTAGGAATGGCTGGATGGTATGGTAGATGTCGGTGCCACTTTTTACAACACTTATGTGGACTTTTAAACACCAGAGCTTGGTGGCAAGAGCGTTTGTGCCCTGGGAGCTGGATCTGAAGGGCAGTGCCCACCACTCCTGGGGGCGGGGGTTTGCCCTGCGTTTTATCCTTGGGTGTTCTGAATCACTTCCTTGAAAACGGTTGAAAGTGGGTCCTGTTGAAGTAAAGCCTCTTATATTTGCGTTAAAAAGGTATAGTGGTAACAACAAGAAAAAAAGGACCCTGTGAGGCAAGTGGGACAAAATTCTGGTTGTCATTGAATCTAGGGGAGGGGTTGGGGTGAATATATTATTTTCTCTGTAATTTTGTATGTGTGAGAAAACTTCCAAGAAATGACAGTTAATAAAGGAATCCTTGCTTTATTTAATATAACGAGATTTGGGGCGCCTGGGTGGCTCAGTTGGTTAAGTGTCCATCTGCCTTCGGCTCAGGTCATGATCCTAGGGTCCTGGGATCCAGCCCCGCATCAGGCTCCCTGCTCAGCGGGGAGCCTGCTTCTCCTTTCTGCCGCTCCCTCTGCTTGTGCTGTCTCTCTCTGTCAAATAAATAAATAAAATCTTTAAAAAAAAAAAAAAAGAAAAAAAATAATATAATGAGATTTGATCTCTGTAAATAGATTTTCCTACTGGTAATTTTTTTGTTGTAGTAAAACACATAACATAAAATGTACAATTTTAATTTTTAAGAACAATATATTTTTAAATTTAAAAACAATCTTTCTATATACATATATACACACACATATGTAAAAATACACACATACACACAATACTAAGAGAAAGTTCTGGAACGTTCTTCAAGGATACACTCCTCCCCATTGATAACAGCTATTATCCAGAAAGGGCTCTGGTATTTGAATATCTGAAGTCTCAAAAAGGACTTGAGCTTTGTATTGTTTAGAGAACACAGATCCATATATTATTTATGCAAATTGTATGTAATAAAATGTAAACAAAACTTTAAATGAAAATATTTTTAAAAGTCTTTAATGGCATTCCATCATCTGCAGTAGAGATTAGCAAATTGTGGCCCAGTGTGTATCTTAACCACTTTATTTTTATTTTTTTAAAGATTTATTTATTTATTTGAGAGAGAGAACCTGAGGCGGGGAGGGGGCAGAGGGAGAGGGAGACAAGCAGACTCCCCTGCTGAGCACAGAACCCTTCGTGGGGCTGGATCCCAGGACCCTGAGATCATGACCTGCACTGAAATCAAGAGTCGGACGCTCAACTGACCGAGCCACCCAGGCTCCCCCATCCTAACCATTTTAAAGTGAATAATTCAGTGGCATCAAGTGTATTCTCAGTGTTGTACAACCAGCACCACCACCTAGTTCCAGAATTTATTTATTTTTATTTTTTCCAGTTTAAGTAATCTCTGCACCCAGAGTGGGGCTCGAACTCCCGACCTGGAGATTAAGAGTCACGCACTTTGCTGACTGAGACGGCCAGGCGCCCACAGAGTTTTTTAATCACTCCCAATGGAAACCCTCAGCCAGCCATTCACTTCCCATCTCCCACCTGTGGCCTCTGGCAACCACGAATCTACTTTCTGTCCCTATACACTTTCCTATTCTGGACATCACGGAACATGTATCCTTTGGTGTCTGGCTCCTTGAAATAGCATAATGCTTTGAAGGTTCATCCCTGTTGGAGCATGAATCAGTACTTCGTTCCTTTTCGTGGC
This sequence comes from Ursus maritimus, assembly GCF_017311325.1. Lineage (NCBI taxonomy): Eukaryota > Metazoa > Chordata > Mammalia > Carnivora > Ursidae > Ursus > Ursus maritimus. The sequence goes on from NW_024425897.1 coordinate 6,045,377, forward strand.
GGAATACAATCCCGTTGTACGGACAGACCACAGTTCGTGTATCCATTCTTCTTCCGGTGGACGTTTGGGTGATTTCCACCTGTCGGTGATTGTGAATCGTACTTCAGTAGACACAGGGGTACAAGTTTTTGTTTGGACCCCTGTCTTCACTTCTTTTGGGTATCTCCCCAGGAACAGGATTGGTGGGTTAGGTGGTTGATTCTCTACCTTGTTGCAGTAGACTTCTTTCTAGATAAAGAAATGACCAAGGAATACACGTGTGTTAAAAACCAAACAGAACTGAGCGCGGAAGAGGCAAAACGATGTTCTCCTCCTCATTCCTTCCTCCCCTCACTCCCTTACTCACAGTTTGGTTTCTGTCTTGTCTCTGCTGTGTGTCTACACGTGTGTACACATACACACATAGTTGTTTAGAAACGGTATTGTTTTATAAATACACTGTTCGGCAGTCTGCTTTTCCCCTGCCCACTCCACGGTGTTTTGTGTGTTGTCAGATGGGACGTTAGGAGCCACCCCCCTGATCCAGGCGCCCTGTGGCATTCCTCTGTCTGGATTATGTCAGAGAACTCATTTAGCCCGTGCCCTACAGGTGGGCATTTAGGTTTGTTTCTGTATCGCTTGCTTCCCGTCTTTGCAGTGCTCCCCGAGCACCCTTGTTGACCCAGACTTGGGCATCTGGGCCAAGAAAGAGTCTTGGGAGGAAATTGGCCAGATTAAAAGGAAATGAGTATTTTAAGATCATGACATGTATACTAAACCGTCCAAAAGTCGTACCCATTTATGTCCTTGCCAACAGTGTCCAAGAGTGTCCATTTTCCCACATCCTCACCCACACTGGGTGTGTTCAGTCTTTGGAATTTTATGGTATCTCATGGCTGTGATTTTAAAAGCAGCCGTTTTGATCATCTCACCACTTCCTTTCTCTTTCAAGTCCCTTAACTTAGTTGGATTGTTTCTTTTTTTTTTTTTCAGCAAAAGGAAGGGCATGGTGTGGATGGAGCATCCGTCCCAAGAAGCCCCTGGAAGCCTGGTTCGCTCCGGGAGAAGTCTAGGCGGACAGAGCGGAAAGACAGTTCTAACCAAGTCCCTGGCAACTGTCGGGGTGAAAGCTCAGTGGGGGCTCGGAGCCCTTCTGACAGCACTCCAGAAGACGACGGAAGCTTCCAGACCGTGTGGGCCACACTGTTTGAGCATCACGTGGAGAGACACACGGTGGCTGACCAGTCCCGACACTGTCCCTCGGCCACGCCCCCCAGAGATGTGGCCGATACCCGTGTCCCAGAAATCAGACCCAGGCACGAGAGAAACTCTTGGCTGGGGAAGGATCTGCCGGAAAAGACAAACCTCACGAAACAGAACTCCAGATGGGTTGAAAATCCCCATACAGAGAGATGGGGACGGACCGCCCTTTCGAATGGTGAACCCAAACAGTATCACGTGCCCCTCCCGGAAGAACAGCCTTTGGATGAAAAACTCAATAAAAACCCCTTCCTCCAACGCTCTGAAAATCCTCCCCCGTCCCAGAGGGTCGAGCCCAAGTATGACATCGTGCATACAGTGGGCAAGTGTGCACACAGTGAGGCCGTCTCTACGGCATCGGAGGAAAAAGCCATGACCCTGCGAAGCGGCAGGTCTCGCCTCTCCCTGAAGGGGGGGCAGCAGTCCCATGAGGTCACCCCTGCTGACCCGGAGTGCAGGCTGGAAGGTCAGGCGGGGTCTGTCCAAAGGGCCAGTTTGATTTGGGAAGCTCGAGGGACTCATGAAGTCAGTGAGCCAAAGCCTGACTTCCGAGAGCCAAAGGACATGTTTGGGGGCAAGTGCTTGTCACCCAGATGGACATGTGGGGTGACCGTGAACTGGCATAAAGCCACCGTGGTGGCCAGTGAAGAGAAAGGCTCAGAACGGAGCCCCGAGGTCAACAGCGAGTGCTCAGCCAGGCCCTGCGGCCCCGAAGCCAGCTCTGGGAGGGCCATCCAGGCTGCCATCCGGGAGGCCCCACACGAGGGGCCTGATGGGGCCAGGAACAAGTCAGGAGTCTGCAGCTCAGCGGGGGAAAGGGGTCCCCACCAGGGGTTCCCCCTGGACCTTCCTCCCAGGGGTAAGGATGAGCCGTCTGGCTTCCGGGCACGGCCGCATCCAGAAGTGCTCGTGCAGAAGGGGCCCCTCACTGTGGCTGCCGGTGAGGGTGAGCCACGGCCGGCCCAGTTGCTGGAGCCCGAGGCCAAGATGCGGAAGGCGGGTCCCACGGACCAGAGGATTGAAAGGTGGCGGCGGCGGACGTTGCCCCATGATGTGAAGTTTGACGAATTCAGCTTCCTGGCCCCAGAAAACTCCTGGAAGGTGGAGCAGAGACGAACAGACCATTGGAGCCCCACCACCAGTGCCTTAAGAAAACCTGAGCTATCCCACCACCGCGTGGAGACTCAGGAGGTGAGCCCAGGTGCTTCCCAGGACCCGACTCGGCCAGCGGTGAAGCAGGGGTCTTCTTTGGAACCCAGGGCGACATTTTTTGCAGTGACCTATCAGATTCCCGATACTCAAAAAGCAAAGAGCATTGTTAAGTCAGGGCCTGAAAACTTGACAGAACATTCTAGAAAAACAGTCCTGCCTCCTTCTCCTCATCGTCTAACATCCACTTTGGTTTCTCTTAACCATGAAGAGCCACTGGAGGCCAAGGGCAGTAACAACTGGGCTGAGGGCAAAGAACGCCACAGCATCAGCTGCTCAAAACCTCCGAAGCCAACGGACCGCCCGTCACCTCTTGGGGACAGGATTCTGAAGCCTTCTAGTGAAAGAATCATGGATGCTGATGCTTTATGGGTCCGTTGGGGCCCAGAAGATGGCACCGGTTTTCAGAACAATTGGAAGGATGGTGGGAACAGGACATCCCCCAGCAATGCCCCCAAAACACCCCCAGCTTCCAAAAGCCACCCGGAAGCCAGCGATCTCCTCATCAGAAGGGACCCTGAGGTGGTCAGTGCGAGGGTCCCAGGGAAAACCAAAGATGGCTACAGGTCCAGCGTTCTTGACATTGACGCCCTGATGGCGGAGTACAAGAAGCAGGAGGGTCAGGAGCTGGTGGAGGGTACGCCCGCGGCACCCAGCAACTCGACTCAGGAGAGGCCAGGCCAGCAAGGCAGCGTGGAGCCAAGGAGGAGGAGCTGGAAGGAGAGGTCTGAAGCTGAGGGTCCCCGGAAACAAGCCGGTTCTGCCGAAGCAAACCACGGTTCCACTCCCTGCTCGGGCAAGCAGCCGGCAGAGGCCCCAGGGGCAGCCGCGAACACCAAATTCAGCCCTCCTCTGTGGGCTCTGCCACCCTCGGCTCCTAATGAGAAATACCCAGGGGCCTCTTCTGGCACCGCGGGTCCCAGGAGAAAAGTTTTGGGAATCCCTGAGGATGACAGAAAGGACTTGGTTAGTAAACATCCGAGTGCAAAGTACCAGAATTCTGCAGCCGAGTCGAAGCCCACTCCCTGGGAGGATCTGGGCGGTGGGGCCTGTGTGTTGGCCAGATCCTCTCCCACTGACCAGAAGAAAGGGACCCCAACGAAATCCATCAGGAGGGGAGAGGAGGGCAGTGTGGTCCAGTGGGGTGATCGCCCATACGACTGTGGCAGGTCACCGCTGAATGTCAAGAGGGCCTATTCGGAGAAAGGCCCCTCTGCCAAAATCCGAGAAGGTCTGTCTGTCATGCAGGAAGCCAGAGAGAGGAGGCAAGAGCAACCCAAAGGGAGGTCCAGCCTCCCCAGAGACAGTTCTGAGGCCAAGGAGACCAAAATGGGGCCCTGCCAGCGAGAGTCGGGGACTCGAGACAGTCACAAGGTGAGCAGGAAGGCTGTTTTGGTTTTGTAAAACGTTGGTTAAACACCTAGGCCAGGGGTCTCAAACTCCTGTCCCATGTGGGCCTGGTGGGCATGTAAATGAAGGAGTCAGGCTGAGTGTGCAACTCTAGGGAGTGGTGGGGATTGTGGCAAATAGAGAGCTCAGTCCCTAGGGCGGCGGGGCAGCTGCTGCTCAGGTCTGGCGGGTTCTTGACACGTGCTGGCTCCATTCAGCCCGTGGGCCACCAGTTTGAAACCTCTGGCCCAGAATGATGATAATCATTTATTGAGCACCTGCTGCCGTTCCTGTATGTTGTATCAAGTTCGTTATCCTGTCCATAATATTCGGCATCGGGCATGACATTTTGCGAACGTGCAAGGCGTACTTGTTGAATGGGTGAGTGAGCAATCTTGTGTGAGTCTCATGGCAGTGCCTCTCTTGTCGGATTGTGGTAGTTTGGGTTTCCATAGAAGCAGACCCTTGCAAAGCAGTTGTTTTATTTTTATTTTTTAAGATTTCATTTATTTATTTATTTGAGAGAGAGACGCAGAGCTCCAGTGAGAGCATGAGCTGGGGGAGGAGCAGAGGGAGAGGGACAAACAGACTCCCTGCTGAGCACAGAGCCTGATGCGGGGCTCAGTCTCACGACCCCGTGATCATGACCTAAGCCGAAATCAGGAGTCGAACCGATTAACCAACTGAGCCACCCAGGTGCCCTGCCCGTTGTTATTTCAGAAGGCAGTCCCCGGCAGGGATCCCCAGTGGAGAAGTGAGGCAGGGAAGGGGAAAGCTGGTGATAAAGGTGCCCCTGTGGGCCTCTGAGGCTCATTCTTGCTGGAGACCTCTGGGAAGTGGCATAGATCACCCCTGACTTGTCCTGTCCGAGGGGCAAGGAACCTGGAGTATTTGTTTTCCAGTTCCCTTTGCCCTCGCCTGAGGCTATTTCTGGGGCTATCAACATCCAAACTTCTCATCCTGGGTGGTGCCACGCTCAATGGCAGAGAGAAAACTCCCCCCGCGGCAGGACACCATTGCCATTGGCATGTACTTGAGTGTTGGGCAGGGCGCCCACAATGTCAACTGCACATGTGATCATCTTGTACAGATACAAAAAACCCAGGCTCAGAAAAGTTAAGTAACTTGTCTCGGGTCACACAGCATGAAATGGCAACCTAGGGTTTGAACCCAGGTCTGGCTGGATACCCAAGCTTTCAAGTAGGCTCCTCGGTGGTGAATGAGGACCCTTGAAGATGGGGAAGAAATCTGAGTATCAATCCCCTTGTCCCCCTCTCGCCCATCCTCAGCATTCCTCCCATCCCATGACCACTTAGCTTCTTTTCTGGTCCAAATTCACACAGAGTTTCTTTCTGAAAATACAAGCAAATACGAACACAAATTCTTATTTTTGCCTCTTTTCCATCAAAGAGAGCATTCTGTCCGGGGGTTGAAACTTTGGTTGCATATGGACGTAACCCCGTTGGCTTCTCTGAGTGATGCAGGGCAGACCCTTTCCCCGAGGGCCTGAGCCTCAGTTTCCTCATCTGTAAAAAGAAAGTAGAGGGTCCAGCCTGGACAGGGACGTGGTAGAAAGGAAACAGTGGGGTGATGCCAGTACAGATCACGATACCAAGGGTCACCTAAGGCTTGCCAGGTACCGCGTTCAGACCCCACTCTGCCGCTCACCAGCCGTGTGTGGGACAGTGACTTTGCCTCCCTGGGCCTCAGATCCCTCACCAGAGCTGACAGAAGTTTCTGCCCGGCAGCTCTGTTGGCAGGCTGAATGGAGATACAGCGTGGCCTGGGCACCCAGTGGGTGCGAGCGCGGGGCCGGCCTGTGGGTTCAGCCGAGGCGCTGCCGGAGGAGTGGTTCCACGAGGCTGTTACTGTGGGCACAGCGGGAGACGGGGGAGGACCAGGAAATGTGACACTTAATCCATTTGCCAGCGCCTTGCTCAGGGGCCTCCTGGCAGCGGGAGAGTCAGAGCAGTGTGGAGGGGGCGCCTAGCCAGGCCTTTGGATGCTGGCCTGGGTGCAGGCCCCAGAGTGCTCGTTGTCAGGGATCCTGTTTTCTCACGAGGGATTGGGAAGCCTTGGACCAGCTCCTGTTTCCCTCTCTCCTGCCCAACCAGCTTTGGTTCCTGATCTTGAAAAAAATAAAAGGCACACAGAAGTACAAAATGTTGGTGGTTAAAAATTCAGACCTTACGAGGGTGTATAAAAAAGTGTACCCTGAACCCCTTTCCCTTCCCCACCCCCACCCCCAGATGCGGCCACTGTTCACTTTTGATATCTCTGGGGCTTTCCCACCCCACAGCGTTGCTGGTCCATCACATACATCTTTACCTGTAGTTGTATTTTCCTTTCCGCAAAAGCAGCGAACGCGTGTATGACAGTGGACCTGTTATGGTAAGCATACGGTTTAGAACGAGACGCTCCCCTAAGTGGTGAGTCTGGGGTACAGCCTTCCAGGCCCATCGGTGATTCTCAACCCTGGGCCGTTTTGCCCCTAGGGCACATTTGGTGACGTGTCGGACGTTTTCAGTTATCCACCCCCTCTCCCCCCGCAAGAGTTTTCTCCCAGCGTCTAGTGGGTGGGGGCGGGGATGCTGCCTAGCACCCCCCAATGCGTGGATCGGCTCCCCCAGCCCCAGTCCCTGAGAATCATCCCTCCCCTAATGCACATAGGTCCACAGGTAAGGAAGCCCAGCCAGGTAGGGATACAGGTAAATCCCATGCTCTCTTCTGGAAACACGGCAATATTCTACAGACAAATCTCACACCTTGCTTTTTTTTTTTTTTCAAATTAACAGTAAAAAAAAAAAACAACCAAAAAACGGTGTGTAGATAATCACCTTATTATTTTCAGTGGCTGCGAAGTATTTTATTAAGTGACTGAGCCCAGACTTTTTTTATCCGGACACTTGTTGATGGGCGTGTGGGCTGGTTGGAGGTTTTGTGTCACAAACAGGGCTTCGGGGAGCATGTTGGTGCAACCGTTTGCTCCCCTGGGTGAGGCTGTCTTGATTCACAGCCAGTGCTGCCCACGTACCCCGAGTAGGGTGTGATTGGACTTCAAGTGCTCCCCCCTCCCTCCCTTCTCCTCTTTCTCTCTTTTTCTTTTTCACTTAAGAAACATGTATCAGGGGCGCCTGGGTGGCACGGCGATTAAGCGTCTGCCTTCAGCTCAGGGCGTGATCCTGGCATTCTGGGATCGAGCCCCACGTCAGGCTCCTCCGCTATGAGCCTGCTTCTTCCTCTCCCACTCCCCCTGCTTGTGTTCCCTCTCTCGCTGGCTGTCTCTATCTCTGTCAAATGATTTTCTTTTTTTTTTTAAAGATTTTTTATTTATTTATTCGACAGAGATAGAGACAGCCAGCGAGAGAGGGAACACAGCAGGGGGAGTGGGAGAGGAAGAAGCAGGCTCATAGCGGAGGAGCCTGATGTGGGACTCGATCCCATAACGCCGGGATCACGCCCTGAGCCGAAGGCAGATGCTTAACCGCTGTGCCACCCAGGCGCCCCGAGATTGCAGTATTCTATTTCATTAACTGATTTATTTGAATTTCAAAAGAGAACATTTCCAAGAGGCTCCAAAACTACTCAAAGGCACGGAGTTATCACCCTTTGTCCCTGTCTCGCCCATCCTTAGCATTCCTCCCATCACTTGGCTTCTCTTCGGGTCCAAATTCATATAGAGTTTTTTTCTGAAAATACAAGCAAACATGAACACAAATTCTTTTCTTTTTTAAGATTTTATTTATTTGAGAGAGAGCATGCACAAGCAGGGGGAGCGGTAGGCAGAGGGAGAGGGAGAAGCAGGCTTCCCGCTGAGCAAGGAGCCCGATGCGGGACTCGATCCGAGGACCCTGGAATCAATGACCTGAGCCGAAGGCAGACTTCTCACCGACTGAGCCACCTCGGCTCACACCCACATATGTGTCTTTGAGAGCTTTTGGATTCAGCCCACAGGGCGTCCTCATTTTGATTGCTGTGCGGTAGAAATGGGTGATATTCTTGATTTTTGGCTAATTACCAACCCGGTCAGCGGTCATTTTGCGCATGCGCAGGTTTGCCCTGGGCTTAGGACGGCGAGTGTCTAGGGGGAGCGCGGTTGCAATTTTGCAGGATCCTGCCGGAGTGCCCTGCAGCGGGGGCTGTACCTGGTCACATCCTCGCCTGCAAGGACAGGGCCCTGTTTCCCCTCCTCCTGAGCAGCCCGGCGCGTTACCAGACTTGGGGATGTCATGCCCCTGGTCGCACCCTTCCTCTTGTCACCTGCGTGAGCCTCTCTGTTTTTCCTTCCTCTCACCCTCTTGCTTATGTTCCTTCCACTCGCTGTTCTTTTGGACCCCGGTCCTTGGTCCTTTTCTCCTTGAGTCGTTGGAGTTCTTTATTAGGAAGGTGAACCACTTGTACTCTTATGATTTGATTTCTCCCTGGAAACAGCCCTGGACTGCCTATCGGGCAGAAGTGGGATCGGGCCCTAGTTTTGTGACTTACTAGCTGTGTGACTCTGGGCATCCTGCCAGACCTCTCTGAGCCCGAATGTCTTCGTCTGTGGAATGTGAATCCTGCCTGCTTCACGGCTTATAGGAGATTTATCGTGAAGCAGATTTATCGTGTAGTCGATCCCCTCCCTGGCCCAAGGCCTGAGTGAAGGAGGTTTGAAGGAGTCAGAGAGAAGCCCTTCCAGACCTCTGCTCATTTACTACATGTAATAAATGGGCTAGGGGCGCCTGGGTGGCTCAGTTTGTTAAGCATCTGCCTTCGGCTCGGGTCATGATCCCAGGGTCCTGGGATTGAGCCCCAGATCGGGCTCCCAGCTCAGCAAGGATCCTGCTTCTCCCTCTCCCTGTGCTGCTCCCCCCCGCCCCCCGCTTGTACTCTCTCTCTCTGAAATAAATAAAATCTTTAAAAATAAATAAATAAATGGGCTCACCCTGTACCAGGCCCTGTTCCGGGCACCGGGGCTGCTGGGAGGGACCAGCCCACTGTATCAGGCCCTGCGGTGCAATAAAGCCGCCACCAGTCACGTGTGGCTCTTTAAATGTAAATTAAAGTTAAACAAGATTAAAAATTCAATTGCTCCGTCCCACTAGCCACATTCAAGTGCTCAAAAGCCACGGGTGGCTCGTGGCAAGTGTATTGTACAGCCCAGATAGAGAACATCTCCGTGACCACAGAATGTTCTCGTGGATGGCTCCCATCCAGGGGGCAAGCAGACCCTGAGTGAGTGAGAGTAGGAAGTGCAGGGGAGATAGAAGAAGAGGCGATGGGGAGGTGACTCTAAGAGCGTGGTCAGGGGAAGGTTTCCTGGGGAGGGGACCCGAGAGGTGCCACCTGAGTGATGGCCATCATGGGGATGAGCGGTCCCGTGGATGCTGGAAGGGCCACAGTGGGCACAGGGGGCAGGGGCCAGAGCATAAGGAGCCACCGAAATCCAAGGCAGTTGCACCATTATACGTTCCACCAGCAGTGCGTGAGGGCCGATGTGTCTGCATCCTTTGCCAACACTTACCCGTCTTTTTGATTCTAGCCATCCCCCTGGGTATGAAGGTATCTCATTGTGGTTTTGACTTGCATTTTCCATGGCCCATCTTTCCATGTGCCTGTGTGACCATTGTTTCCCTTCTTCGTCTGCTCAGATCCTTTGTCCATCCTTAATTGGGTTATTGTTCTTTTTATTATTGAGTTGTAATCGCTCTTTATATATTCTGGACACAAGTGCCTTCACAGACATAGGATTTGCAGAAATTTTCTCCCACTTGGTGGGTTGTATTTTTCACTTTCTCCATGGTGCCCTTTGAAGCACAAAAGTTTTTCATTTTGATGAACTCCAATTTATTTTTCTTTGATCACTTGTGCTTTTGATGCCGTATCTGAGAAACCACTGCCTAATCCAAGGTCATGAACGTTGACACCTATATTTTCTTCTGAGAGTTTTCTGGCTTTCGCTCTGGCATTGAGGGCTTTGATCTATTTTGAGTTGATTTTGGTTTGTGGTGTGAGGTTTGCAGCATGTTTGAAGACAGAATCTCAGCTTTGTTGATGAAGTGGAGAGAAGCCAAAGAACGGAGAGCAACCCAAGGGCCTTGGCTGGCACGGCTGGGCGAGGGGCAGGGCGGAGAGGGGCAGTTTTGGAGGGAAGGAATGGAGAGGCCTGTTTGGGGCCCATGAAGGCTGACATGAGTGTGCGCAGCGTGGGGAGAAGTGGAGTGGGAGGTGGGATCTGCAAGTCAGGGGTCCCAACACGGACAAAATCGGGAGTTGTCTGTGCACTGATGGGGTTTCTTTAAAGCCAGGGGATGTTATGAGAGATCCCCAGGGAGTGACAGAGCAGGAAAAGAGAAGGCTCTAGGGCTGGCCCTGGATGAGTAGACATCCCTCTGAAATCCCAGCCAGGGAGGTGGGAGGACACACAGAGGGTCTCATAAGGCATCAGAAAAAGAGTCTGCGAGGCAAGGGATCCAGAATCCAGCCTTGCTCTTTACTCGTGCTGTGTGTTCTTAAGCAGATGCCTTCCCTCTCTGGGCCTTCCTTCCCTTATCTGTACAGGGAGAGTGTGAGACACGTGACCTACAAATTCTGGAGTCCCATACTTACTGGCCTGGGCACGTATCCCCTATATATGACTGGCTGGGACAAAACCGCAGAGTTCAGACTGGGGTATCTAGTACTGCCCTGTTCCCGTATCATTTCTCTCTCTGTCTGTGCTTCTGTGCATGTGTGTTTGGAGGCATGGAGAGATGTCACCAAAAGTTACCAGGGAGGTAATGAGGCTGGCTAGCATTTATGGAGGGCTCCCCAGGTACCAGGCGTGGGGGAGATGAGCCTGAATCAAGCCAGGGGCTCAGGACTCCTGCACAGCGCCCCCTGGTGGCACACGGTGTCAGACACTTTCCATGCGCTGCTCCTAACTTGGTTCTCCCCTGAGCCTAGAAGAATGGGATAGACGGGTGATGGGTAGTAAGGAGGGCACGTATTGCATGGTGCACTGGGTGTTATACACAACTAATGAACCATCGAACTTTACATCAGAAACCGGGGATGTACTGTATGGTGACTAACATAATAAAATAAAGAATCATTAAAAAAAAAAAAAGAAGCTGAGTACGGTTATTAGGGGTGTTTGCCCACATGGTCAAGGCTCAGAGAGGTTAAGGCACTAACTTGAGGCCACACAGTTATTAAGTGGCTGAGGCTGGCCTGAGCCCAGACCCCATATACTTACCTCCTGACATTAAGGTGGACCGCCATGGGGTGGGGTTTCTGGTGCATTCGTTTTCTTTTTGCCCTTTTAGGCACAGAATGGACTCTCTCGCTGTGACGTATTCTTCCCGTAAGTAGGAAAGCCCCAGTAAAGTCCTTTGCTTGTGTTCCGTGCCTCAGATGCCGCCACAGGACCTGGAGAAGGAGTTTGCCCTGCTGGACAAGGAGCAGCCACTCTGGCAGGGGCCCCCCGCAGCCTTGGGCCCCCGGAGAAGCCACAGTTTCTGCAAGGACAAGAGGAGCGGGCCCTTTGTCGTGAGTGATGCTGGCGTGGCCAGACTGGGACCCGGCGTGGGGTTGTTGGGCATCGGACACCGCTGGGAATGCGGTCATGTGGACAGTCCCGGCTGGCCCAGGGGGCCGAGGGGGCCAAAGGGGGGCAAGTGCCTGTCCAGGAATCCGGCGTTGCCGGACTGGCTGCGCGACGGTTCTCCACATGGAAGGGGTTTGGTGGCTCTGCCTTCGCTCCTCTCGGGTTTCCGGCCCCATGCAGAGAGGTAATCCCAGCTGCCTGGCATGGAGCAGAGAAGAGAACGTACCCTGGGGTCTGAATGTTCGGGGTTTGAATCCCAACACCGCTCCTCTCAGTCTCTTTTAGCGACTTACTTCTTTGTGCTTTGGTTTCGTTACCTAGGACACAGGATCCTGATTTCTATTTCTTTTGCACCAATAAGTTCATTTAACTAAGCTGGTCCTCGAGCCAGATCACCAGGGCTCAGACCCCTAGCTCTGTGTGCAGACGGGTGTTTGGCCTCAGTCTCTTCGTCTGTGAAATGGGGATAATGACAGCATCTACTTCACAGGGCTGCTGCGGGGCTCAGAGAAGGTAATGCGGCAAGTGTGCGGCATGGTCCTGGGGGCACAGCAAACGCTTTCATGAGCGTTATTACCATTCTTCTTCTTCTTCTTGTTCCCCGGGCCTCATGTGGGGCGACTAAGCCAGGCGTTTCTTTAATGAGGCAGACCCAGTTCTACTTAAAAGGTCATTCGGATCGTAAGCTCGATGTATTTCAAGGGTATTTGTGCCTGGTCTTGTGTCTTGGAGACATGGGGTCCTCTGGCATTGAAATCCTAGGTTCCATCCCTCTGGCTTTACGGTCATGGGCAAGAAACTTCACTTCCCTGGACCTCCTTTCATTTGCTCCTTTGCAACACGGGGTGAAGAAGATGCTGCCGGCAGGGTTCTTGATGGGCAAACGTCTATGCCAGAGTCAGTGGGGCCGATGGCAGGGCTGGGGGCCACAGAGCCAGAGGAGGAATGCAGACCTCGGCTAGCCGTCTGCGAGCGGCCCCAGAAAGATTCCTGGGGTGTTCAGATCCCCACCACATTTGAAACCTGCCTGTTTTTTGGTTTTTTTTTTTTAATGTTCTTTTCCGCTGATTTCCAGCTCGCTCTTTTCTCATTGCCTCTCCAGCGGCACCGACTCAGCTTATCTGATTGTACTTGAACTTTCGTGTGTGTATGTGAAGACAGAGGTTATGGAGAGAAAAGCACTTAAGGCCTGTGTTTTTATAGTCTCTGCGTGCTGACATCCTCCCTGGTGGCCCTTTGTCCTTTGAGGAGCCTTTGTCTTCGGAGTCCCCAGGTGGCTTGCCTTGGCTCTGTCCTTGTGGCTCCCTGAGGCCCCTGCGCCGTTGCTGCCTGCTTGATCTCCCCTTCTCCGATGCGGGTGGGAAGGGTGGGGGCCTCAGACCTTGTTTCCCCGCTTTGAGGACTCATACCTGCAATTTTAAGGAGTGGCCATCAGGGGGTGGTGGTGTGCAGCTCACTTTCCCATGGCTCCAAAAGTCTTACTCTGGGGCACTTCAGTGTTGGGCTCTAGAGGCTGAGAGGTGGCTTCCAGTTCCGGCTCTGCCACCGTGTGACCTTGGACAAGTGATCCGATGGACCTCAGTGAACCTCAGTTTTTTCTTTTGTAAAATGAGGGTGGTCCTGTCTGGCCTCAAGAGCATTTCTGTGAGGAGTAGATGAGCTCGCTCAGCACTCAGAGGAGGAAATCCTTAGCGAATGCTGGGGCTGCAGTGATGGCTTTTTCTTCTACCTCCCCCTCCCCCTCTCCTCTCCCTTTTCTTCAGCTCTCTCATTGTAAGAGGGGAAACCCAGGCCCAGAGAGAAGGCCTCACTTAGTCCGGGGGAGGACTGGGGTCCTGAGCCCTCGGCCCTGCTGGCCGCCCCTACTCTTCTGGAAGTCGGCCGGACCTGCGTACTTCCTGGTGTGCTTGAGGGGGTCCTCCCGCACACGGGGTCTCCTGCTCCCATCGCTCTTGATGAAGGACTTTGTGTTGCTGGTTCCAGTTTAGGGTTAGGTTCACCTCCATTTTTTGAGATTGTGTCTCAGGACTTGTCCGTCCCCACTGCACTCCTCACGTGAGGGAGTATGAATCCCACGTTGGAGAAGAGGAAGCTGAGGCTTAGAGAGGTTAAGCCACTTGCCCAAGGCCACACAGCACGTAGGGGAGCTGGGATGGAAACTAAGGCCTCTTCTGCTTCCAGCCTTGGACCTGGACCCTTTCTGCCACAGGACTGTGTCTCTGGCCCGCTGCCAGCCCCTGTCGGCCCCTCTCTGGGCCCGCAGCACTCGGTGCATCGGCTCATGAGGGAGCAAGACAGCCTCGGCCCTGGGGGTGAGAATGTGGTAGTTGTTCAGCCCGGGGTTGGCCACCAGCTCTTCTGCCACTGCTGCCCTCTGAAGGGTGCCTGGGACTTGCCAAGGGCTGATGCCCTGCTGATTTGCATAGCCCCGCCCACAGCCAGCTGACCCACAGGCTGGCCAGACCCTGAGCACAAGGTCAGACCGTGTGGCCCTGGCATTTAACAGAGGCAGTGAGCAAGTGAGTTTACCACTTGGGGCCTCTCTTTTCCTCCTCTGTAAAATCATGGTAATAATAAGGCCTAATAGCTGACAGTGCTTCCCGCGTGGTAGGGACACTAGTATTATCCCCGTTTTACAGATGGGAAAACTGAGGCTCGGAGCCATTAAGTACTTCCCCCAGGTTGGAACCGTGCTGAGATGATGTTTATAAAGCACTTACCACAGTGCCAGGTGAAGAGTAACTGCGTGATAAATGTTACCTGCTATTATCGTGTTCTTGGTTATTATTTGCTATCAGTTTGTTTTTCTTCTGTGTTCTCTGGAAGAGCTGCTCGATGGAACAGGGAAGCACCTCCAATCTTAGAAGTTTTTCTGCTGTTGAGGAAGATGAGACCCAGCAGGGGAAGGTGTCTTGTTCAGGGAGAGTCCCGCAGCACTGGCACAGAGCTGGGACTGCAGACCACCTTTCTGACTCCCTCCCTGGCTAGAGGTCAGGCCCCCCCCCCATTGCTTTCAGGGCCACACTTAGTAGGACCTTGGATCCTTGTGGCGACTCTGAGCCCTGCGCCCGGCCTCGTACCTTACCCATCCATGGATGGGCGCACCCTCCTTTCCCCAGAAGATGAGCCTTTGGTCTGCACTCATGCAGGGATCATAAAACACAGTGACTCAGTTATGGACCATGGCCTTAGGTCACAGTGTGCCCCAGAGGCCCCTCCTATGACTAAGGGTACAGATTCACCAGCTGCGGGGGTTCCCTGTAACAGGGCAGGTGGCTGGGAGAACCTTGAGAATGTTCTTCCAAATCTCCAAACCCTTGGCTAGCATTTGCTGGCTCATTTAGTGATGGGCTCATTCTCTCATGGGCCCACTGTGTGCTGGGCCCTGTGTGAGGGGTGCTAGAGATTCTCCCAACCCCTCGGGGTTACAGTCCAGAGGTACCTGAAGATGGTCTAGGAGGGTCTAGTCAGGTGGAGGAGGAGGAGAGGAAGGGCACTCAGGAAGGAGGAATAGCATATGCAAAGGTATGGGGGGTGAGGTGATGTAAGAGGCATGTTTGGGGAACGTTGAATAGACCAGTTTGGCTGAGATGGAGTGTTGGGAAGGGTCTCAGTCTTTTCTTTTGGCAAATAATTTACCTGGACGTCCTTGGTGCTGTGCTGGGCATTGGGCTACAGTTATAAACAAGACACGGGTACGTAAGAAGGTAGAGAAACAATTACAGGGGGTTCTAAGAGCTCCTGTTCACCGAGCGCTTACTATATGCCAGGCCCTGCGACACGTGCTTTACGGGCATTCTTTCATTTGATCTGTTCAAGGTTCAAAGTGTCTCACAGAGGAGGCACACTTGTTTGAAGTCTTGAAGGATGAACTGGTGTTTGCTAGATGGGTGGTCTGGGAAGAGATGGTTTGCCCCCCGTGGAGGGAACAGGTTGGGCAAAGGTTCAAGGGCGTGAGACTGTTCTGTGCAATGCATGTGAGTAAAGTCCAGGAGACGGGCTGGAGTCTTACAAACATTGCTGTGTCACTCCTGGGCACCCCCGGTGTGTGTTTTAATGCCGAGTTCAGACTTTTCAACATCTCTTGCCGGGGAAACCAGGAGGCTTGTTTTTGGAAAATGGCGCCTCTGCCATTGTGCCGCCATCTTGTTCAAGCATCTGCCAGAGCAGTCCCGAAGGTTTGAAAAGCACTTGAACCCGGTAATTTCATGATAATGACAGGAGGATGGAGGGAAAAACCAGTGGGGCTTCTAATGCCAAGACTTGTGAATCCAGTCAACTTGAGATAAGAGGGAATTTGTGCAATGGCCCCCAGTGGATATATCAGTGGTCTTGGTTAGATACTCTCTTTGCATTTCATTTGGTTGACCAGGCATTCAAGTGGGAAGGGGAAAAAAAAAAAAAAAAGGAAGAGTCTATACGACCCGCTAGAAATAACTCATCAGAGATTGTGCTTGAAAAACTAGCTGTGAATAAAGATTTGATGGTTTTTTATTTGTCCAGGATATGGACTCTTCTCTCTATAATGTGTTGCTTGGCATTCCCCAGTTTGATGTTGGGCCTGTGTTGATGTCATTTGAATTGAATGTCTCAGGAATGTGGCTCATTGGCTTAATTAAAAGGGCTAATTTATCACACAGAGCAAGATATTCAGAGGTGGGCAGCTGTTGGCTTGGCTCAACATCTCTGAGAGTCTCTTGGGCTTTCCCTCATGCTTTGTGCCTCGTGGTCCCAAGATGGCTGCCACGTTTCCAAGAATTAAGTCCACTCTCTGGCAGGAAGAAGTGAGAAGCCAGAAGGGCCATGCTAGCTGACTCTGCAAGAAGCAAAAGCTTTCCCCAGAGCACCCTCCAGAAGACTTTCACTTACACATCATGGGCAAGAACTGGGTCACTTGGCCACTGTTAGCAGCAAGAGAGTCTGGGACAGTCAGTGCTGAAGACTTCTGGCCTCCCATCATGGAAGGTGGCCAAGTTGGATATGGCCATTGGTCTTTCCACAAATAGGATTGTTCAAAATGGGGATTGTCAGGTCCTTGTCAAGGAAGCCCCGGCCTCCAAACCGGGATTCGGGACAAGAGAGAAAATCTGTCTAGTGTCTGTATGCTGTGATGTGAGATGTGTGCTGGGCACTGGGCCTCTGGGATGGGAAGGCACAGTTCTGCCCTCCAAGGCCTCCATTCTGCTGGGAAATAGGGCTCAGAGGAGGGAAGAAAGGCTGAGGTGGAAGAGAGAGGCTGGGTGCCAACTGGCTCAGAGGGCAGAGTGACCTTCCTTCCTGGGTGAGGCAGAAGAAGGATGACACACCAGCTTTAGGAGTGTGAGTGTGGAGCCCGAGTGGTGAGAAACTTGGTGACACCCTGTGCTCTTAGGAGGCTCTGGAATCCTGACTTGTGGCTAATTCCATGTGTTAATTGTTTCTTGTCTATCACCGCTGGGTTGAGTAATTTATGTCTCAACTGGTTAAAGTTCCTTTTCTGGATGAAAACCAACCAGACCAGAAGATTTTTGATTCCTAGGTCCTAAATGCAAATGCTTGATTGTGCCTGAGATTTTGTACTTAGGGTATTTTGTATTCATATATTTACCCAGCTGTCACCCACCCATTCATCTGCTCATCCATCCATCCATCCATCCATCCATCCTCTACCCAGTTGTTTATTATTCAAAGCTCTAAGGATATAAAGATGAATAAGTTAATTTCTGTCCTCAAATTGCTCACATTCATAGACTATAAACAAGTAGTTATATAATGCAGGATGATGAATACTACTCATTCATTGGACAGATATTTATTGAGCACCTACTATGTGTCATGCACTGTTCTTAGTTCTTCAGGCAGAGGAGGGTACGGGACTTAAGTGGTTCCTGCCCTCCTGGAGCTCATACTTCGGTGTGAGAAGATAGACATTAAACAAGGAGCCAGACTCAAATGAGGAAGACCTTCAGATGGTACCAAGTGCTACGAAGAAAATAAAATAGGGTGTTGGGAATTGAGAGTGGCTGGGGAAGAGGATGGTTGGAGTCTATTTCATTACTAATAGAGGTCAGGAAGGGCTTTTCTAAGGAGGTGACATTTGAGCTGAGACCTGAAAGGGGAGCACCTAGCCATGTGGAAGAATCAGAGCGAAAGCATCAGGCAGAGGGATGAGCAAGTGCAAAGGTCCTGGGGCTTGTTGTGTTTTGTAGTATTACTGATGATGATGATGGTGATGATGGCATTGGTGCTACAGTGGACAGTGAGGAGTGAGGGAGTTGTCAGGGGTCAGGTCACACTGCCTTGATGGCCACTGTAAAGAGGTTAGTTTTGGGTAAGCAAAGGCTGCTTTGATAAGCACAGAGGTGGGAAGCATCATACCATTTGGAGGAATTCAGAAGAATGTCAGAGCCAGACTCGATGGAAGAAGGAATCAGCCGAGAAAGCAATCAGGTCAGGGGAATAGCATGTGCGTACATAAAGAAGCATAGGAGAACGTAGGGTTTTCCAGGAGCTGCGAGGAGGGGTTACAGTTTTTGGAGAGTGGTGAGGATGAGGTAGAAGTCTGGCCAGGCCGGGGATGAGAAGGCCCCTCAGAGTCAGAATAAGGGGCCTGGTGATAGGCCTGTCTAAGGCCCAGAGAAGCCGAAAGATGGGACTTGTAACATACCAGCGAAGGTGAGGCTTGGAGCGCCCCCTAGTGGACATCTTGGAGGGGTTGGAGAGGGTGAGCAGGACGCTTGGAGACCAGGTAGGAAACTTGTTGGCAGCAATCTGAGCAAGACCATTAAAAAAACAAAACAAACAAACAAAAAACCAAAAAAACCCCACAAAAAACCGAAAACTTATTGTGGTTAAATATATATAACAAAGTTTACCATTTTAGCCATTTTTACATATATTATTCAGTTTCATTAAATACATTCACAGTGTTGTGCAGCTATAACCACTGTCTGTTTCCAGAATGTTTTCATCCTTTCGAACAGAAACTATGTCCCCAGTGAACGCTAACCCCCCCATCCCGCTTCCCCCAGCCCCTGGCACCGTCTGTTCTACTTCCTGTCTGTGAATTTGCCTACTCTAGACACCTCAGATAAAGGGAGCCATACAGTATTTGCCCTTTTCGTGTCCGGCTTATTTCACTTAGTGTAATGTCTTCGAGGTTCATCGCTGTTGTAGCAGGTGTCGGAATTTCCCTCCTTTTCAAGGTAGAATAATACTCCATTGTAGCTATAGTTCACATTTTGTTTATCCGTCCATCTGTTGGTGGATCCTGGGTTTGTTTCCACCTCTTGGCTGTTGTGAGGAATGCTGCTGTGAACATGGGTGTGCAAGTATCTGTTGGAGTCCCAGCTTTGAGTCCTTTTGGGTGCATATGCCCAGGAGTGGAATCGCTGGACTGTAAGGCAGTTCTGTCTTTAATTCTCTGAGGAAGCGTTAAACTGTTTTCCATAGTGACCGCACCATTTTACATTCTCACCAGCAATGCACGAGCGTTCTAATTTCTCCCGGTCCTCACCAACATTTGCTGCTTTCTGTTTTGTGCTTTTTGTTTTTGTTTTTGATAAAAGCCATCCTAATGGATATGGAATGGTATCTCATTGTGGTTTCAATTTGTATTTCCATAACAGCTAATGATGGTGAGCATTTTTTCATATGCTTGTATCTTCTCTGGAGAAATGTCTATTTGAGTCCTTTGCCCATTTTGGAATTGGGTGGTTCTTTTTGGTTGCTGTTGAGTTTGCTGTAGGAGTTCTTTATATATTCTGGATACTAATCCCTTATCAGTTACATGGTTTACAAATATTTTCTCCCATCTGTGGGTTGTTTTTTCGTTTTCTTGATAGTGTTCTTTGATGCACAAACGTTTTTAATTTTGATGAAGACCAATTTATCTACTTTTCCTTTCGTTGCCTAGAAGATAATTTTTTAAAATTGATGGGTAATATGCATACAGAGAAGAGCACATATCTTAAGCCAGATGGCCTGGGTTTGAATCTCAGCTCCGCTACTTAGCAGCTATGTGACCTTGAGTGGGTTAACAGCTCTGCCTCAAGTTTCCCCATCTGTAAAATAGGGGTAATAAAGGAACCTACTTACTAGAAATGCCTGAGGTTAGGGGCGCCTGGGTGGCTCAGTTGGTTGGGTAACTGACTTTTGATTTTGGCTCGGGTCATGATCTCAGGGTCTTGAGATCAAGCCCTCCGTTGTGCTCAGCATGGAGCTTGCTTGGGATTCTCTCTCTTGTTCCCTCTCTGTCTGCTCCTCCCTCTGATTACACACTCACTCTCTAAAAAAAAAAAAAAAGAAAGAAATGCAGTGAGGTTAGATGAATTAATGTGTGTAAGGTACCATGAGCAGTAGTATCACTTCTTAAGTTATTACTTTGCTGCTATTACTATGACTATATAGTGTATACTGAGTATCTGCTTGACGGACACTGTGCTTAGATTATTCACTGTACGAACATTATTCCATTGTCCCATTTAATCTTCACAAACCCCAAGAGATGGGTATTCATCGTTCCTATATTTTAGATAAGGAAACAGGCTTGAGCCCTTCTGTGGCTTGCTGAATGCTATTTCCTGGTGCTTTTTGCCAAAGTGACATCACTGTATCCATGCCCATTTTAGAGATGCTGAGCCTCAAGGCTCAGAAGGGGGTTGTGACTGACCCAAGCACACGCAGCAAGGAAACTGCAACACCTAGATTGATCCCTGGCCAGTGGACTTATGCCCTGGAGCTGAGGAGAGAGGTAGGGCTTTGGGGAGCAGGCTCCCTATATGGAGGGAGGGGCTGGATTTTGTTTCACTTGTGCTGCTGGGGCTCCTGGGGACCAAGACGTTGGAGGGCTCCCAGCCAGGTGTCCACAGGAGGCTGATGAACAATGGGACACCTGTTCCCTTGCAAAACCTCCTTACTGGAGCCCAAGGAGCAACGTGGTGCGCGCCCCCTGGTGGAACCGCGCGGGATTGCAGGCGCTGGGGCCGCCTAGCTGTGGGATCCTGGTCCTGGAGCGAATTAACCTTTTCTCTGTGTTAACCCGTTGCGGTTATCTCACAGGTGAGGAAATGGAGGCCCAGTGGGATGACGAGGATCTTTCTAGTCCTTTTGTTTCTCCTCCTTGAGAAAGTATGTCGGAACACCCTTGTGTAAAATGATGCTAATCCATTGTGGGAGAGTAATGCTAATCCGTAGCAGGCTAATCTGGACTTGACTCTCATTGTGTTTTCGAATATAAATAACAAACGAATGCACTTTCCCCTGCTAGTAGTCCCGATTGCTAATTTCACCTGTCACAGCCCTTTGAGACTCACCGGAGGGCCACCCCACTCTGGCCAAGTGGCTGGGGTCCACACCTGTTTCCACCAGCGCGCACGCAGCTGCGTTTGCATACACGTACACGGACACGCTCGCACCAAACAGGAATAAACCCCACTAGACCCAGATTCTACTCTGATCTCTTTCTGCTGCCACTGTGTGGCTTTGGACAGCTCCCTGAGGCTCACCGTCCTCACCTGTGCAGTGGGTGGGAGAAGCCAGCTCTGTGCCCCACACAGGCTGTCGTGAGCAGGTAAGCCAGACATTGGAAAGCTGTCTGTCGCCAAGCAGGAGTTGGTAGCCAAGGTCCTAGGCAGACTTTATAATTCATTCCGGAAATGTTTGCTGAGCACCTGCTGTGCTCTAGAGAGAAGTCAGATTCACACCTTTTCTTGGAGGATAAAATCCCATCTGCACTCAGGATCTAATCCAGGGTCCATATGACAGCTTACAAGACTGTGTGTCTGGCTGACCCTCTCTCCCAGTACATGTCCTATGCTCACTCCACTCAAGCCACACTGGCCTTCAGAATGTTCCCTTAACATGCATGTCAGGTATGTTTCTGCCCCAGGGCCTTGGCACCTGCTGTTTGCTCTCCTCTAGATTCCCTCTTCACTTCTCTCTTCTCAGGTCATCTCTCAGCTCAAATGACACCGCTCAGCAGGGCCTTCCCTGGTGCCATGTCTATAGAAGGACCCCTGGCCCCCACTGTTCTCTCCCAACGCACCCCTTGTCACATGCTGTATCTTCTCATCGCCCAGAGTGGAGGCTCTGAGAGGCAGGGAACTCTGAGCCCAGTGCCCAGTGCATAGTAGGCACACAACATATATGTGTGGAATGAATGAATGAAGGAGCATCCAAATTTAAAAAGATATTCATTTATTTACTGAGAGATTGTGCACATGCAAAGTGGGGGGGGGGGACTGTGGGGCCGGAGGAGGAGCAGAGGGAGAGGGGGAGAGAGAGAGAGAATCTTAAGCAGGTTCCATGCCCAGTGCAGAGCCTAATGCAGGGCTTGATCTCACGACCCTGAGATCATGACCTTAGCTGAAATCAAGAGTCGCTTTAACCGACTGAGCCATCTAAGCGCCCCAGCACCCCTATTTTTTTTAAAGATTTTACTTATTCATTTGACAGAGAAAGAGACAGCCAGCGAGAGAGGGAACACAATCAGGGGGAGCGGGAGAGGAGGAAGCAGGCTCCCAGCGGAGGAGCCTGATGCGGGGCTCGATCCCAGAACGCCGGGATCATGCCCTGAGCCGAAGGCAGACGCTTAGTGACTGAGCCACCCAGGCGCCCCCCAGCACCCCCATTTTTAAAGATTTTATCCCTTTAAAGCAGTTTTAGGGTCATCACAGATATTTCCCATATACCCCCTGCCCCGACACACGCATAGCCTTCTGCATTCAGCATTCTCCACTGGAGGGGAACACTTGATACAGTGGACAAACCTACAGTGACATCATTATCACCCACCGTCTCTAGTTTACATTAGAGCTCACTTCTGGGGTATGATTTGTGGGTTTAGACAAATGCGTAATGATCCGTATCCATAATTATGGTATCGTGCAAAGGAGCTTCACTGCCTTGAAAATCTGTGCTCTACCCATTCATCCCTCCCCCCACAGCCAACCCCTGACGACCACTGATCTGTTTACTGTCTCCATAGTTTTGCCTTTTCCAGAATGCCCTGTGGTGGGAATCACACAGTGTGTGGCCCCTTCAGGCTGGCTTCTTTCCCTTAGCAGTATCCACGACTTTATCCACGACTTTCCGTGGCTCGGTGGCTCATTTCTTTGTAGCCCTGAATAATAACCCAGTGTCTGGATGGACAGAGTTTATTTACCCACTCACCTGCTGCGGGACATCTTGGTTGCTTCCACGTTTTGATGATTGTGAGCAAAGCTGGGGTAAACATCCGTGGACAGGTTTTTATGTGGATCTAACGTTTCAGCTCCTTTGGGTAAATACCAAGGAGTCCGATGGCCGGATCTTATGGTCAGAGTGTGTTTTGCCTTGTACCCTATCATTTTTTAAGTGTACGACTCAGTGACTTTTCGTAGACTCTCCACGTGGTGCGTGCAACAGTCGGAAAAGATTTTCATTACCCCAAAGAAGCCGAGCTTCCCTTAGCAACCGGTCCTCAGCCTCCCTCCTCGATGATGCTGCCATTTACCTAACCCCTTGGATGTACCAGGCACCGTGCTCCGTTCACTCTCATGGTGACTCCACAAGCTGGGAACTATTCTTGTTCCCATCTTCCAGATGACAAAGCTGAGGCCCAGAGAGGCGAAGTCACTTGTCTGCATCACTCAGCTAAGGAGGTGGTGGAGCTGGGACTTGAGCCCACGTGGAGCCTGTGCTTGGCGGATCTCACACCTGAATTGCATGTTTCCCAAAGTCCAGTCATTCTCCTGTCACCTCGAGTACTTTTCATCGTCGTGAATCACCTGGACTCTTTAGTTAATATTGTACTTGAACTTGCCTCACGTTTTTTATATAACCCCTTTATTGAAATATAGTTCACACGTCCTGCAGTTTGCTCTTTAAAGATAGACAATACAGTGGGTTTTAGTACATTCACGGATCTGTGCGACCATCACCACAGTCACCTTTGGGACATTGTCATCACTCCCGAAAGGAAGCCATAGCCATTACTGCCACCCCATCACCCCCTGGTGCCCCTCCTCCCGGCCCTAGGCAGACACGATTCTGTTTTCTATGAATTCACCTGTTGGAGGAACCTCAGATAAAGGGGATCATATTGCTATTTGTCCTTTTGTGTCTGGCTTCTTTCACTCAGAGTTCAAGGTCCATCCATGCTGTCGCATGGGTCCGACCTCCATCCTGTTAATGGCTGAATCATGTGCCACCGCGTGTCAGTCATCCATTCATCGGTTGGTTCGTTTCTACTTTTTGGCGCCTGCGAACACTCCGCCACCTTACCGTCCGTTGTACCGGTTTGATTTTATCCTCTACCTACACTCACTATGTATCTGTTTTCTGACAAATTGCAGGATTGCGGGGCTCTTGATTCCTTTGTTCAGCTCCACGGTGTCCGTGCAGAACTGATGCTCAGACCCTGTTTGCTGAAGGAGCGAGCGAGCGAGTGGGAGAGTCAAGAGCCCCGTATGGGAGACAGACATGCGCCCAACCCACTGGTTGGAGGAAGCGGGGGGGTGATGAGTCCCCCCGCCCCCCCCCCCCGGCTTGGTGGTGGGGGAGCCAGAAAGGCTCCAGGTATAACCGAAGCTGGGTTTTGATGGGGGAGTAGGAGTCAGTCACGTTGGGAGAGACAGGAGGGGCAACCAGGCGGAAGGACCAGGCTGCGTGTGGTGCAGCCGTGATTTGTTGTCCCTGCCACATCGTTCCCGGGGTGGGGGCGGGGGCCACTCCTGTGCTCTCAGGATGGCCCCTCGTCACTGAGCAGAGAGCAGGGCTCGGAGGGAAAATGCAGAATTCAGTCACAGGGGCAGAGTTCCCAGGACCAAGCCCACTCCACCCGCCCCGGAGATCTGGCGATTCCTGAATGCCCGGCTCAGACACGCGCACCCGGGTCACCCCCGGGCTTCTGAATCCGGATGTACAGGCGCTTTTCCTCTAGATTCTGCCGCAGGAGCTGCGGCTGGAAGGCAGGCTGGGCAGGGATGGGGAGTTAGTGACAAACTCGGAGGAAGGAAGGGACGCCGTTGCGTGTTCCAGCCTGTCCCTGCCTGTCCAGTGACCAGTGGTCTTGATCTTGATGTGAAATCTCACCATTTTTATATGATGGAGATTTGTTTTTTTAATTTGGGTGCTGGTGAAGGCAGGTGGGCGGGTCAGGCCACACCCAGCTGCCTTCAGTTAACACACCGGGGATTGGCAGGCTTGTTTCACACATGACCTTGATGAATCCCTGCCACAGCTCATGGGGTAGCTGAGGCTGGGGGAAGTGAAGCGGCTCAGCTCGGGGGGCAGGTGCCACAGGTGGGGCTCCATCTGGGGCTGTCTGACTCTGGGGGCATCAGAAATGCCCTGCGTGTCTTCCAGAGGGTTTTCTAGCTGTTGTTGCTCTGTCCCATCCCTCCTCCTCGCATCCGTGCCCCTGTCCCTTGTTCCTGGCCATCCTTCTGACATTAAAAAAGGCACCATTTAGGGGAAAAAATTTGAAAAAGGAAAGAAAGAAAGGCACCATTTTCCTTATGCAGTGCTCAAAAGTGACCACTAGAGGGCGAGATGGAGGTGATCGAGTTCCAAGGTTTCCTTTTATTTTTGGTTTTTAACCCCTTCTACATCACGGCCTTCACTCTGAAAAAGCCAAGTCTTCCGCGACGACTTAGATTTTCTTTTAACACATGCCACTGATTTTGGTACACATGTCGCTCAGCTCCGTCCTCCATCAGGTCCCTTGCCGGTTTCTATTTCACTAGTCTTACATCAGGCCTCCTGGGCTGAGGTAGGGACGTTCTCCCGCAACCCACACAGCCCCCGCCGCCCCACTTGTCTTCATGGATGATATTTCTCTTCTGAAGAAATTACTTTTTGGGAGAAAAACAATTCTGTTTTTATTTTCCTTCCAAAAGGAGTGTGGCATATGTGTGTGTCTGGGGGATGGGCAGCCCATAATGAGAGCCCTATGAATATAGAAATGGCATTTCTGACTTAAGCAAAAGTATTTCCAGAGATGCTGAATCTTCTACTTGAAAGCGGGCTCTCTTGAAAAGAGGGACATTTGGTAATACTTCAAGACTTGGTTCCATGCCACCTCCTCTAAGAAGCCCTCCGGGGTTGTACCCTTTCCCGTGACCTCCAGGCCCTTTAGCCTCCAGTGCTGTAGTGCTTCTCTCCCGTAGACTCTGAGCTCCCTGAGGGCAAGGACCACGCCTCACTCAATTAATCCCCAAGGCTTTCGGTGCCTAAGCACTTACGGTCGGTCGGCTAGGGGCATTTGTGACACCACCTCACCCTCACCACAGCCCTGTGAGGGAAGGAATTATTATCAGCCTCGTTTTACATGGGAAGAAACCAAGGCACAGAGAGGGAGAAGCAGGTCGTCCGGGAGGATGCTGTGGGCAGGATTGGAGTTGGGGTCTGAACCCAAGCTTGAGACAGCTGCACACCCCGCTTTCCTGCAGGTGCTCAAGCAGGGCTCCAGGAATTAGTGCGGAGGGAGCTCTCCAGCTGGGGTCTGGGGGCTGCTGGGCATGCACCTGCCTTTGCCCGCTGCCCCCCTCCCCCTCGTCCTCTCCCTTTTTTTCTTCTCCTTCTCCGAAAGCTTATTGGAATATAATCTGTGTGCCGTGAGATGCACTTATTTTAACTCTACAGTTTGGTAATTTCTAGTAAACCTACATAGGTGTACAATCAGCCCCCGGACATTTTCATCATGCCCGAAAGAGAGCCCCTACCAGTTAGCAATCACTCTCCCCGCTCCCTGCCTTGCCCTGCCCTCCCCCCAGCCCCTGGCAACCACAGACCTACTCTCTGTCCCTGTAGTTTTGCGTTTTCTGGACCCGTCCCATCAGTGGAATCGCACGGCACGTCTCTCTGTGTCTGGCTGTTTCCCGGAGCAGGGGTTCCTGCTGCGGCCGTGTTGTCACGTGTATCTGTGTGCTTCCATCCCTGGTGCTGGGCTGGCCCCTTCTCATCCATGGCCATCGTCCCTGCCTCCCCCCAACCCAGACTGCCCCTCCACATGGTGGACAGAACCCGCTGGGGCCTGAGGGGCTGTTGCCGGGTCAGACTGGGCACGAAGGGACGAGGAATGTTCTGCTTTCCACCCTCCCCCCTCCTCCCCCTTCCCCGGTTTTGCGTTTTAAGGGGTTCCAAACATCCTGCAGTTGATAACGCTCTGCCCTGGCCAGATGGGCTCAGAGGGGCTTTTTTGGGGGAAGATAAACCCCCAACTTGATGGGCTGACCCCAGCTTGGGCTCCTGCTTGTTCCCTGCTAGCCAGGGTGCTGAACTCAGTCCGCCACTAGCCAGTCACAGCCAAGCTGTTTTGAGCCCCCAGCCCTGAGCACTTTACCCGTGTGACTTCATTTCCTCCTCCCGGTGTTCCTGTGGGCCAGGTACCGTCATCACCCCCATTGGACACTGGGGAACCGGGACACAGAGAGGTTAAGTAACCAGCTAGCTAATGCTGGGATAAGGATTGGAACCCCGGGCTTGTCCACCTGCATCCTCTACACCCTTCACGGGCACCCCGGGCTGCCTCTTTGCGGCCTGCTCTCCTCTCCCTGGGTCTCAGTTTCCCCCTTGGATAGCCTTCTGCTCTGTCTGTGCCCTGATTCTTCAGGAGGCTGTCAGCTTCTGGAAGACGGGGGCATGTGTATGGCTTCCGTGGGTCCCTTCGGTGGCTGAGAGGGTGCTGTGCACACAGTAGGTCTGTTCTCGGTATGTTCCGGGCACACAGATGCACGTGCATTTCCTTGTCAGTGGGACTAGTGCCTGGAGAAGTGGGAATGCTCAGCCCTTCGGGGAATGATTACAGAGCGCCTTCTAAGCGCTGGGCTGTGTGCCAGGCCTGCCTGTGGAGAGCACACAGCCCTGTGGAGGGAGATGGGCTCCCATCACACCGATTATCCTAACATACTGACAGAGGGGGCTCAGTGATGCATGCCTGCTTGGAGGGCTTCCTGGAAACATGCTGTTTGCATTGGGCTTGGAAGATGATCGAATTTCTGCAGATGGGAAGGGCATTCCTGGCCGAAGACCCTGTTCGAGCAAAGGCAAAGGCTGGGAGGCTGGGGGTCCACACATGGATGAGGAATGGGTTTGGCTGGGGCAGTACCTGGGGGCCGTATGGCTAAAGGCATTGAAGGCCGAGGCAAGAAGCGAGGCACACTCTCATGGACCACAGGCTTGTGGGGCAAGCAGGCCCCTCTAGTGTCTCAGGTGGGGGCTGTGTCAGCGCCATCTCTGTCCAGCCCGTGGCACAGGGCATGGACACAGCAGGTGCACAGGGTGCGTGTGACGGGTGCATGGGCTCTGTTCCTACAGGGTCATTGGTTCCGATACCTGGGAGGGCCGGGGCATGGTCCTTGCCTGGGTTTTGGGGAGCGGGAGGAATGTGGCGGATCTGCTCCCCAGGCAGCACCCTCCAGTTCTGCCTGCTGTGTCCCTGCAGGAATGCAGGCCCGTGGGTGAGGCAGGCCCGCATTTCTAGAGGAGCCGGGAATCAGCATTGCTACGCGCAGTTCTTCTGAGGCCTAGGCTTTAGCAACTGTATTCAAATAAAACAGCAGAGTGTGCCTGCCATCCCTCCCCTACCGAAAACACCCAGGGCCCAAACAAAATCTTGCTGCAGGTTTCCCATCTCCTTGCCCGAATGCTGATGGCAGTTTGATGGCAATTTTAACGACCTCCCATCCCTTTGGAGAGGTTTCTGCTAAACTCTCATCTCTCCTGAGGGCTACGTGATTGTTGTACATTCAGTCAGTGTTTGAATGAATGAATGACGTTGAGAAGAGTTGCCCCAGGATGTGCTGTGGCCAGGCATTGCCCTGGGACACGGGAGACAGGCTGCCCAGGGGTGGGCCCTTGGGCACCAGGGATTGAAGGAAGAATTACAGAGAAGCAGCACATTCTGCCAGAGGAGGCGCTCTGGGACCCCGGGTCTGGGGGCTGCCGGAGGGGCGGGATGGTTAGATCTGAAGCTGGAGAGCTCAACTCCAGCAGGGGGGACTAGGGCAAAGAGGAGGGGGTGTGTCCTCGCTTTCTAGGCCTGCCAGAAGGACCCACCACATCCTTGGTGGGTCAAAAACAATAAATACTTGCTCTCTCGAAGCTCTGGAGGCCAGAAGTCTGAAATCCAGGCATCGGCAGCGCCAGGCTCCCCCCAAAGGTGCTACGAGAGGCTCCCTCCTTGCCTCTTCCAGCTTTTGGTGGCTCCGGGCCCTCTGTGGCTTGTGGCCGCCTGGCCCCCACTCTGTGTCTCTTCCATGCGGTTGCAGCTTCCCTTCTGTTTCTTGTAGGGATACTTACTAGATTCAGGGCCTTACCCGGTAATCCAGGATGATCTCATCTCAAGATCGTTAACTTGAGTACATCTGCAAAGACCTTTTTCTAAATAAGGTCACATTTACAGGTTCTGGGGGGACGTATCTTTTGGGGGCCACCATTCAACCCACTGCAGGGAGGAAGACAGATTCTGGCTAAGGAACGGCACAAGCAAAGGCCCTGTGGGTGCATGGCTCGTGGGGTGGGGGAGGGGCTGGTGTGGGGTCAGGCGGGTGAAAGGCAGGCAGGGGCCTGGGGTGGGAGAGATGGGCACCAGGGATAGGAAGGCGTTCAAGGTGTGTGTTGGGGGGGAGGGGGCGTACCTTTGTCACATGCATGCAGGTGGCACCCCTGCCAGGTAGAGATGGGTCCCCTACTAGGGACTGACCCCGACTAAGTAGAGGTCACTTCTGGCCTGGAGTGGGGGGTGCTGCTCCCCGGGGGGTTGCCCCGGAGACTGTGACCATCTCCGGGCTGGGCGAGCAGGAGTTTGGGGGACTCCAGCTTTCGTGCCTGCCCACCCCCACCTGCCTGGTCTTGGGTCTGCTCTGTCTGCATCTCAAACTTGCCAGGTCCAGCTTTTTCGACTTCTTTTTTAAAATTCTTCCCACCCCTGCCCCGGGCCCCCTTCTCTGTCTGCCTCCCTCCCTCCCCCCTGCCCTGCTCTCTCCCCAACTGTGCTCTGTTCTGTGTCCCTCTGTGTTCTTTGTGCCTCGACGGCCATCTGTCTCCTCGCCTTCTCTGACTTTCTGTGGGTTCCTCCCTTTTCCTGCCTGTGCTTCCCCATCTGGGCTCTTCGGCACCAGCTAGGCTTCCCTCGCAGGAACCGTGCTCTTCCAGCCCCCCGTCTCTGTCACCCCTTCCCCCCCTTCCTGCCCACCTCTTTCTGGCTCCTCTTCCTTGCCAGGCCAGTGGGAGCCTGGAGATGACTGGCTGGCCCCAGCAGCCTCCACTCCCGGGGGTGGCGGATGGTTGGTGCGTCAGTTGGCAAGGGCCACCTGTCCTGCTGTTCGGTTAGCCCTTCAGGTAGACTTTACCATCATTCAGTCAGTCAGTACACGAGACACACCCCAGCTGTACGGTCAGCCAGTGGGAGTCAGTCCTCAACTGCACCATTAGCCAGAGAGTGGGGCCGCATCCTCCCCTTGTGCTTTCAGAACTCGGCTCTCTGGAATGACAGCTGGAATGACCCTCTGACTCTACCATCAGCCGGTCGGTCAGCGAGCAGGGCCTGGCTTTCCAGCTGTACCATCAATCAGTCAGTCAGCAGGCAAGGCCTGGCCTTCCAGCTGTACCGTCAGTCAGTCGGTCAGCGAGCAGGGCCTGGCTTTCCAGCTGTACCGTCAGTCGGTCAGCGAGCAGGGCTGGCCTTCCAGCTGTACCGCCAGCCGGTCGGTCACCAAGCAGGGCCTGGCCTTCCAGCTGTACCATCAGTCAGTCGGTCAGTGAGCAGGGCCTGGCCTTCCAGCTGTACCATCAGTCAGTCGGTCAGTGAGCAGGGCCTGGCCTTCCAGCTGTACCATCAGTCAGTCGGTCAGCGAGCAGGGCTGGCCTTCCAGCTGTACCGTCAATCAGTCAGTCAGCGGGCAGGGCCTGGCCCTTCAGCTGTACTGCCAGCCAGTCAGTCAGTGAGCTGGGGCTCTGGCTGTATCTTCAGCTGTACCCTCAGTGGGGATTAGCCCCCCGACTGACTGTCAGGTGGGCAGTGAGCTGCTGGGACCCATCGCCTGCCGGATGTGGGGTACCAAGAATTGATGAAGCCACAGGCCTGCTTTTGAAGAGCTTTGAAGTTCACCCCATGGTTTCCTCGGCTGCTGAGCTCAGCACTCCCCCGTGGTGTTCAGGCGGGTTTCCTGTCAGCTGCTCTGCCTAGCTCTGCTTGTGGGGCCGGTGTGCAGTGCAGATGGGCCCAGGGGTCTGGAGGGTGGGAGCCCAGCTCTGAGCCAAGGCCTCTGCCAAGGGCTGTACTCCTCCCTCTCCTCGGAGCGAAGGAGCAGGCCTGCCTCAGGCGCGGCTGTTGGGTGCACGCTCACTGCGTGCCTGTCTCTGGTGCCGACCTAGGCCGGGAGGTGGTCTCCAGCAGGAGGCCCTGGGTCTGCCTTGTGGCTGGGTAGCCATTCACCTGGGCCAGCTCCCTTGGCCTCTTGGAGTCTCGGTTTACTCGTCTGGCTGGCGGGTGCTATTGCCTCCCCCTTGGAAGTGCTGTGGGAAAGAAACTGGGTATTTCGGTGTTATTACCTCACTGAATTTGCAAGACCCTGAAATGCAGGGATAATCCTTCCCATTTTACAGAAGGGGTAACTGAGGCTCAGGGAGTTGGAGGGACTTGCCCAGATCATTCTCTTTCGAAGGAAACATCCAAGAAAGGTCACCTTGGGTGGGCCTCAGATATGCTATAATTTGCATTTTTAATCTCTGTAAATGGATGCTTCTCGCACAACCCGACATCATGCAGCTGGCCGACGGTGAGTCTGGGAGCCCGTCTCTCCCTTCCT
Organism: Ursus maritimus; assembly: GCF_017311325.1. NCBI lineage: Eukaryota > Metazoa > Chordata > Mammalia > Carnivora > Ursidae > Ursus > Ursus maritimus. Next base: position 6,076,553 of record NW_024425897.1, read on the forward strand.
CGGCAGTCCCTGCTGCCCACAGGAGTGGACCAAACCCAGAACTTATGTTTGGGAAGCCAAGGTTCCAGGTTTGGCTCCGTTTCCAACTTGCTGTGTAACCTTGACCAAGTCCTTAGTCTTCTCTGGGCCTCAGTTTCCCCCCTCTGTGAAATGGGGACAACCAGGCCCTCCTTCCAGGGCTAGACACTTAGCTGAGCCAGAAGGAACTTGATCGGAGCCAGGAGGGGCTGTGCATGCTGATGGGAACCATGTGAGTTGACTTAGTTCCTTTCCGTGTGAGGATTTGAATGGGGGGGAGCTCCCTCTCGGTGTGTGGTCTGGGGGAGGAAACACACACACTTGTACCCACACATTCACACGAGACACGCTCGCATGCACAAGCACACACACACACGCCCTCTCATAAAACACATTCACTCACCATTACACACACACACAGAAGTGTATGCACACACACACACACACACACTGACTCTTCCTGCCACACCGCTAAGAAACCATCCGTGCCCAGAGCACCCGGAGGCGGGGAGAGCCCGAGGGTCCCCACAGCTCAGCTGGGTTTGGGAGGAGCCGCCCCTGGACCCGCCCCCCCAGACAAGCCATCAGAGATGTTCCAGACGAGGCTCACGGGACCCGAGCAGTGACATCCGCACCCCAGAGGTGGCCGGAGCCATCAGTAGGGCGTCTGGCCGGTCCCCTGGCTGCCAGCCGGCCTCTGAATGATTCATGCCGCCTTGAACTTGACTCCGGCGTGACCAGCCGAGCGGGAAGAGCCTCCCCCTCCGGAGAGAACCTGGAAGTATCCACAGTGCTGGCAGCATACCCCAGGGCGCCTGAAATGGAGTATTACTACTGCCCCAGCTTGCTGAAACTCTTACGGTACCTTTGGGTGAGTGTGGCCGGCTGGGCGCGTACTTTCTTTCTCTTCTCCTGCGTCTGCCGAGTTGGCTTTGGGGCTCTGTCTGCCTAGCACGGTCTCTGTTTTCTTGTGAAATGGTAGTTGTTTCAAGGCGGAGGGAGTGTTGGGGAAAAGGATGGGGGGAGCAGGCTTCGATGGGCACAGAGTCCAGACCGTCGCAATCACTGGTCCCTGGGAGGCGATCACAAGATCGCAGGTGGCCTCTCCTTCGGTCCTCGGGAAAACAAGCAAAACGGGGACAGCTCTAGTGAGGTTTTCCGAAAGTGATATTTCTTTGATTTAAAGGACTATTCTTTATTCTGAAATTATATCCCTCTCCCGTTTGTGTGTGAAAACATCCTGTCTTTTATGAGATGAAAAGAGCAGATTTTGTTTCTCTTTCAATGGGCTTAGTAAGCAAAAGTAAAAAGTTAGAATCCTTGCATTGCGTTCTCTCCTCTATGTAACGGGAAAAAAACACAACTCACAACTTTTTCTGGTGACATGCCAAAGTCGGGGAACCCACGTGGAAGCGCTTTGTGGGGTACACTGTGCTTTTTCAGATCTTGTTCTGACTCTCACGTGCTGTGTGTGTCCAGGGAAGTTGCTTCCCCTCTCTGGGCCTCTGTTTCCTCATCTGTGAATCTGTGGGGTGGGGGCAGTAGGCGATGGGGGGTTAGGTGACATTCATCAGGGCTCTGTGGACAGAGGGACCTAGCAGGGAATTGTCCTGAGTGGGTCTCGGAGTTTTCCAGAACATTTGCCACCAGCTTGAGAACGCCCTGAAGGGAAAGACTTGGGAAATATTATTTATCCCCCTGCTGAATGTTTGCAAATATTTCAGATGCCTTCTTACCCAGGGAATTTTCCGGAGCTCCTAAAAATACAACTTTAGGAAACATTGTTCTACACCCGCCTCTCCCCCAGCGTCTGTGCTCCCTCCCCAGCTCCCTGGAGCAGTTGAACAACAGGAGACCCTCCCAGTCCATATCCTGTGATCACTGATGTTTGAATATTGTCACATTTTAAGTGCAAGGCTACCTTTATTGATTTATTTTAGTTTTTTTAATTATAAAAATAGCATATGGACATGGTAGAAAATGAAAAGTCCTGAAGAGCATGCATGAAGGAAGAAAATAAGCCATCCATAATCATTTGCATTTTTGAATTGTGTCATCCACGGGGTCCTGATGACCTTGATGTGCCCAGGTGTGTGTCAGGCTCTGGGCTTGCTGTTAGGGAGGCTGGGATACTATGATTTATAATAAATACATATTTGGTCTTCCTTCCCATTTCTGGCACAAAGTTCCTAAAACCCTGGAATTTCCTAAGTGATAAGGAGTAATAAAGGTGTCTTGATGTGATGTTAATGAGGTAACTTTTGGACCCCACCTAAGGATGGGGGCTGGTTGCCAGGGGAACCAACCTTGTGATTTGAGGATTAGAACTTTCAACTCCACTCATGACATCCAGGGAGGGGCTGGAGGTTGAATGAATCGCCAATGGCCAATGATTTAATCAGTCATGCCTGTGTAATGAAGTCTCCATAAAAAACCCAAAAGGACAGCGGGGGAGGGGGTGTTCTGGGTTGGTGGGCACACGGAGATCCGTCGAGAGTTAATGAGCTAACTCAAAGAACATGGGAGCCCTGCACCCTCTCTGTCCCAATACCCTGCCCTGTGTATCTCTTCCGTCGGGCTGTTCACAAGTTCCATCCTTTTATCATAAAGTGGTAAGTAAAATGTTTCCCTGAGTCCCTTGAGCCACTCCAGCAAATTAATTGAATGCATGGAGGAGGTCGTGGGAACCCCCGATCCAGAGCCAGCTGGCCAGAAACACAGGTAACAGCCGGGACTTGGAATTAGCTCCGAAATGAAGGGTCCGTCTTGTGGGACCGCACTCTTTGGGATCCGATGCTGTCTCCAGGCTGATGGTGTCAGAATGGAGTTGAAATTGTAGGACACAATTGCTCGGCGGGGGGGGGAGGGGGGGTATTGGGAAAAAACATGCGCGTCGGAATCGGCATCAGAATCAGAAACACAGAGGTGACGGAGATATGATCCCCCATCCCTGGGAACCTGGAGTGCGGTGTGGGCGCTGGCCGCATCAGCATCCAGATACCAGCAGAGGTTCCCTTAACACACACTTACGGATGCCACGTGCTCAGCATGTAGGGGTGAACAAGCTAGACGTGGTCCCCGAACCTTGTGGGGACTCAGTCTTTGCACAAGGAGTGGGAGCAAAGACCACATGTGTGTCAGGGAGAGGGAGTGCCCAGAGCTGTGGAGGACACAGGTTCATCTGGGGTGGGGGAGTCCGGAAGAGCCTCCTGGGGATAGGCAGGGGCTGGCAAGTGATGCTAGCAGGGGAGGGCCGTGGGAAGGTGAGCCAGGCAGAGGACTGGGGTGGGCGTGGCAAAGGGCAAGCATCATGGGCATGCTCAAGACGTAGCCCAGGAACCAGCCTAAGTTCAGCCCGGCCAGTGGGAGGTGGGAGATGGAGGATGCTGTCAGTGGCACAGGGGCAGCTGTGGGGGACAGGTGGATGGAGACACGGCTCCTTACCTGGCTCTGCCCCCACCTGTGGGTGACCAGATCCTGGAGTATTGAAACACCGTGTGTTCTCCCTGCTGGCTTTGCACTTACCCACGATCTGTCTGTCCCTCCGCTTTGCCGAAGACAGCCTGGCATGCGTGTAACAGGATCAGGCCTGTGTCTGGAACATTAAGCTGGAAACTCTTGCTTGTGGAGCTTCTGAGAAAGCTTGGGAATGTGGAAAATCCTCAGGCTTCACATCTGGACTGTAACAGAGCCAGGTGGCATTGGGCAGGCCACTTCAACTCACCGGACCTCAGCTTCCTCATCTGTGAAGTGGGTGCACACCATCTTCCTCATTCGCTTGTGCGACATTCGTGCGAAACCTCTAGATTATTTCTGAAGTCTAGAAGCTGCTTCATAGCAAATGTTAGCTCTTCCTCTTTCCTGGAAACCTGCCGTCAGGTTGAGAATGACCAGCTAACCACCGGTGATTGCATAGGGCCCAGGCTCTCTCCCTAGCTCTGCCACAGAGTTGCATTCCTCCCCATTCATTGTCCCATTACCCTAATTTTTTTTTTACAAAAGATTTTATTTATTTATTTTAGAGAGAGTGCAGAGGTAGGGACAGAAGGAGAGGGAGAGAGAATCTTCAAGCCACCTCCTCTCTGAGCACAGAGTCCGACATGGGGCTTGATCCCAGGACCCTGAGATCACAACCTGAGCCAAAAACAAGAGTCAGATAACCTACTGAGCCACCCAGGTGCCCCCATTACCCTAATTTTCAAAAGTTACTTTTTAATTTTAGACTACTTTTTAATTTATAGAAATGTTGCAGGAATACTAGGGGAGTTCCTGATACCCTTGGACCCAGCTTCCCGCCCCTCCCCCCCCCCCCCGTGTTAGCATCTTACTGTAACCACCATCCACTTATCCAAGGGGAGGAATTGGTGCAACACTCTTTAAAGAGATGATTAACTGACTTTCCTGCAGTGGTTCCCATCCGGGGCAGTTCTGACTTTCAGGGGACACTTGGCAATATCTGGTGACGTTCTTTGTCACAACTGAGGGGAGTGGGGAAATGCTCCTGGCCTCTGGTGGGTGGAGGCCAGCGATGGTGCTAGCCATCCAGGAGTGCACGGGCTGGCTGCCCAGCCCCCAAACCCCACCCACAGAGAGTGATCCAGAAACATCCACAGCCCTGAGGTTGAGAAAACCCTGCTTGTACTTTGCCTGTAAGTTTCACCCTTAGCAGGGGCCAGGCTAACTGCGGGAGGATCCAATGAGTGCTTGCCCACCGAGAACATGGACCTTTGCCTACACCACTTAAAAACACCCTGTAGACGTGATGTTTAATGGCTGCTTAGCATTCCCACTTGTCACCAGCCTTGATTTATTAGTCGTCCTCCCGTGGCTGGACAGGAGGCGCTCCCAGGCGTTCGCCATACGCACCACTTAGTCGTTCTCAGCCTTAAATCTCTGTTTCAGTTTTTATTTAAAATTCCGGTGAGTTGGCACACAGTGTGAAATTAGTTCCAGGTGTACGATACAGTGATTCGACACCTGCATGCAGACCCCCGTGCTCATCGCGGGAAGCGCACACTCAGCCTTAAATCTTTATTTACGTTTCAGGTCCTTTCCTAAGTCAGCTTCTCGGGGGGCCAAGCGTGGGCTGCCACAGGGTTCTGCAGACTTGTCATCTGTTGGCGGGATGTCGGTGGCTTCCTGTCGGTGGCCCACGTCGGCCGCGTAGCTGCAGCTCTTCCTGGGGGGAGAAACTGCCCACCCCCACCGTCAGGCCCTGTCACCAGCCAGCATCAGCTGGGAAGTAGGGGTTGGAGACTGTTTCTGTTTCACGTCATTAGTAACTGTAGCTGGTGGCTGAGCCGCCGTGGCTCTTTTGAGTTACTTAATCTCCTTTGTTGCTGGGATAACCTAGCAGACAGTGCCAAGGCTGGTGGCCTTTTGGGGGCATTGGCATTAGGCTGCTCGCTTGAGGTTGTCATTGACAACAGTAGTGGCAGTGGTGGTAATAATAATCATTTTTTTTTAAGATTTTATTTATTTACTTGACAGAGAGAGAGAGCACAGGCTGGGGCAGGGCACGGCAGAAGGATAGGGAGAAGCAGGCTCTCTGCTGAGCAGGGAGCCCGATGCGGGGCTTGATTCCAGGACCCTGGGATCATGACTTGAGTTGAAGGCAGATGCTTAACCGACTGAGCCACCCAGGCGCCCCTGTAATTAAGAATAGTAATTAGTGGGGCACCTGGGTAGCGCAGTCGTTAAAAGCGTCTGCCTTCGGCTCAGGGCGTGATCCCGGCGTACCGGGATCGAGTCCCACATCGGGCTCCTCCGCTGTGAGCCTGCTTCTTCCTCTCCCACTCCCCCTGCTGTGTTCCCTCTCTCGCTGACTCTCTGTCACATAAATAAATAAAATCTTAAAAAAAAAAAAAAGAATAGTAATTAGTAATGACCATCAGCACCAGTACCATTCCTACCGAGCACTTACAATACCCTGGGCTTTAGTGCCTGTCGTGGATGTCTCATCCTGTCCTCATGAGAACCCCATGGAGAGATGTCATGATTACTCTTGTTCTGCAGTTAGGGAAACTGGGGCCCAGAGAGGTTAAGCAGCTCATCCAAGGTTCCCCAGCTGGGAATTGTCAGAGCCTGTGCCTGACTGAACCCAGGTCTCCCTGTATGTCACTTTAACTACTTCATGGAGCCCGTTCTTCTGGTTTCTCAGATGGGGAAACTGAGGCCCACAGGATTGAGATGACTTGCCAGCCTACAGGAGAGCTCTTTATTCACCAAGCTTTGCAAGGTGGAAGGTGAAAGGAGGGTGTTGCACTAGCCCATGCCGGGTTCTGGAGGGAGAGGGCCCTGGCTTAGAATCCCAGCTTCGCCAAAGGCAAGCCCCATTACTGCTCTGGGCCTCAGTTTCCCTTTCTGTAAGGGGAGGTGGTCAGCCCCACCTTGTGGAGCTCTGCTGAGGATCAGCCAGGATAAAGAGCATTAGTATCCTTGGCACAAGGCTGGACTTAGAATGGGTGCTCTGTTTCTAGATGTTCTTTTTTGGGGGGTGGAAATGCCTGTGTTATAATGGCAGAGACACCCTGGACCCCCTCACCCCCCAACACACACGGACTTTCCCAGGCCTGGCGAGCCTGGGGGCTGGCTCGTGGCTGGCCACCTGCCCCTCGTCCGTGTCACTCACAGCGAAGGGGGTTACCAGAAGGTCACTTCTGGCAGCTTCTTCTAGAAGGTGCCACGAGACACGGAGTCCGAGATCAAGGTCGGTCCCCTGTGCTTTTGTGTGCGGGTGCCTTGCCTGCCCCTTCCTCCTTGCCAGGGTCGGTGGTCCAATGGCTCGGTCTCCATGGTATGATGGGGAAAACCACTTTGTTTCTCCTTGTGGTTGGTCGGTAAGCTTCATCTCCCCACGCTAGGCTCCATGACCAGAGTTTTTTTTTTTAAATGGAAAAATATCCAGATGTCTAAATGTGGTTAGATTGGCTGTTCTTTGCCTCGGGCGTCCTTGCTGCTCGTTTGTTTCCATACATCCCTCACTCAGCCTCGTCACCGCCTCCAGGAGACGAGGGCGTGCATGTCCAAGTCCTTTTCCTCCTGGCTCGCCCACGGGTGGCATCGCGACAATCCTCATGACAACCCCAGGAGGTGGGTATTATGGTTATTTCACATTTGAGAAAACAGAAATTCCGAGAGGTTGAGTACCCGCCTGATACTAAAAAGCCCATAAGGGGCGGGGCTGGGATTTGAACTTAGGAAGTCTGACGTCGAAGCTCATGTGCTGAGTTCACTGCTGAGTCCCGAGGCCCTGGCATCCACTGGTTGCCTGCTAGACACGGGCTGATGGACCACCCAACTGGCCCGGTGTGTCAGAGGTGTTGTGAGCATGAGCCGGCCGTGAGCTTGAACGTGGTCCCTGGCGCTCAGCACAAGCCCATCACAATCACCGTGGCTCCTGTTGTTTTTATTACTAGCTTCTGAGTCTTAGATCTTGGCGCCTTCAGGGTTCGCCGAGGGCCCAGTTTGGCCTTGCAGTGTTTGTGGCTGAAATAGAAGAACTGGCTATTTTTGTGCTGTTTGAGTTGGGCCTGGGGTTTGGGCCACAGGACAGCCTGCGTCATGAGAAGTTTATGTCTGACTCGAGCCGTGAGCATGAAGCCAAGTTGCAGAGCAGAGAACAGGGTCTTGGAGTCGGGCTCTCCTGGCTTCTGATCCCCACTGAGCCGCTTACGAGCGGAGCGTGGGGCTTTGGGCAAATCTCTTAACCCCTCGGAAAGTCAGTTTTGCCATCCGCAGAGTGCGAATAATGATAACGTGTCCCTTGTGGGACGTCCTGAGGACTCAAGGTAATGCAAACAAAGCCAGCGCATAGTAGGTCTTGAATAAGTGTTCGCACCGGCGCCAGTATAGATTAATTGGCCCTCGGTTCAGTTCGGTTAAACACATGTGCCACTGGGATGCCTGGGTGGCTCAGTTGGTTAAGCATCTGCCTTCGGCTCAGATCATGATCCCAGGGTCCTGGGATTGAGTCCCACGTGGGGCTCTTTGCTCAGCAGGGAGCCTGCTTCTCCCTCTGCCTCTGCCGTTCCCCCTTGCTCATTCTCTCTCTCTGTCAAATAAATAAATAAAATCTTAAAAAAAAAATAAAAAAGACAAACACATGTGCCAGGCCCTGATCTAAGTGGGATATATCAGTGAACAGCAAGATGGGCAGAGATCGCTGCCTCAGGGATCAACATTCTAGTGGGTTCAGGAATAAACAATGGCCATGATACATAAGAACCTGGATAGCCTGTCAGGGGGTAGAGGGTGCTGTGGAAAGAAGGAAGTAAGCAAGTAAGAAGGCTCAAGAGGACTTAGATAGGTGGGGCTGGGGAGGGAGCTCCCTGAGAAAGTGACTTTTGAACAGAGACTTTGGAAGAGGAGAGGGAACAGGCCAGGGGAGCTTGAGGGAAGAGGCAGCAGCCAGTGCAAAAGCCCTGGGGTCCGCGTGTGCACAGGCACTTCTGTGGACCTGGAAGGAGGCCAGGGTGGCTGCAGAAGAGTGAGGGGAAGAGAGTTGGCAGCAAGGTCTGCAGGGCCTTGAGGCCGCAGGAAGGACTTTGCCTTGTGCTGTAAAGGTGACAGAGCCGTGGAGGGGTGTCGTTTCAAGTGACACGGTCTTGGGTTTGAGTGCATCCCTCTGGCTGCCATGCGGGGAGCACACTGAAGCCAGCCAAAGCAGGAGGAGGGAGCCCAGTGAGGGGCCACTGCCGGTGTCCAGCTGGGAGACGGTGGTGGCTCAGACCAGGGACAGCAGAGCAGGTGGGGAGAAGGGGGCAGGTTCTGGGGCTGTTTTTGAAAGTCAAGCAGCAGGATTTGCTGATGGATTGGATGTGGGGTGGGAGGGGAAGAGCAGAGTCCTGAAGACACGGAGGGTTTGGGGTGGAGCGGAACTGTCCCACCTGCCTCTGACTTCCGTGAGGAAAACTGCAGGTGGGTGGGTCTTAGAGGCAGATCAGGACTTGGCTTTGGACTTGGGGAGTGGAGAATGTCTGTGAGACACCCCATGTCATCACAGGTTCCCCATCCTTTCCCCAGCCTTGCTGTCCCCTCTGTACAACAGGAAGGGTAATTCCTGCCCTGCCTGTGTCTCACGGTGGTTGAGGCTTGGGTGAGCATTTTAAAGGACCTCCCCTGAGGGTTAAAATGCCAAGCCCATGGAGTGAGATTCTTCAGCCCCTTAGATACTTGCTGGCATTTCTGAGCCCCCAGGATGCTTTGCAAGAATTCCCCTGGCACATACGTCCTTGTGACAATTCCTGGCTCTTTTCCCACCTGTTAACAGCCCCTCCCAGCAGGACCACCATCTCCCGTCTGTCTGCAGGACCCTCAACATAAAATGGAAAGGGAACCCTGTGATGTTGGTGGCTCCCCAGGCTTGCAGGGCCCCTCGCGGGTCCTCCGTGGGCCTCAGCCGCCCTCCTGTGCCTTGAGGGGGCTATGTGCTGCCGGCTGAAACGAGGCCTGGAGTGCTTTCAGGCTGGCAGCCCTGGCTGTCCCACAGGAGCCGTTGCTGAGTTTCAGACATTCCAGAGCTTCAAGCAGTTGGAAGGGACATGCCAATTCTGTGACGGCCAAAAGGAATGATAAATGCAGGGTAGAAACTCTGGAGGGGTGGGCATGTGGGCGAAACACTTCTGGGAGCCAGGAGTCAGTCCCAAGAGTGATTGCTGTGCGACCCCAACACAATTCCTTGCCCTCTCTGGGCCTCAGTTTCTCTGTTAGCATAATGAAGTATCGGACTGGATTCTCCTTAAAGTTTTTTACTATGTACAGTCTCCCAATTCTAGGAGTCCAGTAAAGAATGGAGTTTCGGGGCCAGATGGACCTGGGTTTAACTCCAGCCTTTTCTGCTGTGTGACCTTGAGTCAGTGGCTTCATGTCTCTGAGCCTCTGTTTTCTCTCTGGGGGTGAAATATCCCCCTTTCTCAATGGGGATTATGTACGCAACTCATTGTGGAGACCAGTGGGGAGAGCATCTGGCACACAGTAGGCATTAAGTAGATGGGAGCTGTTCCCCTTTTTTATATTGCTTCCTATGGCTGTTATGTGAAGGGACATGGTCCGGGATGTTCACTGGCTGCCTAAGTGGCAGCATGATTTCCAGACTGAGACACTAGAGGGCGCTCCTGTACTAACAAATCGCCTTGAGCAGGGATGGCCTTTTTAAAAGCAGCTCGGGGCTGCGCCCTTTACGCACCTGAGCGGGTAACTCTTTCCAGCAAGGCAGGGGCCAGAATCGTCCCCATGCTGCAGATGGGGATGCTGAGGGAAACCTGACTTGGCCAAGGGTCACACGGTGGGGAGGCCTCAGGACCGGGTTTCTGGGGCAGGGCTTTTTCACCTGGATCCCACAGTCTCTCTCTGCACCCCCAGGTCTACTGAAGTTTGAGTTCCAAAGCCCACGAAGCCTGAGTCATGAAAACTGTTGCCACTCAGATTAGTCTTGGTGGAGTGATCCGGCCAGCCCCCGGCCCCTGGTTATTTCAGTCTAGTATGGAAAAGGGGGTATAGTGTGGAGTATAAATGATAGAGGTAGGTTTGGGTCAGTTTTGCTAAATCCTAGGATGTTGGTGCTTGGAGAGAAGTTGCACCTACTTTTTTTTTTTTTTTTTTTTTTTTTGGTAGCAAATCTGGCTTCAGACCATTAGTAATGGAGGAGTGAAAAACTTGATGGAGGCCAATGCCCCTTCCGCCACCCACTTTTGTCCCTGGCGGGCAAAGGGCTTTTCCAGAGCTGCAAAGGGACTTGGAGTTGGGACTTTGAAGCTGAATGAATATCTGGTTTCCGTGTTGGAGGCAGAATTAATATGTGGGGAGGCAGCCCGGGAGCCGGGATCCTGGGGTGTGGTCCCAGCTGTGTGACTTAGTGCCAGTCTCTGCCCCTCTCTGGGCCCAGCGTCTTCATCTCTGAAAGGCAGTCATTGGCTCGTCTCAGTCGGCTTGCTGTGTACCTGCACGGAGTGCGTGCTCTGGGCCGGGCCCTCAGCTGGGTCTCGAAGCCTGAGTAGGACCAGAGGGGAAGGGCATTCGGGTAGGAGGACCAGCACGTGCTCGCACAGGCTGAGTAAGGCCTTGGTCCCTCGTCCTCTGGAAGAGGTGGGACATTTGGGGGTGTCTTTATCTGCATCCTGAAGGACATAACATAAATATTTCCTCAAGGGGGAGGTAATGTATGCATGAGAAGGTTGTCAGGATTAGTTTCCGAAAACATCTTGCTTAAAAAAAAATAAAGAAAGAAAAGATTTTGCTTTCTTTTTAAGAAAACCCATTATTTTATGTAGAAACTCTGGGGTAGGGAGGGAAAACTGTTTGCAGATGTATTCTGTTTAATGTTACATCAATACTTTGTATTTGACATATTCATAAGACATAAGCACGTTCGTGTTAATCTCATGTTGTTTCTCAGTTATAATATAAATGTATAATACGGTAACAGGAGGGGTTTGTTTACCTCGTTCTGTGGGGCCAGTGTATATACTTGCCAGGATGGCCATATCAAGATACCACAGCTTAAGTGGCTTCAACGGCAGGAATGTATTTCGGGGGCTAGAAGTCCAAGATCGAGGTGTCGGCAGGGCTGGTTTCTCCTGCAGCCTCTGTCCTTGGCTTGCGGAGGGTTGCCTTCTCCCTGTACCCTCACGCGGTCTCCCCTTGCTGCCCATGCACCCTGGCATCTCTGTGTGTGTCCAAATTTCCTTTTCTTATGAGGATACCAATCAGATTGGATGGGGGCCCACCCTAAGTGGCTTCATTTTAACCTAATCCCCTCTTTGAAGGCCCTGAGCCCAAATCCAGTATCATTCCGAGGTCCTGGGACTAGGGCTCCGGCATATAGATTTTGGGGAAACACACACAGTTCAGCCCCTAGCAGCCAGGCACCAGGCAGAGCAGGTCCCATTGGTTCATTTTATCCTCACGACGGTCCTGGGAGAGAGATGCTCTTATCATCCCCATTTCACAGACGCTGAAACTGAGGCTCAGAGAGAGGTAAAGTGGCTTGCAGAGGACCCCACACCTGCTCAGCAGTGAGCTGGGATTGGAGCCCCTACTGTCTTGCCTTAGAGCCGGCTCCGTGTCAGTTTATATTTATAATCTGACTTTAATCCTGAGGATGTCTCTTTTAATCTTTCACAGTCTGTTAAATTTACCCAATATTTCTGCATTGCCTGTCTGGACTCTGTCCCGTCCTTGTTGCAGGTGCATTTGGAAAAGACCCAGACGGGGAGGGAAGGCCCTCCCCAGACCCCGGTGCTGCCCCAGCTCTGTGGCCTGTTGGCCACCTTCCCAGGGGGGTGTGCCAGGGGCCGCCTGCTCCCTGCTCTGCCCCTGAACGCCCGTGTTTGCTGAGAGCGGCCTGGACCCATGAAAGCGGCCTTTGTCCTCCGGTTCATTCCTCCTGGAGGGATGACCTAAGTCCCATCTTGGGAACAAAGCGTTGACCTGCCCCATGGGTTCAGGTCAGCCCCAGTAGCCTGCAGAGTCTCCCAGGCTACCCAGGGAGCGGGCAGCCTTGGTTACAGGGCAGCAAATTCGGTGGGCTCAGGAAAGCAGCAGAGCCCTCCCTCCTGTGTCCTGAGTGCTGAGGCCGGGCGCTCCTGTGTGCACAGAACTTTACAGTTTATAAAGTTGTCCCACGCTTTCTGGTTTAGTGGATCCTCTCGGATTGTGTAAGATCCTCGGGACAGGGCCTCCAATAGGCAGGAATCAGTTGTCTTGAGGAGCCGCTCCAAAACTTGGGGGTAGAAACCAACCACTATTGATTAGGCTCATGGTATTTGGTGGGTCAGGAAATGGGGCAGGGCTTGGTGGGGACAGCTGCTCTGTGATCCTTGGGGGTGAGCTGGCAGCCCTGAATGACTGTGGGCTGGGATCATCCGGAGGCCTCTCACTTCCCTGTCTGAGGCCTGCGATGATTCAGGAGCCGGGCTTTTTTGGGACCGTTGAGCGGGCACCCAAATGCGGCCGCTGCAACTTGCTTCCGTACAACATGGCGGCGCGGGGCGCCCGGAGCAGGTGTCGTGGCCCAGTGGTGTTATGACGGACACAGCATCCCTTCTGCTGTTCTCTGTGGATCGAAGTAGATTCAGGGGGCGGGGACATGGACCCCACTTTTCAATAGGAGGAGTGCCAAGCAATTTGCAGCCGTGTTTCAAAGCCACCATGGCTGTAGGTAAAAGGAAACGTGACTAGGTGTTGTTTATTGAGCGCTTACTCTGTGCCAGGGTTTCACGCGGCTCAACCTATGGGATCCTCCCCACAGCCCCAGGCAGGGGTGGATTCAAAGCCTGCTGTTTTCCCGACACAGTTGGCCTGAGAGGGTGGGAGAACCGAGGGAAATCAACAAGGCTGCTGACAGTTTGGTGGTGAACTTGCCACAGTCGGAAGTTGTGGGCTGACTTTTTTTTCCTTCCTTCTCTAAACTTAGAATATTCCTTGAGTTCTTGAAAATTCTCACTTAGGTGTCTGATTCATCTCGTCCCCACTCACCCGTGCTTGCCTTTGGTGCTCATCTCGAGCGGTTTCTCTGTCCGTGTGCTGAGTGCCCCCCCCACCCCCTGCCCCCATAGCCCCTTCTCCCCATTGTAGCCCTGTGGGGAGGGTGTGCGGCACACTTCCCAGCTGCCTGCCTCTCTTGGAGCTTTTGAGGAACCATCGGGTGGAGGCTTGTGGTCTCCATGAAGGAACCAAGCTCTTACCCTGTGAGAGCACCGTGTGTGCTCTGTTCCTCCAGGGCCCAGCCTTGGGGCTCCTTCATCCACCTTCCAGGGTCCGACATTCAGTAGGTGCCCACTAGTTGTTTGGTGAGCTGAACCCATCAGAGATGGAGGAGGGAAGAACAGCTGGCTGGTCAAAGGCAGAGGTTCTCTCTTAGGCACATCCCCTGACACACAGCAGGCGCTCAGTAAGTGCTCATTGTGCCCACGAATGATGAAATGAATGGGTGGATGAGCCTGAGAGCAGTGACTGTGCCAGGTATTTGTGTCCTTGTCACATAACACACTGCTTGACCCCCATTCACGCTATTGATGAATGTTCAGCGGAATGAATGAGTGAGTGAGTGAATGAATGAAAACTGAGACTACTTGAATGAATGAAAGAGAAACGTGTTATTTGTTTCCCCAGTCCCTAGAAAAGGGCTTGGTATACAGTCGGTGCTCAATAAATGTATGTTGGTGCTCAATGAATACATGAATGAATGAGTGAATAAATGAAACTCTGGGGGGACGGTGAAGACAGGGCCCGTATCTTGTTCATTTCTTTCCTCAGGTCATAGTACAGGGCCAGGCATACAGCAGGTGCTTACCAGATGCTTTCTGGGCTGCCCTGACCTTTGTAGGAGTGTCCGTCCCTGAGAAGGGTTGAGAAAGGAAGGGTGGCTGGGTGGACCTTGCCTGTCTTGATCTGCCCCCTTCCCTGCCTGCCAGGCCCCACTGCAGACTTTCCTGTTGTTCCAGTCTGCCCAGGTGGACAGGAAGTCCCCGAAAGCCTGCCTGAGAGCCGCTTCCCTATTTTCTTCATGCTGGGCTGGCCTTGAGCGGGACCAAGGCACCGCTCTGAGCCCCAGCACCATCTGACTATGGAACAGTACCACCCTGAGATCCCTCTTCCTGACGACATTAGCGGTTTCTATTCTAGTGGTGCACCTGGCCAGGGAAGCCTAGGAGAATGTTCTATACAGAGCCAGCCCCCAAAATCACTTTGTTCTCACACCGGCCAGGCAAGTTAACCCGTCAGCTCAGCATCAGACACAGAAGAGAGTCAAGGCTTTGGGGTCCGAGAGAGCAAAGTTCAAGTCTACCTCTTTGACTTTAGGTAAATTGGTATAATAAACCTACCCCCCCCACCCCAGGATTCTGTTTTCCAATCTTGGCTACATCTCTGTTGCGTTTTCAAACTCCATGTGCCAATTTCAGCAGACTCCCAGCAACTGTGTTTCAAGAACTGTCTGCCCTGGTTGAGATCGGGAGGCAGCATCTCAGGCTGGGTTCTTGAGAAGCAGAGCCTGAGACAGGGATTCACATGTATGGAATTTAGTGATGGAGAGGCTGAGAGCCAGCCTGATCCCTGGAGGGGTCTGGGAGCGTGAACAGCACCACAGAGATGAGTCCCACCTTGGAGCAGCTGGGTGGCTCTTGCCCCGTTGGCCGAGGTCTGTTGTTGTGGCTGTCGGCACCCCAGAGCCTGGGGGATAGATGCCCCAGCCCGTCCAGGGAACCTGGGTGGGCGACGCTGACAGCATCCACAACAGCCGGCTGGGCTTGGGGGTTACTGACTCAATGTAGCAAGACACCAGGTGTAAATTGGCTGGCATAGAGTCATCAGCGCTTAAAAAATAGTAACTTGGTAAACATGAAAATCTGTTCAGGAGATGGAAATGGATAAATGAACGTTGACCGTGTTGTTCCTTCCTCAAGCCAGGCTTGCAGAGTGGGTGCAGAGGCATGGCCCCCCCATTCCCTGTCTCCAAGGAGGGGGGACCCCTTGTAAATGGGCACACAGGCAATCGCGCCATACCTGGAATGTCTCCGCACACCGAGGCAAGATTAGGTAGAAGAAGAAAAGTTTTAAGACAGGTGATGTCCAAATGTGAAAAAATAAGTTGTTTATTTTTTTTTTAATTGAAAAAGTGATACGCACACACACGGTAAACATTTCCAGCAGCACAAAATAGTAAAGTGAAATCGCTCCCTGCCCTCGAACCTGCTGTCGCTCCCCAAAACCTGGTGACCGTTTTCAGACGTCTCCTTCCAGAAACGTTCTGTGCCCTCCCACATGCATACGCATGCGTCGTGAACACAATCAGACCTGGCTCCGCTATGCGTGGTGTTCTATGCCTTGATTTTTCTTTTTCTCACGAACACGAGATCTTTCCCGATGAGCACGGCATTCTCTCTGACGGCTCTGTATTTTTCCTCGCAGTATAATTTAGTGAGTCCTCTGGGCAGACACCCGGGTCGTTTCCAGTTTTGCACACCGCAAGCGAGGCCGTGATGAGCACACTTGTGCAGGCATCTTCGTGCCCTTGGTGGGTCGCGTCTGCAGGGGACGTGCCCAGCCGTGGACTCACTGGGTCCTCTGAAGGTTGAATAGAGGTTTTGTAAGTGGGCCAGGAGAGAGGGAGCTCACTCCAGCTCTGAGAATCCAGGGGATGCTTGCGGCTCTTGACGAGGGTTCCGCTCTTGGTCTCAGGGTTCACCTCCGGGCCTCGTGAGCTCTGGGGCCCTCGGCTCCAACGTGGTCTCAGTCGAGAGATCTCGATGTTTCTCTTTAAGTCTCCAAGGTCCCGGCCACGCCGAGCGCAGGGCTAGTTTGGCGAGAAGCCGATAGTGGTGGGTTCTCTTCACATCCCCCTGCTCTCAGTTTTTGGCCGGTTCGGCCTGGCTCCCCACCTGAAACGTTGCCAGGCCTCCAGCCCCGGGTGGGCACCCAGGCAGCGGGCAGACGAAGCCAGCTAATGGCTAACCTGTACCCTTTTCTGCATGGTTGGTCTAAAAGTTACAATCTCAGATGTCTTCCAGAGTCCCCCAGTCCTTTAGAGCACGGGCATTCTGCTGGGAAAAACCTCACACCCCGAGAACCTTTCTAAGACCCCTATGGGAGAGATCGTCAGGGGCTGGCTCCCTCTTCCTCTGTAAGGGAAAAGGGCTTACTAGTTACTGAGTGCTTGCTGTATACCAGACACCCACGCAAGGCCCTTTTTCTGTCATCTCATTGGGTTCATACAGCACCCCCATCAAAAAGTATTGTTACTGTCATTTTATCACGGGCTCAGAGAGGCGCGGTGTCTTGCCCGGGGTCACACAGGCAGTGAATGATAGATGCACGTGACCCCACAGTTCGGTCCTTTCTCCTCTACCATGTTACTCGCTGCTCTTCCCTGCTGAGAACGCTCTTCCGCTAGGTATCTGTCCCTTTGGACCTGAGGCTCCACGAGGCCTACACACAGTAGGCATTCAGTGAATATTTGTCGAATGACTAAGTGAACTCAGTGAAGGTTAAAGTGCTTGATTACAAACAAAACGCTCATCTGCTTTTCGTAGCATTTATTATTAGGCTTGGGTTCCTGGGCTCGGAATTAGACTCAACATCTTCAAAAATGAAAATCGTCTTTCTTCGCAAACCAGTTTATCTCGGAGGAATCTGACATTTTGCATTTTTTCCTCTGGGAGCCAAATGAGGATGTCTATTCTGTAGAATGTCACCAGAGAAAGGAATCGGAACATTTCCTGTAGAAATTTCTGCATAAAAAGTTGAAGCGAGAGAGACGCGTACTTGAAGATTTCAGTTGCCATGGCTACTGGGTGATACAGGGGATTGTGTTCCTGTGTACGGTCTCCACTAGACCCTCAACCGCTGCATCTCAGTTACTGAATTTTGGCTTTGAAGTGCGTTTTCTGCAGTGAGGGGTTGAGAGGTGAGTCCTGCTGCCCAGTGTCTGCTGGCTGACGTGCTTTAGCCAGCAAGCATTTGTCAAGCATCTCCCGGGGCCGGGGCCATCAGGCTCCGTCTGCTCCGTGCCAGATGCTGGTGTCGGCCCTGAGCATTAGTGTGGATAAGAACAGCACAGTCTCTGCCCTGGCAGAGCGTGTGTTCTAGTGGGAGAGACGGCGAGTATATGTGAACAGCAAATACCGATAACAGCCCGAGGACAATCAAACAGAATAGTGTGGCAGAGACTGGAAAGGGCTGTAAGAGGGCACGGCATTGGAGCAGAGATCTGAAAGAAAGAGCCTCCTCGTAGGGATCTGGTGGAGGAGTGCTTCAGGCACGGGGAAACAGCACATGCAAAGGCCCTGAGGTGGGAACCGGCTTGAAGGGGTTGAGGTCAATAGTAAGGCTGATTGGCTGACCTGCTAGTGAACAAGCGGGGGAAGCAGGTGGGGGCCTTGAGGGCCAGGAGTTTTTCTGGTTGTAGTGGGAGCTGAGGGAGCCCTGTCAGTGGAGGCTAACATGATGACATTGAGGATTATAAAACTCATCCAGGCTGTTACGTATGGGGGTGCCCTAGAGGGGTAGGAGGTAAAGTGGGGGAGGCCAGGGGTGATGGGGGTGTGGCTGGTGCTGTGGCATGATGGAGGGGTCGGGGAGAAGTGATCTGGTTCAGGCTGTAGTTTTGAGGAGGGGATGGTGAGGAGAGAAGAGAAACTGAGGAACGTTCCAGGCTTCTGGCCAGGACAGTGTGGTGGATGGTGACGCTTTTCACTGCAACAGACAAGAGTGAGGAGGGAGCAGATTTGGGGCTGGGGATCAAGAGTTCTGTTCTCTTTTGCATTTCAGATGTCATTAGTTTTCCAAGCAAAGAGGGGGGTGGGATTGAAAGAGGTTCCATCTGGCTTTTAAAGATGGGTGGTACTGAGGCTTTCGTGGCTGGCCCAGCAGAGGGGGGCCACGGGGGCTACAGGGGAACGGGGGACAGTCGATGCCAGGCTGGTCTCTGGAATTGGTGAGATGTGGTGCCCTGGGGCACAAGAGGAGGGCTGGCCTGGGTTGCAAGTGGCCCCATCTTTCCTGGGGGAGGCAGGCTGGGCTCCCGGGTACAGGGGGCAAGAGAGGGTGGGGTCTCTCTCCTCCGACTGCTTTGATTTCTTGCAGTGAAATGAGGGGTGAGGTCACTGCTGAGTGCAGAGGGAGGAAAAGAAGGGAGACTTGGGGATGGGGGGAAGAGTGAATTGAGTAAGCTTTAGACACAGGAAGGTGCCTGGGTTCAAATCCAGCCCTTCAACCACCAGCAAGTTAATAAGGGCTAATGTTCATTGAATGCTTACCACTTGCTGAGCGATGCCCAGGCAGCGTCCCTCTTCTTCCTCACAAAAGCCCTCTGAGGCGGTTACTATTATCATCCTCCTTTACGGGCCAGGAGACTGAGGCTCAGAGAGGTGCAGGGACTTGCCCACGGTCACACAGCGTCTCCATGGACAGGCCAGATTTTGCACGCAGGCACTCTGGGCCGTGCTTTCCAGGTTGGCAATCAGATCTGAGGTCCGCATTTCTCATCTTTCAAGAGGGGACGGGACGTAGGGAGGCTGTTGGCGGACACTGTGCTCTGCCCACGGGAGGTGCGTAAATGATGGCCACCCCCTCTGCTGACCTGTTTCTGTTCACTTGGTTTCCACGAAGTGACACTCGCTGCTGGCAGCTCATTACTGCACACATTTTCAGTTGCTCGGAGAGGTCCTTCCTCTAAAGGATCTCATTAAGTCCATGTTGAAATGAGAACACTTGGCAGGGGGAATGGGAGGTAGTATGGTAGTTATTATACACTGAAAAGAACTTGTTTGGGTGAGAACGGGGAGGCACTGGGATCTTCCCCGACACTCAGGCCCTAGCCCCCTCCCCGTCCCCCCATCCCCAATCGTTCCTGCTTCCCTGGAGTAGTTTCCACATTGGGGTGCCCTAGGACCCCCCACCTGGGGAGGCAAGGTGGCAGCTCCCTTGTTAGAAGCAGACGGTGTCCCCTCAGACCCTCTTGAGAAAGTTTTGTGAGAACGAGTCGGACCTTTCCTGGTGGGACGAGGGAAGGAGCTGGTTTAATGGGAGCAGAACTGCCCTGTTTATCTTATGATTATTTTTATATTTTTATCATTATTTTTCCTTTGCTCCACGTTTTTATTTAAATTCCACTTAGTTAACATGTAGCGTGATAATAGTCTCAGCAGTAGAACCATCCTGTTTAAACATAGCAGGGGGACGATTCTGCCCGGAGCTCGGAACTTTCTGGAGCGGTCTGTCGTGCTTCGCATGGTTATTCTGAGACTCGTGCACGCTGTACCGGATAGCTATAACTCATCCCTTCTCAGAGCTGAGGACTGTGCCATCGCATGGATGAGCCATGTGCGTACCCCTTCACCTGTTGGTAGACACGTGGGCTGATTCCAGTTTGGGGCGCTTAGGAACAAAGCTGCCGCGAACGTTCGTGCACAAGTGTCTGTGTGGGTGCGTGCCTTCGTTTCTCTCGGGTAAATACCTAGGAGTGGAGTGGCTGGATCCCATGGCCGTGTGTATGTTACACTTTTTATTCAGTTTAAAATTCAATTAATTAACATATAGTGTATTATTGGTGTGAGACGTAGAGTTCTGGTTCTGGACTTATATAATACCCACTGCTCATTACGTCACATGCTCTCCTTAATGCCCATCCCCCAGTTACCCCATCCCCCACACCCCTCCCTTCCCGCAACCCTCAGTTTGTTTCCTATGCTTAAGTCTCTTATGGTTTGTCTCCCTCTCTGATTTCGTCTTGTTTTATTTTTCCTTCCCTTCCCCCATGATCTCTGCTTTGTTTCTTAAATGCCACATATGGTATTTGTCTTTCTCTGGTTGACTTATTTCGCTTAGCATAATACCCTCTAGTTCTATCCATGTCATTGCAAATGGCAAGATTTTAAATTTTTGATGGCTGAGTAATATTCCGTTGTGTGTATGTATATATATATATATATATATATATATATATATATATCACGCCGTCTTTATCCATTCGTCTGTCGATGGACATCTGGGCTCTTCCCACAGTTTGGCTATTGTGGACATTGCTGCTGTGAACGTTGGGGTGCAGGTGCCCCTTCGGATCACTACATTGGTATCTTTGGGGTAAATACCCAGTAGTGCAATTGCGGGGTCATAGGGTAGCTCTATTTTCAGCTTTTTGAGGGACTTCCATACTTTTTTCTAGTGGCATTTTTAAAGAAACTGCCAGCTGTTTTCTGAAGGGGTCATACCGTTTTGCTTCTCACCTCCTGAGAGTTTCGGATGCACCCCATTCTCACCAACACTTGGTACACCGCCATCACTGGATCAGTGAGGATGCTTTTGAGGGTGCTGAAGGTAACAAAAGACCCCATAAAGATGGGTCAAACAATAACGGCATGTATTTCGTCTCATAACTCACGTGGTCAGGGAGGCTGTAGTGCAAGGTTCAGCGAGTTATAGCCTGTGAGCTAAGAATGAGTGTTTTACAATTTTAAAAGGTTGTTAAAAAAAAAAAAAGGTTGCAGGAAACGCCCCTCCCCACCCCTGTCAAAATGTGACAGAGGCCGCACATGGCCTGCAAAACCTAAAATATTTACTATCTGGCCCTTTATCAAAAGTTTTCCACATTCTAAATGAGTGGATCAAGCCAGGTTTTTCTCCCTTCCTACTCTCTCCTCAGCATCTTGTCCCCTCATGGACCCAGCATGGCTGCCACGGTTCCAGCCATCCCAAAGAGAGGTGACAACATCCAGCCAATGAAGAGGGGGTGCATTGGGACTAAGACTGCTCCCCGTAGTCCACCCAGCTGACTTCCCCCTACATCCCATCGGCCAAGGTTTGGTGGGAAGTGAACAGCCAGCATTTCCAGGGCTTGCCCAAGAAGAAAGAATGCTGTTCACGGCTATATTTTTCTGGGCTCATTCTTTGATTAGCTTTCTGGTGCCCAGTTGTCTTGGGTGAGTTTGAGCTGGGTACACAGTCACCCTGTGTGTCCTTGGCCTCAGGTCCTTCATTGGAGATTTGGGGAGAGTGGCATCTCCTTTAAGGTCTGGCAAGGACTGAGTGAGGGTGTGTGTAAAGCGCCTCACGTGTGGTAGGAACTCAATAAATGCTGTCTTCTTGCCCTGGAGCTGACACCATCTCCTCCCCCTGACCTCCCTGCCCCCCCCCGCCCCACTTCATGGGAGGCCTGGACTGGAGGACAGTGTGGCAAAGTGGCCACACAGGGTCCTTGCTGTGTGAGCCTGGCCAAGGAGCTTACCTTCCTGAGCCTTACTTTCCTTGTCTGTAAAATGGGTACAAGATGGGTACAAGATGGTCCCCCCTCCTTATAAGGCAATGCTGAGGAGTCCATATATTATCTGACTCAAAGGGCTCAGCTTGTGCTTCCTGTGTGGTTGGGGCTCGATCAGCTGTGGCTGTAAG
Organism: Ursus maritimus; assembly: GCF_017311325.1. Lineage (NCBI taxonomy): Eukaryota > Metazoa > Chordata > Mammalia > Carnivora > Ursidae > Ursus > Ursus maritimus. The sequence goes on from NW_024425897.1 coordinate 6,098,456, forward strand.
GCCGAGACGCCAACTCTGTGTCTGGCCTCACGATGGGCCCTGGAGATAGAGGATGGAATCGACGCAGCCCTGACCTTGGCAGCTGGTGGCCAGAGGATGTGGAAATGGACCCTTATAATATGGTATCTAAGAGAACGCAGTAATGGGGAAAGCCTGGGGTTTGGGGAGCCCAGAGGAGACACCGAACTGAGTGGAGAGGGTGGCAGGGAAGGCTTCCTGGAAGTGGGGACATCATCGTGATGTGTTTAAAAATGGGTAGGAATTGGCTGGGAAGGAGGAGAGGAGGGGATGAGATTGCAGTAGAAATAGAGTAGAACTTCTTCCCTCCCCTCCCTTGCCGTCTCCTCCCCTCCTTCCTTCACTTCATTCATTCATTCATTCACCCATTCATTCAACAAACACTGAGTGCCTCCAGTGTGCTGGGCAGAGGGACAATAGCAGAGAGAATAAGACATCCAGGGGTTCTGCTCTCAAGAGCCTTCCTTAGAGAGAGTAAGAAATGATGAGGAGGATGCCAGGGGGTGGTAGGTGTTAACATGGAAAGGAAAGGACAGTGATAGAGAGGGTCTGCTTTGGGCCACCCCATTGTGTTGGGAGGTCAGGGGGAGAGTCTCCAAGGCGCTAAGACTCAGAAACTAGAAGCATCCTGGTAAGAGGGGCGGCCAGGAGGTAACTGGGAGCCGGGGGTCTCCCCTCGATTGCCCCAGCGAGGCGGGGTTCTGGAAGCCTTTGAGTCCAGGCTAGTCCGAGGTCTAGGACTCCGAGGCTGCTGGGATGTGCCTTGTGCCCACCCCGTGGGGTGACGCACCTCTGTCAGGCTGCCCAGGCTACCTGGCTGCCCCTCGGCCTACCCCCCTGCCCGACACAGCATGGCCCCTGGAACAGAGTGGGTGGCACAGTGTGCGCGCAGAGATACAGGGCGCCAGAGAATGGACGTCCAGCTGGGTCGGGAGGAAGCCACTCCTGTGTGGAGGCAAGCAGGGGTGTTAAAGCAGCTCTGCGATGGGGAGAGGGCTGATGAGGGCCAGGGGCTGGCATGGCAGGGGAGGCCAGCGGCACGGGCTCCCAAGGGCGCACTGGCTGCTTGCCCATTAAGCCTCAGCTTCGGAGAGGGTGGTTTGGAGCACAGACCTCCAAGCCAGACTTTGCCACTGAGTTGCTGTGCAGCCTTCAGCCTCTTCTCACTCCGTCTCGGGTCCCTCTCTCTATGACGGGAGCGGTGGTGGTGCTCTCATGAGATGGGCAGAACGTCCAGCACCCCCGGGGAAACAGGGGACTGTTTTTATCCCATTTTAAAGCCGGAGAAGGAGGGGCTCAGAGAAGGCAAGCCACTTGCCCAGGGTCACACGGTGAGGAGTCTGTCTTGGGAGCCCTGCCCTTGACCGTGTCTGCAGGGATGCCATGAGTTGGCGTAGGGCCTGGCACACCGTCGGTACTTTGGAAGTACCAGCCACGTCCTCGCAGCGTGTGAGCAGATGTTGATTTGGCCTTCGGGAGGCCATCTTTCTTCATAAGCTTCTTTTCAAAACGTGAGCACCCAGCCATGGGCATCCCTGGTGGGAATCTGACGCCATCCCGCCTCCCTTTGCTGGGGCCTCCTTTGTGCACACCCCTTGCTTACATTTTACCTGGGAGGCAGGTGTCATGATTTCGTTTGTGAGAGGAGGCCACGTGATACTCGAACCTGGGTCTGCTGGTCTCTCAAGGCCAGGTCAGGTAGCCTTTGAGAGGGGGGTGGCCTGGGGTTTTGAGCTGGACTAACCCCATGATTTTCCAGTATAGTCTCCTTAGGGAATCAAGACCCAGAGAGGAGGGGAGCACTGCCTGAAGACCCCCCAGCAACTGAGGGCAGACGCTGGCAGGTCTCAAGCCTGGGCGTGCCGGCCCAGGGCATGCCCACTACCCCACCGTTCCACCGGAGCAGGGGGGACGCGAGGGGAGCTGCGGAACAGAGGGTAGGGCCTTTCCTGCCATGACCATGTTATATGCACCCCACAAGCCTGCTTCCATCTGACATAAACAGAGCTGCTCCCCAGGGCAGGGTTGTCTGCTGGGTAAGAGCACAGGCTCTGGGCTCAGCCAGACCTGGGCCGTGTGAGCCAGGCTCGTGACTTTGTCATTTGGAGTCCCTGTTTCCTGGTCCGTATAGTCGCCATTATAACCTTCCTGGGTGACATGGGTCAAGGTGGTGGCAGGGCGCACAGTAGGGCCGTGGCAAATGAGAACCACTGTGATTTGTCCTTATACTTGCTGCAGACTGCAAAGAAGACCGCTCCGGGAGCCAGGGGTCCTCGGGTCCTTGGCTCATCGTGTCCCCAGCACCTGGCACATTGCAGGTGTTCGAGCCAATGCTTGCTGAAGTCAGAAGGGACGCAGAGAGCGAGGAAAGAAAGGCCTTTTACCCGTTCTTTTTTTTTTTTTCAATTTATTTATTTATCCGAGAGAGAGCACAAGCCCGGGGCGGCAGAGGGAGAGGGAGAGAGAGTCTCAGACACCACTGAGTGCAAAACCTGATCCCACGACCCCGAGATCATGACCTGAGCTGAAACCAAGAGTCGGACGCTCAGCTGACCGTGCCCCCCAGGCGCACCCCCCACGTCCATTCTTCTCATCTTTTATTAGCCTCATGCCAATGCCTGAAATCTTCGGGTGCTGCCGCGGGGCGAGTTCAGCCAAGTCCAGCAAGCGCACTGCGCGGGAATACATTTCTTAGGGGACGTCACGTATCCCTCGCCCCCAGTTCTGGTTTGTTCCGCAAGAACATCTTGGCTCTCTTTTGCTGACTGATCCCAAAATGTGGAAACTCAGCTGCTGTGGTGGAAAGAAACGTGTCATCCAACCCCAGGCGAGGCAACCAGACAAAGACCCCAGGAGGGCACCCCCCTCTTCCCAGGATGCCCGAGGAGAGGGCAGCTGCACGGCAGGGGCCCCGTGGGCAGCCCGGCCGGGTGAATTAGGCCGTGCATTACATTTTAGAGGAGGCCACGGCATGCAGCTTTATTAGATGCCCGCTCTCGGAAGAGGGGCTGTAATTACAGCTGGCCTTGCCATGCCAGGCGGGGCCACGCAGCGTGGAGAATGCTACTTTCCACTTGAGCTCAGGGTGGGGCCTGATGAGGAAGGAGATGAGACCCTGGCTGTTTCTAGAAAGGTTTCCTCTCCATATAATTTTCCCCCCTCCCCTTCCAAGGTTAATTAAGGGCACCTTAGGTGATGAAAGTGGCTATTCGAGGAAGAATGTGGTGAATGAACACAGGAAATCGTCTCGGGCTTGGTTTATAAATAATCTGGGGTTGACTTGGAAGATCAAGCCATTTCTGGGTTTGTTGTTTTTTGTGTTTTGTTTTTTTTTTTATATCAGAATTCTTTTCCCTGTTGCCTTGGAAACAAGCCTGGTGAGAGGGATGTTGGGAGTTGTATGACTCGGGTTCAAGCCTCAGTGGTTCCTTCATTTCACATGGTAGGCAGGTCTCGTGTCTGCTGGGCACGGCATGCTGTGAATCAAGGGTGAATGGGACACATCCCTGCCGCCCATGGGCTCAGAGAGGAGACTGATGGGTGAATCGAGTTCCAGCACAGCGTGCTAATGATGCAGTGGGGTCAAGATGGCCGGGTGGGAGCCCAGAGGTGGCCTCCCACGGACATAAAGAAATCAGGGGCGGCTTCTTGGAGGAGGGTGTACCTAAGCTGAGCTCTAAAGGGAAATAGATGGTGAGCAGGTGAGGAAGGGATGGAATGGTGTCCTAGACAGTGGGAACAGCACATGCAAAGAGCTGGATGAGAGACGGCGTGGCGTAGCCTAGGACGGCAGTTTTTCCAGTTTGGTTGGGGTGAAGAGAAGCTGTGTCCTGTCAAAGTCCAGGACTGCAGGTCGCCTATGGGAAATCAGAGGGTGCCTGTCACAGATTGACTGTGGGGCCTGAAACACAGCTCTCCACCTCGGCCTGTTTCTTGGGTGAAATGAGAAGGTTGGCCTAGGTCTGTCTCTGCTGGCCTCTCCAGTTCTAACCCTCTAAGAGCCTATGACTTGCTTGGACAATGAGAAGGTATCAATTATAATAGAAAAAATATCACTCCTTGTGGCTGCCACTTTCTGTCTTCTGTGTGCCGGGCAAGAACGATCTCCGTTGGTTCTTTGCCACAGCCTCTGGAACGGGCAGGCTTTATGATCTTCTCTCCTCCATAAGGAAACCATGACTGTGAGCTGAGGTATGTCAGCTTGGGAGGGAGACCCCGAGCCATCAACTGGCTCTCTGACAGCACTGCTCCATCTGGGGGGACACAAAACCGGTTTAAACTGGGCCCTCGGGTCAGCCCTTCCCACGCATGGTCCCATCATTCTCCAAGCCACATGGCAAGAAAGGAAACTGGGTGCTTTACAAGCAGACAGGTCCTGCACCTGTTTCTTGGCCCCCAGAGGTCCGGGGACAACCCAGAGAAGCGTGTGGAATAGTCACCACTCTCGTGCCATGGGACTAGAGGCAGAATTGGCCATTTGAAGGCATCCTAGAGGTATAAGTAGTCTGGCTTCCATGCTAGGGAGGGCTTTAGAATCAGGCATGCCTGGGTTCAAATCCCAGAGCCCCCACTTGCCAGTTCAGTGACTTTGAACAAGTCCCTTCAGCTTTTTAAACCTCATTGTCCTTCTTTGCAAAATGAGATTCATGAATATCAGAGAGCACCCTACAGGGTTGTTGTGAGAGTTACACGAGGTGAGATATGTGGGTAGCTAGTTCCCAGCACACAGTCAATCCTCAATTAATGGTTGCTGCGATTTCCGTGGCACCGCCATCCACAGCAGTGCAATGTTGGCGTTCTTCTAGGCCCGGTATGTGCAGTGCTTTGGGAAGCAGGATGTGCAGAGGGTCGGTAAGTGAGACTTCCTGGGGCTGCTACGGAAAAGGCGGAAGTTGCTGACGGTGGTCTTAGGGTGTGGAGGGGTCCAGGAAAGATGGGAGAATAGGGGAGGCAGCTTTAGGCAAGGCTACAGCAAGTGCAAGAGCCCAGAGGCAAGACTGAATATGGTCACGCCCCTTGGCCTTTGCATCTGTTGGTCTTCATTTCACCCATCTTGGTGGACTCCTGTTCATCCCTCAAAACCCCACACAGGTACCTCTCTCCCAATTGCAGATCCTCAGGAAGAGATCATGTTCTCTTTGCTCTTGTTTTCTCAACATCCCACCCATCTGGGAGCCCTGTTATATTCCCACAGCATGTTATGCACTTGGCCATCGTAGCCCTTGGCATTTGTGTTGCAGTTGTTCGTGTCTTTTCTGGCTTCTTTTTCCGCCTGAGGAATCCTCTAGAGCGTGCACATTTGTATCAGATTCTTGGGAGAAAATGTAGCTTCAGGTTTGAGGTGGTCCACTGGAAAGTCCTCCCACCCCCTTAATGACTGGGAAGAGAAAGCTGCCCTGAGCTCCTCAGGCACTATCGGTCCCTGTCCAGGCCCCCACAGAGCTCCCACAAAGTCACTGCACAGGGAGTGTTTGTTGACTGAATGAATATCCGACATCCTCATTCTGGGAACTGCACACGCTTGTCTGGAGCTGGTGAGCTCTGCGTCCCACCTCACATCGTGGATCAAATTCCCCTTCGTTTCCTGGATCTTTGCAGCACCTGCAGCATTTTGGGGATTAATTATGTAAGGAGATGGCTTTCTTTCCTTTTTGATGCCCAGCGATGTCCCAGGAGTTTCCTGGAGAGAATAGAAGAGTTTGCAGAAAGAGCCCTCTGGGGGGAAAGTGCTTGTGCTGTCCCAGTTTTCAGGGAGCGACGCTTTTTATAGTCACACTTTCAGACCGCACTGTACCTAAAGGGAGCCAGGAGGGAGCAGGCAGGCAATCTGGCTTTTCAGCTCACTTCCGTACCACTCTTCCCTTGTGGAAGGAGGTGGAACGGCAGAGTCCTGCCTGCTGCTTGGCCCTCCTCTGCTCATCTGCACGCCCTCCTCCATCCAGACTTATCTGGCGGGGCCATACCATCCTCTACTTCGTCAAAGGTGTGAGGCTAGGAGGAGAAATTCCACCACTTAATAGCTGTGTGCGCTTGGGCTGGCCGCTGAACTTCCCTGTGCCTCAGTTTTTCCATCTGTACAATCGGGGTGATAATCATAGGACAAACCTCATTTCATTGCTGGGGGGAGCAGATGATGTAATGTGATGATGTAACACAATGCCCGGCACACAGGAAGTGGTGCCAATAGTGTCAACAGCAATGATGAGTTTGATGACTTCATTTCCGAAAATCAGAGAGGTTAAGTAACTTACTCAGCGTCACACAGCTACTAAGAGCTAGAGCAGGTCTCCACGTCCTTAACTGTAATACTATATTGTTTAGCAAATCCAGGGCTTGGACCAGGGTGAGAGGACTGAGATACATGCCTATAGTGCAAAATTTAAGGAGGCACAGAAAAAATCAGTAATCAAGATAAATAAGGTTTTGGGGTGCCTGGGTGGCTCAGTCGTTAAGCGTCTGCCTTCCGGCTCAGGGCGTGATCCTGGTGTTCTGGGATCGAGCCCCACATCAGGCTCCCCTGCTGGGAGCCTGCTTCTTCCTCTCCCACTCCCCCTGCTGTGTTCCCTCTCTCGCTGGCTGTCTCTCTCTCTGTCAAATAAATAAATAAAATCTTTAAAAAAAAAAGATAAATAAGGTTTTAACGTGGTATTTTTTTTTTAGATTTATTTATTTATTTTTTATTTATTTTATTTTTTTGAGAGAGAGAGAGAAAGAGAGTGGGGGAGGAACAGAGGGAGAGGGGCAAGCAGACTCCCCGCTGAGCAGGGAGCCCAACACAGGCCTTGATCCCACGACCCCAAGATCATGACCTGAGCCAAAATCAAGAGTTGGAGGCTTAACCGACTGAGCCACCCAGGCACCTTTTAATGTGGTATTTCTAAAAAATAAAAATGGATGTGAAAATCCATGATGAACAAACTATTAACATTATAAATCAAGACAGGATCAGTATTACTGATTTTTTCCTTTTGGCTCTCAATGTCAGTATGGCTCAGCACAGCACTGAACCAGGTCCCCTTTTGCTGGACGATTAGACTTCTACTAATTTTTCACAAATATAAATCTCATATATGACTGTGACAAACACCCCTGTACCAAAACGTTTGTGTAGATCCTTCTCGTTTCCAAAGATGGATTTCTGGGCGTGGAATTGGTTCGTCAACTGCAGGGTCAGAAGGTAGGCACATCCTCCCACCTGAATCTTTTATCATGATTTCCAAACGTACAGAAAAATTACACAGGGGATGCACATAGACTCACCAGCTAGATTCTGTAATTGCTACCATTTTGCTAAATTTGCTTGATAAAAATCTAACCGTCTATCCATTCCTTAGTACATCTTTTTTTTTTAAATTTTGCTGCATATCAAAATAAGTTATAGACCTCAGCACACTTCTGCATGTAGGTCACTACCTGGCAGGCCATTGTTTTTAAGACTTTTGATCTTGGGTGTTAAATTCCCTTCGGAATTATATACCAATTTCCATTTCCGTGTGCTACGGGTGAAAGTGTCCCGTTCATCACAGCAGGGAAAGCACTGGGTATTATCACTTTAAGGTGATTTACGTACTGCTTTGATTTAGCACTTTTTCCCTCCTGAAGGTTCCCAGATTTCCCACCTCTGTGTCCAGATGGTCTGTTAAAAAGCTGTGTCCTTTTCCAACTCCTTAGGTATTTCTGGTGGGGCTTTTCTGGAGCCAGGTGGGAAGGACTCTGCTGTTCCTCGTGTCTGCCCCCATGCTGGCCGTTCCTAGCCCGCCGAGGGAGGGAGCAGGGCCACGACGTGGCCTGCCTGCTTCAGGTGGCTGACTGTGGTCACTCCACGTGAGGAAATGGGCAAACTCTGGAGACCAGAAGCCCTGGGATCCTGGAGAGCGAGAGCGTAGAAGGGGTTGGGCAGGGCTGGAGACACGTATGGAGGTGGAATGTGGTGCCTGACGCGTGTTTCCTCGTCTCCCTGTTGGGGTAATGCTTCCTAACATAGGGGATCTGCAGGCTGCTGCAGGACCCTTGTCAGCCTCCCCCCACCCCTGTGCATTCTGCATCAGTCCTTAGCTTCCTGATGAGCCAGACACCACCCTGCCCCTGGGCATTTGTATCTCGGGTGATTTCTGTGAGTCCGGAATTTGGGGGCCTTTGGCGGGGCGGGGGGGGCTCTGGCTCAGGGAGCCTCACTAGGTGGTAGTCAAGGGCAGCAGTCATCTGATGGTCTGACTGGGGATGCCAAATCTGCCTCCGAAGTCATTCACTCGCTGGTACGTTGGTGCTGGCTGCAGCCTGGGGGCTTGATTCCTTCCACGGAGTTCTCTCCATAGGACTGCTTGTGCGTCCGCACGACACGGTGGCTGGCTCCCCCCAGCGCTGTCTAAGAGAGCAAAGTGGAAAGCTTTGTGTGCTTGTGACCTGGCTTTGGAACTCACACCCTGTCATTCCTGCCTTATTTTCTCGGGCTCAGAGACCCAACTCTGAGGGGACCAGGCCAAGGTGTGAATAACAGGGACAAGGAGGATTGGGGGCCATCTTGGAGCTCCTGCCACATTGAATGACCTTGGCAGATGACTTTACCTTTCTGAGCCTCAGCTTTCCTCCTCTGTCAAATGGGTTCATGAGAAGATTCACGAGTTGATTCCTGTGAACATTTAGAATGGCATTGAGGGATTCGGTTTTACTGTCAATGAATATTAGGCACTGTCATAGCTGCCTGCCGGGCTTGAGCCCTCAGTGGCAGGGCCCATTCTGAGTCTCTGTACCCCATGCCTGGCCCAGAGTAGGTATGCTCTGAGTGTTGAGGTGAATGAGTGAATGGATGAATGAATGAACAGCTGTAAGGACTGGAAATCCAGAGTAGAAAGAGATCTGGGTCAGCCGCGTCGTCGGAAAGGCCTTCATGGAAAACCTTCTCAAGCGAGGCCCTTTGATCAGCACCTAGGGAACAAATATTTGTTCAAAACGGAGGCCACGTGGGTGGGGGAAGGCATTTGGGATGCAGTCAGACCTATCAAGGTTTCAGTCTTGGACTCGGTGTTTGAACAATAAATATTTACTGAACTCCGACTCTGGGCAAGGTGCCATGTCAGACCCAGAAAACAGGGGGTTTGCAGAGGCCTCCATCCCTGCGCTGGTGGTATCTTTGCTGTGTGACCTCGGGTGAGTGACTCTACATCTCTGAGCCTGCATTTCCTCACCTGTAGAACAGGGGGTGTGGATCCCTGCTGGAGGGAGAAAGCTCCTTCAACAAGTGTGCCTCCCCTCTGTTATCCAGCTTCTGCTGACCCTTCCCGACAAGCACGCCGTCCTGTCTCAGATGTTGCTGTCTTGTCTGCCCCCCAATCCCACCCCCCTGTGCCGACTACTCTAGCTCCACAAGGGTTAAAACCCAGGAGCTCATGTGACCCAGTGTAAACCATGAATCATTGCCATTGCTCCCTGTGCCCAGCCCCCCAGCCCGGGATGGGGCAGATGCTGTGCCCCGGGTTGCCATGGCAACCCCGCCTGCACTCCCCTACAGCCCGGCCCAGGCCCAGTTCCTTCCTTGGGGGACCTCCGGGCTGTTCACCTGGCTGGGTGTTGCTTTCCAGGGAGGGAGGGAGAGAAGGCTGGAAAGGGGAGAGAGACAGAGGCAGACAGACAAGCTTAGGGACAAACAAGTGGAAATTGAGACATGGGGAGGGAACAGAAAAACCTGACCGAGAAACAGGCCACCAGAGGGAGACAGACTGACAACCGAGATGCTGAGGAGGTCCCGAGATGCTGCCTGTCACCCTGGAGGCAGTTTCCCAACTGTCCCAACCTTCCCGGGGCTGCCAGATCCCTGACCAAGGCGCACACGTGCAGCCCGCGGTGAGGGGACAGGGTGGGTAGGCTGTTGGCACGTGAAGTCACCGTCAGCCCTGAGGGACGGTGAGCGAGTTGGGACTTGGGGGAGGAAAAAAAATGGGGGCGGACGTCAGCTCCCTGGGCGGCCGCCTCCCTGAGGCCCCTCCTGCATTCCTGGGCAGCGAAGCCCCTCGCTAAGACGGGGACTGATGTCATCCTGGGCTGCCGAGCCAGGGGACCCGGGGGCCCTCGTGGCTGCCTCCGGAAATGAGCTAGCTGCCTGCCGGCCGACAGGTTTAGAATCTCTGGCCAGAGGACGAAAAACCTGCATGGCATGGGTCAGGTGAGCCGGGTCCAGCTGGGGGCAGCGGCAGGTGGTAGCCTGCCCGCCAGGTCCTTCCTGTGTGAGCCCAGGAGGGGCTGTCTACCTGAGGGACAGTGAGCACCGGGGCGGCCAGGGCCACCGCCTCCTCCTCCCCCACCTCGCGGGGACTGTCACACCCTGGAGTGAGTGCTGCTGGATTTCCCCAAGCTCCCCGTCACAGCCGATGCAGCCCCGAGAGCGTGCGCCGGGGCCAAAGCTGGGACCGCCCAGCGTGTTGACTTTACAACTTGGGCGGGTGGACTCCCGGCCCGACCCTGACCTGCCTCCGAGTTCTCAGCGAGACCCGCAGGTGCCGCCGGCTGCTGGCTCCATGATCGTTATTTACTCCCGGTTTGGCTGAAGAGGGCTGCTGGGTTTTCTCTCCAAGCAAGCCCAGAACTTGCAGGAGCAGAAAGTAGAAAGAGGGAGTGGACCCTGAAAGTACAATTGCTTTGTCCCTCGCTCACCTCCTTCTTCCCCTCGTCCGGCCCCATGGATTACCTGGGAGACAAACTCACGGTGGCCCAAACCCACATGACCCAGTGGATGGGCACCGTGAGGAGGTCCTTCCAGGAGGCCCTCAACTTAGTGACCACCACGGTGGGCCACGAGCGGACGAGCGGGGAGCCCGCCAGCCGGACCCCATTCAAGCGCACCTCCTCCTTCCGACACCTCGCCTCCCGGAGTCGGGAATCTTTCCGCCGCTTCTCCGCCCGCAGCCAACAGAGATTTTCTTCCCTGAGGAAAAGGCAGACGGACTCGGAGCCACCAGACCTTGTAAGCTTATTACGTTTTTTTTTTTTTTAATATTAAAGCAACAGTAAAAACTCCTCCCCTCCAGTGCTCCCCTGGAGTGGGGGGGAGGGGTCCCCATAGATCCAACTAGGGAAGTTGCCTCTTCCAGAATCGTTGTCAATCAAGCCCAGCCGTTTCCTGTTCCCCGTGCCTGGGAAATAGACATCGGTGGTGATTCCCCGGACGGTGGAGTTACTCTGTCTCCCAGAGCGGTCAGGAAGCGTATTCCACGTCTGCGAGGATGGGGCCGGCACGGGAGTCGGGCTTGCCGTGCGGGTGGATTTATCTGGAAGTGCCGACACTCTGGCCCCAGGCGCAGATGCTTGTGCTCCCCTATTTTTAGGGAGGATTAGTTGGCACCTGCTTCATCTGCTCTGACCCTCCCAGGATGGCCAAGTGTCCATGTCACGTGTGTGTTGAGTTGTGGCTTTTGCTATCTTGTCGTCAGGCAGAATTGCAAAGTCGCCTCCGAGTATCCAAGGAGACTCGAGGGGGTGGTCAGGTTCACCTGCTGGGCTGTGAACCTGGGGCTTGGTGTGGGTCCTGGGGGGCTGTGTCATCTCTTACTCGGGCATGCTCGCTGGGATTTAGGAGAGCAGGGTGTAATGACTATTCTAATGATGAAAAACTCAGCTTGCATCCTGCTAGAGGACTGTATAGAATCGATCTCAAGGAGCACACTGATGATTTAGAGAGGTGGGACTGGGCCCAGAGAGGGAAAGGCACCTTCCCGGGGAAGCACAGTGAGTGAATGGCAAAACCAGGGCCAGGATCCCAGGCTCCGACCCACCCCCAGGCTCCAGGCTCTCTCCAGCTCAGCACCTCCTTTTTTCTCTCCAGACCTCCCCAATAACTTCAGGGAAGCCGACCTCACTGACCAGGGTTGAACTCAAAGAGAGGGCTTGCTGTTTTCACAGAGGAGCCTTCTGCCACCTGACAGTGTCAGCCCAGCTCAACAGAGCCTGAGGGCAGATGAAGGGGCTAGGCCGCCTCCTTGTCTGGCTTAAGCATGGTGGTACGTGCTGACGGCCATGGTGGGCCCCAGCACTGAGGGATGGAGCCTCGGGGTCTCCCAGACTCTGAGCTGGCCCTCTGCACACTTTTGGTCACTGAAAGCTCATAGCTGCCCTGACAGGTGCGGGGACTCAGCATCCCCAGAGAGGTGTGGTGACTCTCCCAGGGTCACACGGCAACCAGAGCAGTCAGATACAAACACATGGATCTCATTAATATGACCTGTTCTCTTGTGGGTCTGTGCCGCTTTATAGCCCTGGAGAAATCAGCGGGGCCTAAATTTATAAGACAGTTCCTCCAAACCAACCTTGGGAAGGGGTTTCTTGGGCCAGGGAGAGAAGGCCTCTTATTCACCCTTTCTGTCTCTCTGTCTCTCTCTCTCTGTTTCTGCCTCTCTTTCGGTCTCTGTCTTTCTGTGTCTCTCTCGTTGTCTGGCTGTGTCTCTATGAATCTCTTTCTTGTCCCCTCTGTGGCAGTGCAGTTAAGGGCATGGGGTTTGGTAACGTTCAGCTCTCTCGACCTCAGAGCTGTGTGACCCTGGACCCTGGCTTGAGTCCCCCAGGCCTTGTCGCCCTGCGTGGCGTGTCAGCCGCTGTGCGGCCGGCCTCCCCAGCTTGGCGGAGGAATGAATGAAGTTAGGCTGTGCGGGGGCCCTGCCTTCTCTGTGACTGTTGTGTCACAGCGCCCGGAGCAGTGTACGTCCGCGCTAAATAACTCCGGGCTCCAGGTCCCTGCCCAAAATTGAGCATTTGGCATCCCCTGAACAGCGAGCCCCAGCTGGCATTGGGGTTGAGGACTTGTATCAGACCCTGCCATGTCCTGGTGGAGGGATTTTGACCCGTTGGGAGGCCTCAGTTGCCTCTTCTGGGAAATGGGGCGAACCACGGCATCGTGTGGAGGTCGAAAAGAGCGCCTGGCACAGTGCAGGCCACGGAGGACGCACGCGCTTGTAAACTCTTTCTGCTTGTTGGGTGTCACGATGTTCGGACTCGGCGGGATGAGGGACGCCTCAGCTTCCTCATCTGCGAAATGGGGATTATCATCACTCGGTGTTTCCGTTCCCCATTATTATTATTTACGGGCACGGACGTGCCTGTAAACGTGGGACGTGTGTGGCCGTGCCCAGCATGTGGTTACGTGTGCCTTCAAAGTCTGCCGTTGCGACAACCAGACCTTTTCTCTCCGGCTGTTCCTTCAAAGATTCCCAGTGAACTGGAAGATCCACACACGCCCCCTTTTACTTGGGGGCCTCACTTAAATATTTGTTTTATAGGAGGAAACTTGGTAAAGCCGCAGTTACCTAAGAGTTTGGGGACAAGGGGAGAATCTGTGCCGGGCTGGGGAGGGGAGCGCTGGGCTGGGGAGGGGAGCGGGCTTTTTGGTCTTTACAACGTGAACTTGTATGTGATTTATCTAAAAAGTCCATTCTGTTCCAAGTCCTGCCTCAGGCTCGTATTTACTCAGAGCACCGTGGAAGAATCCATCACAGGCATAAAGTAACCCTCAAAGGCGTGCCCTGAGATGTTTTCTAAAGCCAGCCTTGAAACAATTTGCTAATGGCTTGCCTCTGCGTCCAAGGAATAAAAGGGGGAAAGAGGGAAAAACAAACTCATTGTCTCTGAGCGACAAAGGCAGGAAGAGGCACGTTTGTGCTGCTTGCGGCCCAGCGAGCCTGAGAAGGAAGCCCAGCAGACTAGATGGACTCCAAGTGGAGGCCAGACAGAAAGTTCCAGAACCCAGGAACAATGGCAGTGCCACAGAGGCCGAGGCTGCAATAAAAGCGGGAAGTGGGGGGGGGTGTCTCTCCAGGCTCATGGAATGCTACCCAGAGGGCTCTGGAATGGGACAGACTCGAGATCAGGTCCTTCACGTGTTGGCCGAGTGACCCTGGGCACGTTAAATCACCTCTTTTAGCTTCCGTGTCCTTGTCTGTAAAGTGGGTTTTCGCCTGGGACGAGTCCAGTAGGATAGAGTAAGAACCAGCACTCCCCTGGCACCTGTTAAGCGCCCACAGACAGGAAGCTCATTGCAGGTCACTGGGAGCTTGGGGCTGGGGCTCGGACTCTGTGGGTCCAAGTCCCACCTGCCCAGGTGGCCAAACTGGCTGCCTTAGGAAAGAGAGTAAGATCCTGGCCGGCCTTCCATGGGCATTTCCCGTGTGCCAGGCTGTGCGTTCAACACAAGGTGTGTATTGCCTGCATATCTTCATTCCGTTGTGTTTTCAGCCCACCTGCGTGGACTGAGCGTGTCCCCAGGGTACTGGCACTGGGGAGGTGGGTGCAAACACACAGACACAAGGTACTTGTGTCTTTACTTCCCTAAAGGTACTTTCCAGGGGGCAGATCATAAAACACATCAGCACACGACTACATAATACACGTGTTGGAAGCCAGGGAACAATCTCGAAATCGCAAAGACCCGTCCCTCCCATCAAACTGGTGCCCTATGTCAGACTTTCTCCATCCCGCCACCGTGGATGTCTTGGGCCAGATCATTCTTTGGCGGGGAGGGCGCTGTCCCATGTGTTGGACGATCCTTCCTGACCTCTCCCCAGGAGGTGCCGGTAGCACCCTCCCAGTCATGACAACCAAAAATGTCTCCGGATGCCGCCCCGTGTCCCCTGCGGGCAAAATTGCTCCCCCCGCCTTGGGTCTCCGGCTGAGAACTGGTTGTATATAATTTGGTTTGGAGGACTGTCACCATAGCCTGAGTATTTCCCCTGTCACCAGAGTCGGGGGAAGAAGGAAGGGCAGGGATCTGGCATCCATCGAACACCCGCTACTTGCCAGAAACTGGTGTCCCTGAGGGAGATCGGGGAGGATAGCACCATGTTTCATGGATGAGAAATCTAAAGCACAGAGAGGTCGAGTCACAGGCCTGGGGTCACACAGCTGGAGTGGGTGCGTGAGGCTGGGACTCCAGCACTGCGGCGTGGGTCTGCCTCCTGGGGCCCACAGCCGTGCCCTGCCCTGGGGCTCCTCCATGTGAGCAGTGGGACCCCGGGCTGCATGCTCAGTCCTCCAGCCGAGGCTGAGTGGGAGTATTTGGTTCTGTGTCAATTATGGAGTGAAGTGGATGCTTAAAATATTCAGCAGGGCCCAGCGTCTCCCCACTCCACACACACACACACCCTTTTTTTAGCAAGTGGCAGAGATTTTGAAAGGAAAGGGCTGTTTGTGGCTCTCGTCTTCCAAAGCCCCGATTTCCTTTGCCTCAGTTTCTTCAGGCTACTCTAATAAATGACCTGGTGGCTGAAAACAGCGGGAGTTCTCTCTTTCGACATCCCAAGGCCGGAAGCCCCCAGTCCAAGTGTCCTGCCCAGGCTTAGGACCCCTCCTGCCCCTTGTAGCTTCTGGTGGCTCCAGGCACTCCTTGGCCTGTGGCTGCATCACTCCAGTCCCTGCCTCTGTCTTCACGTGGCCTTGACCTCTGTCTCTTAATAAGGACACTTGTCATTGGATTTAGGGCCCACCAGATAATCCAGCACGATCTCACTTTGAGATCCTTAACTTCATTACATCTGCAAGGACCTTTTTACCCAAGTAAAGTCACATTCACAGGTGCCGGGGTCAGGATGCGGACGGATCTTTTTGGAGGTCATTAGTCAACCTACCACTGTCCTCATTCCGGGCCCTTCTCCTCCAGTCCATCCTCCATCCAGCCACCCGGGGGTTCACGTCATTCCCCTGCCTCGGCCCAGACTTAGAGAGCCCCAGCCTCTTACGGTGGCCTTCAAGGCCCTGCGAGATCTGGCTGCCCTTCCCTCACAACCTCAGCTCTTCCTGCTGTCCTCCGTGCTCATTCTACTCCTGCCACTCTGACCTCTTGCTCTT
This sequence comes from Ursus maritimus, assembly GCF_017311325.1. Taxonomy (NCBI): domain Eukaryota; kingdom Metazoa; phylum Chordata; class Mammalia; order Carnivora; family Ursidae; genus Ursus; species Ursus maritimus. The sequence continues at coordinate 6,114,296 of NW_024425897.1, forward strand.
CTCCGTCAATGCCAGCTCCTTCCAGACCCAGAGGGCTTGCTCTCACCATTCCCTCTGCCTGGAATGCTCTTCCCTCTCTCTTCTCCCAACAGCTGAGACTGGGGGAGAACCCGCGCCGTGTTTCTCTCCTCTGTACCCCCCATTAATGTCTTCCTGCTCTTGATCTCAGGTGTGCTTCCTTCCTCTCACTAGTTTGTTCTGTGTCCTCCAGTAGAAGCACGGCCTGCGATGTTGTGTCTGCCTTCCTAAAATCCTCCCTCCTTTATTTTTGTGCTCCCCTTGTGGCGCCATCTCCATCTTGCAGATGGGTAAACTGAGGCTGAGCGGACACCAGAAGTCCAGCCCAGGGAGGTCTGGGGTTCTTTCCAGGACCCAGGGCCTTTGCCCTCCTGGTTCCCTCTGCCTGGAGTGCTCCTCTAGCTCTCTTCACCTTGGTTGCTACCACTTATTGAGCACCTACTGTGTACCAGGTACACGTTGTTACATTTTTCCCGAGACTGGCCTTTAGGGGAGTAGAGTCCAGCTGCCACGACCCCTTTCTCCATCTCCCGAGGTCGGTGCCAAGTGCTGCCTGCCAGGGCACGTCCAGAGCCCCATCAGGTGTCCTGCTCCCAGGCTGCCCCTTAGGGCACCCAGCCGGTGTGTTGGACCTAACTGCAGCTCCAGAGGCCAGTGTGAAGTGGCCGGGCACTTTCTCTTGGGCTGGCCTGGTCGCACCCAATCTCAGGGCTCCTTTTCACCTTCCAGGCAACAGAATGACGTCACCCTGAGAACAATGGCCCCTTCATGGATCCAGCCGGGGCCAAAGGCTGGGCCAGGGGCCGGGGCCTGTGGGAGAGACCTGGAGAGACACGCAGGGCAGGACAAAGGGCTTGGCTGCTCCACGGGGCTCTGCTTGTGTGAAGTAATGTTGATCTCCACTGCCCTCTCCCCCAACTAAGAAAGTGGGGTGTGCTCATCTCCTATTTGGAAAGCATAGAAAAACTGAGCGAAAACAAAACCCACCCGTTATTCTAACAGCAGTGAGAACCACTCTTGGCATTCAAATGCATTTCCTTCCTGTCTTTTTTTCCTCCCTCCCTCAAACCAAATTACCAATCTTCCATGTCTTTCTGACCTTTCAAAAACGTAGCAGTTTTACATATCTTTAGAAAAAACAAAAACAAACATTGTTCATGGCCATGCAGCACACTGCATGATTTATTAACCGCTCTGGCTGGACGTGTGGGTCTTTTCCCATTTTTGGCTCTCAGGAGTGGCCGCAGAAGGGGGGTCCGGCTTGCACTCCTTTGTCTGGATGTCTGAGCAGTTCCTGAGGCTTAGACACGCCCCTTTCTGTCTCCGTGACCCCAGGGACCTCTCTGTGACTCTGGCTTTCACTCTCTCTCTTTCAGCATTTTCAAATCTCAGATGTTTTGTTCAGAGAGCGCCTCTCACTTCCTCATCAGGAAGTCAAAGATCTCAGGAAGGAAATCTGGATTGATACGTATCACAGGGAATGTTATGTTTGGGGGGTTTCACGAATAATAGGGTCTTAAGCAAGGAGTCATCAAGGTGACTCCTTAGGAGAGGAAGTGGCGTATTGAGTTAGTTACCGTGATTTGCTGGGAGATGCTTTTACATGTGGTGGGGGGAAGGCCCTGACTTGGAACACCTGCCTATTCCCATGGCGCAAATCCACCCACAAGGGCCAGTGGCCACGGCCTCGCCGTCAGTGCACACGGAGCTGGGAAAGGACGCGCGGGCCATCATCGTTATGTAGTCCTTGCAGCACGCAGACCCAGTACACCCATCAGTGACCTCAGGGCCATGGGTAATAGTAGAAGGCGGTACTTAGGGGATGATACGATTTGAATATTTGTTCCCCTGGTTTTGATGGGATTGGTTTAATTGTGCGTTTATTTAATTTATTTTTTTAAAGATTATTTATTTACTTAAGTGAGAGAGAGCAAGAGAGGGAGGGGCAGAGGGAGAGGGAGGAGCAGTCTCCCCGCTGAGCAGGGAGCCCAATGCAGGGCTCGATCCCAGGACCCTGAGATCGTGACCTGAGCTGAAGGCAGACGCGTCACTGACTGAGCCACGCAGGCGCCCCTAATTGTGTGTTTATTTAATTTAATGGCTGTGTTAAACAACCAGCTCACAACGGACGCCTGAACTTTTCACGGTCGTCTCTGGGCAGCCCGGGCAGGCCAGCTCCAGCACACCACAGTCGGTTGAGAGAATCCAGAGGCATGGGTTTGAATCCCGGCTCTGCCTCCCAGCTGCTCTGTGACTTTGGGCAGGCTCCTTCGTCTCTTGATGCCTCGTCTTCTGTAAGAGGGGGACGATGATATTACTTCCCCCCACAGCCGTGGTGGAGGCTATAGTGCGGTGATGCCTGTGAAACCGAGCCCAGTGCTTGGCACGGAGGCAGATCTCAGGAGATGGTTACCGTCGTCATCGTGGTCATTTCATTAGTGCTTAATAGTTGGCAAGACGCGTTCAAACACCCATAGGCAGTCTCTGAGTGGCCTCCACGGATTCTCGCCTTCTGATGCTCACCTTGGTGAAGTCACCTCCCCTGCCAGGCCAGGTGGGCTTGCGTGACCGATAGAATCCAGCCAAAGCCGCAGCGTCACTCCCGAGGTCACGTTACAAAGACCCTGCAGCTGTCCCCTTGGTTTACGCTTTCCCTTTCCTGGAGCACGCACTCTGGGGGAAGCCAGCTGCCATGCCTCGAGGATGCTCACGTGGCAAGGAGGTGAGACCTGCCACCCACCTCATGAGTGAGCTTGGATGCAAGTCCATCGGCCTATGGGTGAGGCCGCGTCTCCAGCCAACAGCTCGAGTCCCACCTCATGAGACACCACGAGCCAGGACCGTTCAGCTCAGCCCCTCCTAGATGCCTGACTTCCAGAAACTGGGAGACATAACAAATGGTTGCCGTTTCGGGCCACTACGTTTTGGGACTATTTGTTATGCGGCAATAGACGACAAATACCGATTTCTTCTCTTTTATACCCACCACGAGCAACAGTCTGAGAGTGGCTGGGGAGTGTTACTTACTCCTTGTTCTCACAGATGAGTAAATTTAAGTGGCAAGAACTCAAGTGACCTGCCCAAGGTCTGTAATGGGGTAGCTTTCAGGCTTCCCTCTGGAGGCTTTTCTTGCCTCCGGGCTTCCTGCTTGTAAAAGGAGGCTGCTCGGCCAGCCTGGGTTTAGGGTCCCAGAGGCTTTTGAGCAACGCACCCTTTTAGGAGTTGGCACGAATCTCCCTGCATGGGATGGGATCCATTTCTTGGATCCGAAGTGCTCGTCACCCACATTTAACTCATCAAACATTCATCACAAAGGCTGAGCCATACGCAGCAACGAACTCTCTGTTCCGATTTGGGAGTGTCGTATGCAAGAGTGGCTTTTCTCCAGCATCAATTTCTAGGCCAGGGGAGTACATTCAGACCGCCCTGCTCCATGGAGAGAAGGATCCTGAAACCAGAAGTTACTGCCAGGAGTGAAACATGGCAGAGTTTGTGAACAATTTTTTACTTTTGGCTTTTAAACATGGATTTGCTGTCCTTGGCTGCTTTTTCCTGATTAAGAAAAAAAAAAAGGTGCAGGTGGAATTAGGTCAGTCCGGTTAAGAGAGCTTTGCTCTCCCTTCAGGCACATCTGAGTTTGCATCCCAGCTTTGCCACTACCTAGCTATGGGACCTCAGACAGGTGACTTTAGCTCTGTGAGCCTCGGTTTCCTTGTGAAGCACGTGGCACAGGCGCCTAGAACCCAGGAAGTGTGTAATAAATATTAGCTGCTGTTGTGCTCCTGTAGTCTGGACCTATTAGTCAGGTTAAGGCAGGTCATGCTGCGTAACAAACGGCCGGCTCTCAGCGGCTCAACGCAAAATGTTCATTTCTTGCGCGCACCAAGTCTGCTGCTGGTTCAGCAGCTCTGTATGGCTGCCTGCCTGCTAGGCGGTTAGCATCTGGGAAAACAGGACGCTGTGTAACAGCATGGGGGGAAGAAAGTTTGAGCATCACTCCAAGGCAGAGGTTATGGTCCCATTTCACAGGCGGGGAGATTAAGGCTTATAGAGTAACACCTCTGGAGCACTTCCCACGTGCTAGCCACCAAACAAAGCACGCTGTCTTATCACAGCCTCGTGGCACCGTCACGAAGTGGGTGTTATTTTTGTCATCCCCGTTTTACAGGTGATAAAACCGAGGCTCGGGGAGAAGATGGGACTTGCCCAAAGTCACCCAGTTTACAACCTGGACGCCAGCCCAGGTCTGCCGATGCCTCATTTCTTGTCCCTCCCAATCAAGACCATGGGTGGAGGGACCTGGTGTGCCTTTCCTGAGAGGCACCATGATGTGGACCAGGGTCTCACATCACATTGACCCTTGCACCTGGAGCATTCTCTGTGGTGGGGGCTGTCCTGTGAATTATGGGATGTTAAGCAGCATCCCTGGCCTCTGTCCAGTGTTTCCAGGCTTGACCAAATGTCCCCTGAGGGTAGAATCGCCTGCAGTTGAGAACCACTGATGTATGAATGGTAAGAGTCCAACATGGGAGCCAAGAGATGTGACTTGAGGTCCCTGTGAGGCCCTCAATAACCACGTGGCCTTAGCCGACAGACTCTGAGAGAAGCCAAGACATGGGTAGGGCTTTGGAATTTCCTAACTTTTAGGTAAAATAACCTTTGACTCCTGATGTAATTTTGGGCAAGTCTTTCAACCCTGATAGAGCATTTTTTTCCTTTGGCTGCAAAATGGAGCAAATCGTGTCTGCTGATAAAGGTGTTATGAGGATGACACGACATGCTTGTCAAGGGCCCCACATGGCACTCAGCACACAGTCAGTGCTTTATTGTCATTCTAGTTGTGACCTGTCACGGGAATGGCGGGGGGTGGCTGGGACATATCCCCCGGCATTTGAAGATACTTTTCTTGGTCTGTTGAGTTCCCAGTCCTGTGTCATCAGGCTCTGCATCCAAATATTTGCTTTCTGCCAAAGCCAGAAATTACCCGGCAGCCCACATTCCTGTCACTCACCAGCCTGATTTCTAGAAATGGCCCCTCCCTAGGCACACCTATAATTTAACATCTGTAATTCCTCAGTTAGTGGCTAGAAGTCTGTTCTTTCTTCCTGGTAATTGTCGTCTGCTCTAGGGAGGGGGAGGGATAGATGTGGGACTGTGTCGAGGCAGCGGCCTCCCCCACCCTCTGCAGACATCTTGGCAGGAAGTACCCAGAAGGCTCTAGAGCCTCTGGTGCTAAGTTCAGAGTGTACCAAAGTAGCTGCCCTGGTGGATGATGGGTAAACAGAGTTTCATTTGTCCATAAGGGTTTTTATATGAGCCCTGGAAGCAAGTGTAAACAGGTCACTGAGGGACAGGATTTTGGCATAGAGTTCCTCTTCTGAGAGCTCTCCTGAGCTTTGATTGTCAGAACATCTAGATCATTCCATCAGACCCTTTTCATGTTGGGGAAACCGAGGTCCAGAGAAGGAAAGAGACCTACAGAAAGTCACACAGCAAGTCAGTGACAGATCCAGACCTGGAACTTGGGTTTCTAAATTCAAAGTTGGGGCATTTAGGGGCCATGCGGTTCTCAACCTTGATATCCTTCAGAGCTGAGTGACATTTACTGAGCTCCTACTGTTTGCAAAACTCTGAGGTGTTAAAGATCATGAGACCGTTCCCACCTTTGGGAAGTTTTCAGAAAGTGATTCAGGTACATATCCAAACTCTGCAGCCTTGAGCCAACCTCTTCTCCATAGCATCCGCTGTGGGCCTCAGTTTCCCTCCTCCTCCCTATGGAGGCTCTGGTGTGACCTTTTAGGGCCTCCCCAGTGGACTCAGCCTGGATTCAAATCCCCGCTCCCCTGTCTGCTAGCTGTGTGACTTTGCCTAAGCCTCAGTTTCCCCATCTGTAAAAAGGGAATCATCATACGACAGTGAGAATTCCTTCATCACAGGTGTAAAACACCCCACAGAGCACCTGGCACGTGGCAGTAGTTGGTAATCATGTGCGTTTCACTGTACCTGGTCTCCCTTTCCAGCCACTTCCTCCCGGCCTTTGCACAGGCCATTCCCCTCCCTGGAACGACGAGACAGTGGCACAGGAATTTCAAGGAGAGCAGGTGGGCCTGGCCTACAGAGACGGAGCCAGCGGCTCCCGGCCACCCTCCCAGACTCCTTTGTTTCCACGTGGCTTCCCCACCCACCCCGCAGGACACACCAGTCTGAGCCCTCCCTCCCATCCCTGAGTCGCTGCTTGATGAGGGAAGCATGCTGGGTGCACGTGGAGCGGGGGTCATTAACAGCCACCGCTAATTAGGAAGGAAGTGGCCACAAAGGGTTAATCAGAGGCGTTCTGCTCTGTAACTGAGGGAACGACAGTTGGAGGTTTTTCATATCCAACGCTGGAGATTTTTTCCTTTCCTCATGCATAAATACAGGGCCTTTGGGGGGAGGGCTGGGAAAAGAAACAGGCTGTCAGAGCTCCGTATAATGTGGAGCCCCGTGGATTTTCAACAACTCCGTGCCATCGGTGGGAAAATATAATCCCTCCTCTGAGCCGAACCATGAGGAAGAGTCGGTGTCGCCTCGGTGGCGTCTGTCAGCAAGGCGGGTGTGGAGGAAACGCGAGGGTGGTAGAGACGGGAGACCTGGGTTCGAATCCTGCTGCGGCTGCTTCCTCTGTTTGGGGCCTTGGCCAAGGGCCTTGACTTCTTCAAGCGGTGTTGTCTGTCCTTGGGTGCCAAGAGGGGCTAAACCTGGGAGGACTGAAGTCAGACTTTGGAGGGCGCCTTGGGTGCTGGTTCGCTGAGAAGAGTCTCAGGTAGGGCTCTTACGGGGCTGAGGCAGACCCCAGAATCTGCCTGTGTAGCAGGAACCCCAGGCGGAGACTGTCGCATGGGGGCCACCCTTGGATAAACAGTTCCTTCGCGCGGTTCGCTCAGTCAGCAAATATTTATTGAGCACCTGCTGTGTGCCGGGCACAGTCGGCGGTCCAGGGTCCAGCAGGGAACAAGACAGAGAGGGTCCCAGTCCTTGAGGACAGTGTGTCGTTACAGGAGGGCATGCTGCGAATCTGCTCCAATGGACATCTTGTACTTGAATGAATGAATGAATGAATGAATGGATGAGTGAGTGAATGAATGCATGGCTGCATGGATTGTCAGCACCCCTTTCTGATGGTAGAGGTGTCTCTGCACTTTCTTCCAAATCCTCCCTAGTGATTCTTGCTGGACCACAAGGCCGTGCTGAGAACCGTTTGCCCTTTCTGGTCCTCTGAGCCCAGCACTCACCAGGACGTTCGTGCTACTCCGTCAGTAGCTGATGGGTGGATGAATGAGTGAACGCAGAGACAGACACGGGAATGGTCTCTACGCTCCTGGGTGACCGCCAGCCAGATTCGTTGGGTGGATAATGTATAGGGCTCAGTGGAGGTGGGCTTTCTTGCTAGGAATGTGGTGTGGAGAGGCTCTAGATTGTAAACTGGAGTTCTCTGTTCAACAGCAGAGTGGCCTCCCCATAGGGTCACAGGGCCTGTAGCGGTCAAGTCTCAGGGACTTGAGGGTCAGACCTTGCCTTGAAGAGCTGGAGAAATTCCAGCTTTGTTTTCAGCACCCCTCATTGGTACCCTCTGGGCCACTTGGGTTTTCTGTGGGTGCCCCTGCTCCTGCCCTATCTCTGTGTCCTGTCTCCCCTAAGTCATCTCTCTGGACCCCAGGATTCTCACAGTTAACTCGGCTCACCTGTCTTTGTTTATGTGGCCGTGTGGGGTTGAAGTCAGACGGCCTTCCCTGGAGCTTGTCTGGAATCCTTTCTGAACTAACAGGGGGAAAGGTTTCTTACTAGCTGATTTCGATTCTGCCCTCTGCTCGTTTATTCAGCTCACCTGTGTTAGGGACCTGCTGTGTGCCAGGCACGGTACCAGGTGCATTCACGTGCCTGACATCACTCTACCCCCGTGATCACCCTCGGGTCGAGTGGAAGGGAGACACACGCTTAGTGGCTGGGACCCTTGCCCACGGAGGCTGGGGCTTCTCCCTTCTACTTCTCTGCACTTAACGCTCCCGCGAGCTGAGTTGCTGGAGAGCTTCGTGGTGCTGTGAGGACAGAGGCATCTCTCTGTTTTGTCGAGAGTCAGACCAAGCCAGTTAGATAAGGCACAGACTTGAGAGCCAGATGTTGTCTGTTCAAATCCCGGCTTTGCAGCCTCCTAGCTGAGTGACAGAGGCAAGTGACTGCCCAGCTCTGTGCCTCAGTGTCCCAACCGCGAAGGGGATAATACCAGTACTTCATAGGGTTGTCATGAAGGATACATCAGTTGACGTGTATCAAGCACCGAGGACCATGCCCAGCACAGAGCTGGCTCCAACTGTGCTTAGTATTGGAGCGCCTGGGTGGCTCAGTCCGTTAAGCATCTGGCTGTTGGTTTTGGTTTGGTTCATAATCTCAGGGTTGTAGGATTCTCTTGGGATTCCCTGCCTCTCTCTCCCAACCTCTCTGCCCCTCTCCTTGCGTGCGCACGTGCTCGCGCGCACACTCTCTCTCTCTCTCAAATAAATATATTAAAAAATGAATGTGCTTAGTACTGATATAAGTATTATTATATTCACTGTTATAAGAATATTATAAATAAGCACATAAAATATTATAAGAAATATTTTGGAGGTGTGGTTTACATGCAGCCAAATGCATATGTCTTAAGCATCCAGCTTGATGAGTTTTGACAAATGCACATACCTATGTAACCCACACCTCTATCAAGATCTAGAACATTCTCACCACCCCCCCCCCAAAATTAGTTCATGCCCCTTCCAATCAGTCTGCCTTACCTGGCACTTAACAGCCACTTCTTGAATGAATGAATGAATGAATGAATGAAAGAAAGAAAATCCATTTTGTTTGATCCCAAACCTCTCCATGCCACACGTGCTCGTGATCATTACTTAACTTGATTAGCTGTTACGTAAAGGTCTGAAACAGGAGTGCAGAAAGGAAGTTATACTAGGAGAACTTCAGCATGCTGAAAAGGTCCCCAAAAGGCCAACTGCTAAAAAAAATAAATGCCTGTCTTATTGGGGTGGAGAAATCTCCAGCATCTGGATGGGACGTGCCCTGCAGGGTTCCCCGTGTGTCTGGGCCTCGCCCGAGAGCTCAGACACAGCCAGCACCTCCCTGGCACCTGCAGCAGCACAGGACGCCCAGCCTCTGGGCCGAGAGCCCCTCTCCCCACTGCCCTCCAAACCTGTCCTGTCCCGGGGAAGCAGAACTGAGTGTCCCAGACCTGCGGGGATATGGGAGGTGGAAAAGCTCGTTCTCCTAGTGGTTTTCATGGGGTTGGGGGGGACCAGGAGGAGAGGGGTGGTGGCAGGGCTCTAGTCCCCGCACCTTCCTCACCACGCCCCAAATCCGGGTTGCTCCTTGATCTTTGTAATAACTTTGTAGTGACTCATGTGATTGTGCTTTAAGAGATTTTCCTAAAGCTAAAAAAGGAAAAGGAAAGTGGGGAAACATCCACTGCCCTCCGTCCGAGACGAGGAGACGTGCAAACAGGGCTGGCCTTGCCCCTGACAGTGGCAGGTGTGGTTCCGAGCCTGGGCTGCTGACTCCGAGTTCTGAGTCTTCCCCTATGGTCCCGCCCTGCAGAGCCGAGTCTGGGGGGCCTGCCTGCAGCCCGGCCCCTGTGATGCTCACTGAGGGGTCCGGGATACACACGGGAGCCCACAGGTGGTGCCTGATCCCCCCGCCCTGAGCAGATTCCTGCTGCTTTGCTGCTAGGGGGGCTTTGCTTTTTTCTCTCTTTGGGGCCTGGCAGGCAGCACAGGGCTGCTGATTCCCTCTGGAGAGGTGGGGATGAAGTCACCCTCCACGCCCCTGGGCTGTGTGGCTGGTCAGGTGAAGGGGCCATTTGTACCCGCTCAGGCTGATGTCATCCCAGGAAACCATTCAGCGCTGGGGGCCACCTTTGGCCCTGGCTGCCTGCCCGCCTGTCGCCTGTGTCCTGTTTTGTTTGTTATGTGGGGCGGGCCGAGGGAGCGCCCTCTGGTTGGTGGAGGGAGACACGGTCTCCTCTCTGCTCTCTGAAAACAGGGTGACGCGATCCCTTCTCGTATGGAGACACCTGGGGCTATGGGGCAGACTGGTTCCAGGTTCAAATCCCAAGTATGCCACCTCCCGGCGGGATGGCTGTGGGCAGGTTACTTGGCCCCTCAGTCTCTCAGATTCTTCTTCTCTGAAAGGGGGTGATGGGGGCAGTGCCTCGGGGGGTTGTTCTATGATAAGGCTGAGGCGATGCATATAAAGCTGCTTAGTGCAACGCCTGGGCCCCCAGGAGGCACCTGTCAGCCTCTGTTGTGACTATGATGGTGGCAGTGGCTGTCATTTCTATTGTAGGGAAGCTGGTTACGAATGACGTTTGCATTGTTCCCAGAATTGATTTAAGTTAAGCTTTTCAAACAAAACAAAACAAACACCAAAAACAAACCAGACACACTTGCTCCCTCTTGGACCCCCATTTGGTTTAAATCAATGCGATTTAACAAGATACATAATCGGTAAGTGGGATGTGGGTGGCTTCCCAAACCTTCACTCCGGGAAGGCTCTCAGCCTCCCAATTTGTAAGCCGCTGTTAAGAGAACTAAGGTTCTCAAAAAGCGCAGGTGCCCGGGCCCCACCTCTGGACAGTCTGACATAACTGGTCTGGGCTGCTGGCCTGGAAGATGGAGTCTTCAGAGCGCCCCAGGTGATGCTGCCAGGGCCTGAGAACTACTGGGTCAGGCAGCATCACCTAAAGAACCCAGACCTCAGGGTAAGATGGACCCAGGATCAAATCCCAGGTCTGCCACTTGGCTTCGGGCAACCAGGGCTAAGTTCCTACACCTCTTGGGGCCTTGGTTTTCTCACCTGTAAGATGTTTCCAGAAGCTGCTGGGAGGGCCACAAGACCCATGTGAACGGTATCTCTTACGAGGTCATGAGTCAGAGTGCACATTCACACATGTGTTCCCTGGGTATCAGGGCGGGGCGGAGAAGACACCTGTCCCACCAGCCATTCCCACCTTGCCCCCATGGAGGATTTCTGTTGCTGTCTCTCCCCTCACTTTTCTGGTCTGAGAGGTTCCCAGGATTCTTGTCTGCTACACTTAACACGATAGGTGCCCCGCGCATGAGGAATACCAGCGACAGTACATTTAAGAGGCACGTGGTTAAACGATGTTTTTAATGGAGGACTTTTATTTATGCAAATATGTGTTGGTTTCCTCCAGAGGCCATCACTGGCATCCTGTATGTCTGGGATCTCAGTTGAGAGAAGTGCTATAGATTCGCCTGCTGACCTGAATGGGGACATCTCATGGTGGTGAATGGACACACCAGTTTTAAGACATCCACTGCTAAATCTTAGGGTGGTGGGGGGGGTGGGGAATGAGCCTCCAACTGGAGGAATGTGGTAGTACACGTCGACTGTGGAATTCACAAAATACTCTGCTTGGATGGGTATCTTGCGTACCACACTTTGGGAAATGCACCGAGTCGTTTTCATCTCCCCTCTGGAATTATATACACTGGTTGCCATTAAGGGACTGTTCTCCAAAGTGCCTTTATATGAAGTCAACAACAGTACATTCCTTCCTCTATTTTTCTTGGGTGGAGAGGAAGGTACATGTGTAGAAATGTGAATCACTCCCATCCAGGCATTGATGGGACAGGCCCCAGAGGGCCTTGAAATTCCAGAAGAGGAACTCTCCATCTGGTCTACCCCTCCCCTCTTTGTTCAGAGAAGGGGCTGAGCCAGAGATAGAAATGACTTGGCTAAGGTCCTGCATCCCCTTTCGGGCAGGCCTGGAATCCAGAAAAACTTACCGCTGGACCTGGGTTTTTTGCTTTTTGGGTTTTTTTTTTTTTCTTTCTTTCTTTTTTTCTTTCTTTCTTTCTTTTTTCTTTTCTTTTTTTTTTTTTTTTTCTATTCTCCACCTGGCTGAGTACCTTGCATGCTGTTTTTACAGCCTGGGCCGTTTGGCCTCCGATCATTATTGAAATGAGTGGAGGTTTCCGGGAACAGAGCGAATCCATAGAGTTTAATTAATGAATGTGCCACAGGGCTTGGCAGCTGGATTCCTGTGTTTACTGCAGGCTTGGCTGGCATGCGGTTCAGGAACTGTAGGAGGGTGGGGTCCCCTCTCCTCACCAGCCCCCACCCTCGTGGTAGGGTGTGTGTGTGTGTGTGTGTGTGTGTGTGTGTGTGTATGAGACAGAGAACCTGAAATCTGCCTCCCCCACCCCTCTTTAGAGTCCTGTGAGACTGCATACAATTTTCTTTATTGCTTTTAAAAGCACTGGCATTTTGTTTTTAGCATAGCTGTCTTTATCAATTTGTCGAAACAAAATCATCCCTCAGAGACCCCAGAAATAGAAGTGGCTCTCACGTCAGCAGACCTAGCAGCAATTTGGTTCGTTCTGTTGTTGTCCAGCGTCTCAAGCCAGGTTGGGCGCCTTTGGTGAGCAGCAAAGCTCCGATAACCTCGACGGGGGTGAGGGAGGCCGCCGGGGATCACAGCTGAGCACCCCGAGCGCTTGGCAGCTCTGTGAGGCAGGACCTCAGAATGGCCGCAGCAGGGCTCAGAGTTGGGCAGACTCGAGCTTGAATCCCAGATCTGCCACTTGCCTGCTCTGTATCCTGGGGCAGACAAGTGCCTTATCATCTCCGGATTGCAGTTTCTTCTCAGGCAAGATGGGAATACATAAAATGCACACACAGACACACACACACACGCACACACGCACACACACACGCACCACAAAGGGCACTTAGCAGCAAGCCCTCTGTAAGTATTGGTGGTTATCCAAATCATCATTATATATACATTCTAATTTTATAGGGATGACAGCCTAGTCTTGGAGAAATTCATTGACTTGCCAAAGGGTTAACGGAACATCACGGGTAGACATTTGTTGGTGACATCGCGCCCCCACAACCCCCAGGCTCTGCCATTTCCTTTGTACGTTATACCCCAAGATTGGAGGGATCCTGGGCACTTCGGCTGTTTGTTGGGAAGTCCTTTATTGCATGGATTCTGTGTGCGTTTCTTTTAGTACCACTGGCTGCTTGTTTTTCCCTCCGCATTCACACTTTTGAATTTTCCTTCCCACTCTTGAAGTCTAAAGAATCAAAGCTAGACGTGTGACTAATTAACGCCTCTTAAGTGGGGGAAAGGTGACCTTTTAGATGTCATGAAAATGGCAGCCACCAAAAGAAGGTGATTCTGCCCCTCACATGGCTGTCTGGTGGGCATCAGCTCCGGGAATAGACCGTGCGAGCTTTCCCCTGTCATCTCGCCTCTTGGGTCCTGCACCTTCCCGGTCCCTTGGGCGGGGATGCACCACAGTCATAACAATGCTATTGGCAGATGACATCGATTGAGTGCCGGCTCTGTCCAGGCTCTGTTCCGGGTTGTTCTCGGTGCTTGGATGCTTTTAACCCTTACAAGCATCCTGTGAGGTAGGGATTATTACCCCACGTCACAGTGACGGGGCCTGAGGCTCAGGGAGGTGAAATGACCAGCTCAAGGTCACACAGCTGGGAGGCCACAGAATTGGCGTTTGACCAAGGGCTTTGGACTTGAGCCCGTGAGCATGACCATGGTGCTGTCCAGAGCTATAATCTCTGCAGCTCACTTGAGCTCTGAGTTGGAAACTGCCCTGACCCCATTTAGAGGAGGAAGAGGGGAGGGAGCCTACATTCTTATGTTGCTACTCTAAGCTTTATGTGCCAGATGGTATGAGCCTATTATGTGTATCTACCATTTCATTCCTTTCTTTATATACTCCTGTCTCCCTCCCTCTCTTCTTATCTTGCGTGTGCCTCTCTCTTTGGATGAAGAAATGAAAGCTCAGAGACATAACGGGTTTACCCAGATTGCACAGCCTGTAAACACTAGATTTTGAACCCAGATCTGGTGAGCCCATGCTTTTTCCCCACACTGAGCCAGTGGTGGCATTTCTGATCCTGTCCCCACAGAGGAGAAGCGATAATGTGAATTCAGAGCTTGGCTTCATGGAAACGTCCCTAGACCAGGAGTCGGAAGCCTGGTACTTGGTCTGACACTTAACAGGACCCTGCTGTGGGACTAGAGAAAATCCTGCCCCTGCTTTTGCCTCATTGGCCCATTTGTAGCACAAGGTCTTGGTCTCTCCAGTTTCTGAGCCTCTTCTGCATGCCAGCATTTCATGTGCATTCTGATTAGAGAATCAGATGCCTCGGTGTTTATCCTGGAGAAGGTGAACCTCAGGGCCGACCTGCAGACCTCTGGGAGACTGTCCCTGCGGTACGGGAATGAAGCACCGCTGTTTGGTGTGCGTTCCAAGGCAGAACTTAGACGAATAATGGGATTTTTACTTAAACAAGAAACTCTTCCCTAGCAGCAGAATAGACAGGTCCCGTCACTGGGGTACATCTTTGAGGCTGTAGACATTCAAGGTTATACAACCAATGACAGACATTAGGAAATGTGCAATGCTGAGTCTTCCGTCTCTGGAGGAAAGCAAGCAGAGGCTGAGCAGAGGGGCCTCTCAAATACCTCTAAGCTCCATAATCCCATGATCCTGGAAAGGATAACCTGCTGGTGAGCCTAGAGCAGGGTACCAAAGAGGCTTCCGCCCACCTGCTGGCTCTACACTGGCAGGGGCTGCCGGGGCCATTGCAGATTCTCAGGGCTTGTGGGGGTTCCGTTCTGTAACTGATTGGTGATGTCTGCCAGGGCAAGCAAGTCAGTGCTATTACCACTTTCTACTTTTATCTTTGCTGTTTCTCTAAAGGGGCACAGTTCGTGATTGAAACATGAGATTATTACTATGTATTTTAAAATCCAGAGACGGGAGGGCATGCGTGTCAGCAGCCCCAGCAGCAGCAGCCCCCAGCTCCCGCACCCAGAATTCTCCATCCTGTTACTTTACTCAGCCTGTGGGGTCTCTCTGGGGGTGGGGGGGGCGGTGGTGGTCAGAGGCTTTAGGAAGTGCCAGGGAATGATGGAGTGGTCATTCCTCATCTTGGTTTCCCTCACTTGGGGAAGTTGGCAGTAGCCGGTAACTAAGCTTAACAGAAGCAGGTATATCATTTGAGGTTCGCCTCTTCCATGTCTTACAGGGACACTGCTATATGCCTGCCTAATTTTCCAAGCCTATCACTCATCAGCAGATAAATTGCACACGTGCTGGGGAATCAAGATGGGCCTGGGTTACCAGCTTCTCTCTTTTCTTCCTCCTGCTCAATTACCGTTAGGAGCCATCATACCCTCATCACGTGATTTCCTTTCAAAGCGAAATAAAAGTTGCAGAAGCCTCCTAGGGAGAGTTTGTGTCCTGCCAGCACCTGTGGATAGCTGGGGAAATTTCCAGCAGGTAGATGATTGACAGTGGGGAAGACGGAGACCAGAGAGGTTAAGCCACTGGTGCCTAAGCGTCTCAGGTTAAAAGCAGCAGAGCTGGGCCTGTCTGCCTCAAAAGTTCCTGCTCTTAAATCTGTCAAGGGAATGGTTGTGCCGCAGCGGTGTTCAATACACGATGGCTCCTTTTTCTCATCTTTGTCTCAAAAACAGTTTGCCTCTGTATGTCAGGATGAGCTTGGTTATGCTGCAGTAACAGACAGCCCCCAAAACATCAGGGGCTTAAAGCTAAAACCTAGGTTTCTCTCGAGTGCTCTGCACGTCTGCTGACATTGGCTTTGTTTCATGTCATTGTCACTCCAGGGCCCAGGTTGATGGAGCAGCTTGCCTGGGACATGGCCCTCCATGCAGCAGAGGGAAAGAGAGCATGGCCAGCCATGCACTGGCTCTTAAAGTTTCTGCCTGGAAATAAGTGACACCACTTCTAGCTCACATTTCATTGGCTGGGGCAAGTCACATGACTAGACTTTTTCACAGGGAGAGGTGGTAAATATGTATGCCTTATAATACAGTCTGCCTGCCGCCATCTCAGTGTGATCTTTATGGATTCGTTTGTAGAATTGATTTGGCACAGGCCCATTTTGTTCCCTTCTCGATAATAGGAGCCATCCTTCTGGATTAACTCTGTTCTTGTTTCTTGGATTTGTCAAGGAGCCCCGAGTCAACCATATACCCATTCTCAAGTACAGCACAATTTCTAATTCTGACCTTTCCATTCACTTCTTCATCTGTCGGTTCATCCCAGAAGATGGCCACCCAGTCGCGGAAAACCGACTTTCAAATACCAGAGTTAAAGAAATTCAGTCCCGCGTTTCTCCCGAAGAGAATCCACTGAAGTGTTGCTGACTTCACCCTTGGATCCTGCTTTAGCCCGGGTGGGCTGCGGACCAGACGCTTCCATGCGGGGATCAGACCAGTCAGTGATTACGTGGCTGCCTCCGGAGGGTGCTAGATTGCTCAGGGAGAAGTTCTGTCTTTGGGGGCTTGGGAATTCCATGGCCTGCCTCTTCTTCCCTTTGAGGGAAAGGGAATGCCAGTTTCAGTATTTAAGCAGAGAGAAGCCCAGCCAGCTGTACCCCCCCGCCCCCCACCTCCCAGGCCCCGACTGAGAAGCAGTGGAGAGACAATTAATATGGAGTCTAGGCGTCGTCTTAAGCGGCCTCCTGAGCATTTGTGCTCATCTCTTCTCGGCTGGGGATTCTGGGGATGCTGCTCAGAAGATATTTATAAAAGGAATGCTCATTTCCTGGGGTACTCGGAGAGGCAATTACATAGTGAGGAGGGGGAGTCGGGGCCCCCTTGATGTGGCTCACCTGGGAGGACCGTAGGAAGATGGAGGCTTGGCAGGCTGTAGCCTCCAGCCTTGCTCGCAAGAGGAAGAGCCTGATCAGAAGCAGGACTCCCTGATTATGGGGTGGAGGGGGGTGGGGTGGGGGGGCTCCTAGGAGGTGGGAGGGGAGGCTGTATGGTGTGTAGATAGGGGTTCAACAGACTTGGGCTTAGATAGTGACCCTGCTACCTACTTCCTGTGTGACCTTGAGTAAGTCACATAGCCTCTCTGAGCTTTCATCTCCTCGTCTCTTAAAAAAAATCACTTAGCACTTGTTCAGTTGCAAAGGCATTGTAAGGCTTTAACGAGACCATTCATGTCTTCAGCAAATGCTTCTCGTGGAACTACTGTGTGCTGGCAGCACGTCAGAGGACAAGACAGACACTGTCCCTGCCCTCATGTCATTTACTTGTTGGCTTGGGGAACGGACACAATGAAGATATGTATCAAGTGGTGGTATGCGCTACGGAGAAAAATAAAGAGGAGTCAGGGGATAGAGAGGCACGGGGGGCATGTGTACTTTACACAGATGGGCAGGGAAGCCCTCTTCCAGGAGGGGACATCCGAGCAGAGACCTAATGAAGGATGGAGCCATGCAGGTGTGTGGAGGGAGAACATTCCGGAGCCGGAAGCAGCACGTGTGAGGGCCCTCAGTTGGGGGTGTGCAGTGCTTGGCTTGCCTCAGAAACCCCATGGAGGTCTGTGGCTGGGGCAGGGAGTGAGCGGGGCAGGTGGAGGTCGAGTGGTGGAGAAAAGCACTGCGTTAGTCACGACCACTGTATAACAAACCACCATGAACCTGTTGGATTCCAGCAATACAGATTTGTTTTCTCATGGTTTTTATAGGTCAGGATTCCAAGCACAGCTTAGCTGGGTTCTCTTCTTACGGTCTCACAAGACTGTAATCGTGGTGTGGGCTGGGGTGCATTCTCATCTGGAGGCTCGGCTGGGGAAGGATCCCCTTCCATGCCCATTGCCTTTTGGCAGAATTCAGTCCCTCGCAGTGAAGGACCGAGACCCCTGGCTGTCGGCTAGAGGCTGCCTACAGTCCCTTGCCACCTGGGCTTTCTCAGCATGGCCCCTGACTTCATCAAGCCCAGCAGGGAGAACCCCTAGAGCGAGGCAGCTAGCAAGACAGAGTCTTATATACTCGAATCACAGGAGTAACGTCCCATCCCCTTTGCTGTATTCTGTTGGTCGGAAGCAAGTCACGGGTCCTGTCCACACTTAAGGGGAGGGGGTCACACAAAGTGGGGGCTGTAGGGGGGCAGCTTAGAGTCTGTCTGCCACCAGCAGTAGGTGAGGGTGGGGGAGCGCGAGGCAGTGAGGAGGGCCTCGCAGGACACAGTGAGCACTCTGGGATTTGTTCTATGCATGATGGGCAGCCACGGGAGGCTCCTGAGCAGGGAATCGGCGTGAAAAATTGTGCCTGCTTCAGGGTGTCCGTTCCAGAAATGGTCATTGCTGTTCTTAACAGTCCAGCTCCCGGTTAGGACATTGGTCACATATATATGGGAGCGAGAGAGCGAAGGGGAATTGGAAAAATAGAGCTCTCCTTCAGGCTTTTCCTGAAGCATGCTGTGTGACTCTCTACAAGACCATGACCTCTCTGAGCCTCTGCCCCTCTTGAGACGATGCAACATTGAGACACAGGGCTCGGCACCACTCCTCAGCTGAGTGGGGAGAATCGGACGTTAAGCAAATAATCACCCAGGCAAATCACCCCTGAAATCTGATCCCAGCTTTGTAAAATAACAATCTAAAAACTGACAGGGAGTAAATTTACCCACATTTTAAAATAACAGTGATTCTTTTCGATGGTGGGATTGTGGGTGGTTTTTATTTTCCTCTTTATAACTTCCTGATGTTAATATGTATCTTTATATCTAGAGCCATATTTCTATTTCACAGTGAAAATGTGCACCTTCTCTCATCAGAGAAAAACCCCGACTGCCAGGGCTTTTGGGGTGATATATCCCTTTTCTCGCTACCCTCCGCACGATGCTCAGCACAGCCAATCGGGGGAGGGGGGCTGCATGTCTCCCCACATTTATCTTATGGAAAGAGATGATTCATCGAAGTAGGCTTCTAATTTCCAGTGTTCTGGACCTTAATTCCAGCGATTCTGTTCAGCCCATGACTTCAGGGGTCTGTGCAAGGTCTTTAGAGAAGTAGACGTGAATTTGAACCCTTGGCTCCGCTGTGTCCTAGCTTTCTCCCCTCAAGCCTCAGCCCCCCGGCTTTAAATGGGGTAATGATAGTCCTTGCTTCATAGGGACGGACGAGGGAGAGAATACAGTGTGGGGGGCCGGGGGGGAGTCTCGAGGAAGCACCATAAAAATGGTGGTGATTTGTGTAAGATTAAGAATTAATGAGCTGCAAACTTCTCTACCCAGCATTTCCGCGGGCAGACCTTTAACATCTGCGGCACCCCAAACTCCATACTCAAGTCCCGGGGGGCAAGGGGGCGGGGTGTGCGCTGTAGCTGCAGCCCCTGGTCGCCTAGCAACAGGGAACCCGGTGGATCTTCTCATTTGTCGGAACGCTGTTCGGACTGAGGTGGCTCCGATATCCAGTTACACGGGAAGGACACAATGAGCCGTGTGCACAGACCTCTCCACAAGTTGCAGAATCCGATCCCTTTCCAGAGCCTTCTCAAGCCAGAAGCAAGATTTTGGAGGCCACAGAAGGGTCAGGAAACCGGTCCTTTCGCCACAGGGAGCGCGTGATCCCCAGGGCTATCCAGCTCTAGCCGAGAACCAGCACCAGCTGCCCTCTTGGCCTGTGGGGTTCCGCGCAAGCCGAGTGGGGTATTGTCTCTCGCGCTCAGTGCACGTGGGCTCCCTTCAGACCAGGTGGATGAAATCCAAGCTGTTCTCATGCCATACCTGGAAACTGAATGGGGACACCCCCCGCCTTTAGAGGCAGAGTTACCAGCATCTCCGGTTCCCAAACGGAACCCTCCAGTGGGAGGAATCCTCATTGGTGTTGTCTAGACACGCGGTTTCCAAACACCGGTCCAGGGGCTGGAGAGGTGACTGCCTTGATCTTCTCCCTGAGCTCCTGCCTTCCTCCCGTATCCATTCACAGATGACCCTTGAACAGTGTGGGGGTTAGGGGCACTGACTCCCCGTGCAGTCAGAAATCCATCTATAACTCTTGACTCCCCCAAAACTTAACTGCTAACAGCCTACCATTGACCAAAGCCTTGCTGAGAACGTAACCGTTGGTTAGCACGTGTTTGATATATTATTATATGCTGTATTCTTGTGCTTGCTTTGGCAGCTAACGTATATACTGTGTTCTTACAATAAAGGAAGCTAGAGGGGTGCCTGCGTGGCCCGGTCGGTTAAGCAGCCTACGCTTGGTTTCCGCTCAGGTCATGATCTCAGGGTCCTGGGATCCAGACCTGCCTCAGGCTCTGTGCTCAGCATGGGGAGTCTGCTTAAGATTCTCTCCCTCTCCCTCTGCCCCTCCCCCTTGCTTGTGTGTCCTCTCTCTCTCAAAAATAAATAAATACATCTTTAAAAAAATGTAAGCTAGAGAAAAGACTGAACTTAAGAAAATCATAAAGCAAAGCAAAGACATTTTCGGTACTCGGTTGTAAAATAAAAAATCTGCCTATAAAGTGGACCCGTGCATTTAAACCTATGTTGTTCAAGGGTCAACTGTATGAAATATTTTTCAAGCTTCTCCCCTGTCCCAGGCACTGGGCAAGGTGCCGGGGAGATGGTGGTGTTTGGCGTGAGCCCCTTCCCTCATGGAGTTTCCAGCGGGCCACCGGAAGACAGCCCGGGCCCAGGTGCACCTGCGGCTGATGAGAGAAAAAAAGAACAAACTCCATTCATTCAGAAAGGACTGCCTTTTATTTGGAAATGATGTTTGTCATTATCTGAGGGTGTTAAAATCATCCAAAAACCCATTTTGAAATGAACTGGGTTTTTTTTTTGGGGGGGGGGGTCCTAATGTAGCGGATTAAAACATTGGCAAGCCCAGTGTAGCCCCCTCCCCACCAGTCTTTCCTTCCCTCCTTCCCTCCCTTCCTTCCCTTCGGTGAATTATCATGGCTATGAAATGCTGGTCTCCGCTTATCTGGCTCCAGCTTGTCATCTGACAGATGCGATTCCTGAGCCCAGACGTGGCCGAACCATAGCCACTGACTCACACCTCTGACAGCCTCCAGCCCAGTTTTCCCTGCACTTCAGCCAAGGCAGATATGCCCCCAACCCCTGGCAAAGCCCTGAAAACACAGGACAGTTTGGTGATCTAGAAAAACTTAAGTTTATGATTAGACTGGACCAGGTTTATCTTTGTTCTGCCATTTATGCGCTGTGTGACCTTGGGCAAGTGAATTAACCTCTCTGAAGCTCGGTTTCCTTGTCTGTAAAATGAGAATGATAGTAATAGTACATCATAGAGTTCTTGAGGGAATTCATTATGAGAGTGTCTTCCTGGCTAATAAAAGCACAACACATGCTTTCTCTCCCTCCCCTCCTTTTTTATGGTGCTATTAGCTAGGCTTTTAAATGCTTCAAATTTTTCCACCTTTACCATTTTGCTGAATGATCCTTGCTGGAAAGCCCTTGCCCCCAGCCCCTCATCTTTACTTCTTGGCAGTGTCCCCAACCTCCAGGGCCCGGTTCACATGCCTCCTCCTCCAGGTAGCCTTCCCTGCTTTCTCTCCCACGGGACAAACTCATCTGCACTCACCACATGTATTTGCACACACATCTCCCTCCCCTGACGCTCCTTTGAAGGGGCTGGTGGCCTCTTGGGTAGATGTTATGTTGACTCCTGGCCCCTGGCTCTCAGTTGGGCCCAGTTCAACAAATGACATTCCCCCACCCCCAGGCCACTGGGCAAGCTCCTAAGACAGTTCTAGCATTTGGCAGAACAAGAGTCTGGACTTTGGGCTGGGCACAGAGTTGCAGAGTCGTGCACCTCCCCTGTGAGGAGAGTCAAACTCGCCAAACCTAAATCAACTATTTGTATGGTCTTCACAATAGCCGAGTGAAGGGAGTAAGACTGTTATCCCCGTTGTGCAACTGAGGAAACTGAGGCCCAGGGAGACCAAGGGATTTGGAATCCAGGCCTGGCTATACCAGGAGTCCCCACTCTGAACCTCCTTCTTTTCCCGGGGAGCCCTGTGCAAGCCCCACTCACCATTAGTTAGCCCCAACCTTGCCAAGGTCCCCCTGTGGCTAATAATAATATCTGATGCTATTTCCATGAGAGAACAGAGAAGAAGCAAGGGTGTGTCCCCTGTGGGAGGCCTGTGACCTCTGAACTCAGGGGTAAATGCCCTTTTAACCTGCTTTTTAATCCCCCTTGACCCTGGGCACCTTCCTCCAGGTATGACTAGGAATCCCTTCCCTTTAGGGACAGTGAGTGGATCCCCGTGGTCCCCAGAGCCACCTGACAGCCACAGGGCCCACCTGAGGCCTAGAGCCCAGTGTGGGTTCCCTAATTATTGCTGGAAACCATCCCTTGCCTGTCAACACGCTATAAATAGGGAGCTGGAGGAAGAATAAAAACAAAACAAAACAAAAAAATGCCACTGGCTCTTTTCCCCAGTGGGGGTGGGTTGAGTTAAAAAACCATTGGACTAGTGGCATTTTGGTGTCAGAAAGCCTGAGGGGGTGGAAGGCGGCTGGGATGGCCACCCCCCCCCACATTTTCTATTGTTTCCATTCCCATCGGCAGCACGGGCTGCAGAACTGGGTTCTAAAGAAGTGACTCCTCCAGCAACCTGCCCCGTTGGGCAGTGACCATGACCGTGATTTCTCCAAGGCCACATCGTGGCCCCCGGCCTGACTGAGGCCCTGCTGACATATTCCGGGGGCATGACATAGCCCACAGCCCACCTCCCCTGCCCCGGCTGCACCTTTGTTGTCCCTAAACTGAGGTCCCGGGCCAGCTGCGATGCAGTCATGGAGAAGTCAGGCTGGGGAGCCCAGCCATCCTTTGCCGGCGGGGGGGCAGAGGAGGGCATGACAGCGTGCACCTGTGTGCACATGATTCTCTTTACAAAGCGTGTGTTAACCCAGTGACGTACCCAGAAGGGGAGCTCTGCGGAACGTCAACTTCTCGTGGGTGGGAAGGTCCTTTGCGGGGAGGACCATGTCAGCAGCATTTAGTAAAATGTAATAATAGTATAAACAATAATGATCGCAGTTCGAGTCGTCAGAACCAGGCATGGGATCGGAGAGGTGAAGCGAGGTGCCCAGCGTCACGCAGCTGGTGTGGGGCAGAGGCAGGATGTAACCCGGATCCCTCTGACCTCAGATCCTCCACCAGAGCACTGAGACTTGCCCATGGTGGAGCTTCCCCAAGGTGTACTGCTCAAACAAATCCCTTGCCTGCACTTCTTTCAAGAATCACTCCGCCTCTCCCAGCCTTGCCCTGAGGCTTCAGCCGTGGATCACTGAAATGTTACTTATCATGAAAACATCTGGGGACAATAGCAGTTCCCAGGGCCAAGCCTGCCTCTGTTGTAATGTTGCTTAAAATAAGCAGAGGCTAGGAAGCTTAACCTAGGGAACACGCTCGAGTCTGGGCTGCCCTGGTTTGATTCCCACATGTCCCTGTACGGGTCACTTCCCTCTGAACCTGTTTCCCCATCTGGAAAAGGGGATATACTGACGGTGGGTACTGTGCTCCCCTTCCCTAGTGGGAGCAGAGTATTGGAAGCCCCCCAAATTTGGTTTTCACATTTGGAGATGACATTTATGAATGCACCCAGCAAACAGTCTTGCATGTAGACCGTTGGTGCCTAATTGGTGTTTGCAAGTAAAAGAAGAACACCGTGCAGCAGGGGACTATTTGACACCCGAGGAACTGGATGAGCCAGGCAGACCTCAGCCCCCGAGGGTCCTCGGTGGCTCATATCCCTCCCTTCGGGAACATAGTAAGGACTAAGGCTTGTGTGTTCAATTCGTGTCTTTATTTGGGAAGCTGGAGGTTTGAGAGTGGGCAGTGGGGATACTAGACTTAGAATGTGATTTGGGGGAACGGGGGTGGGGGTGGGGATGCTCAGCCTTGACTCCTACATCGGCTCGCCAGATGCCAAAAACTCCATCTGTAGTAAAAGCAGCCTTTAGAGTGATAGCCTGCCGGCAGCCCCATCGTGCTGGCCCGTCCCTCCTCCTGGGTATCTCCCTGGCTGTCGCCCTCACCTCCTTCGGGTCTCTGCTCACATGTCTCAGAAGAGAAACATCCCCTGACCCCGACAGCCCTGTTTAAAAGTGCAGCCCCCCTGTCCCCCAACTCCTCGGCCTCTGCCCCGCTCTATTTTTCTCCACGGCACATCTCCCCTTGCGGCGTCATCTGTAGTCTGTGCTGTATTTGGTCTGTTTCCCGTGCTAGAGTGTGAGCTTCCCCAGGGCAAGGACCTTCCCGCCTCGTTCCCAGTGCCTGTACACAGTAGGAGCTCAGACGAATGCATGAAAGGAGGACAGGCTTCCTGGGTGCCAGGGCATTTGTGCTAATTTTCTCGTGTCATCTTTAACAGCCTGGAGAGGTGGGTTCTGTTGTCCCCATTTTTTTAAAGATTTTATTTATGTATTTGAGAGAGAGAGAGACAGAGCATGAGCAGGGGGGAGGAGGCAGAGAGAGAGGATGAAGGAGACTCCCTGCTGAGCAGGGAGCCTGATGCGGGGCTTGATCCCAGGACCCTGAGATCATGACCTGAGCTGAGGGCAGGCTCTGAACCAACTGAGCCCCCCCAGGCGCCCCTATTGTCCCCATTTTTATAGATGAGGACGTTAGAACGTGATACCTTAGTACTTTAGTACCTGGGTACCTTCTTTATATTACCCACAGCCTAGTGCTTGATTCTTCTTCCTTCTTCCTTCCCTCCTCCCCTTTCTCCTTCCCTTCCTTCCCTCCTCCCTCCTTCTTCAAACGTTCCCTAAGCTCCTACATTGTGCTGGGCCCAGGGTTTGGCCCTGGGAAGAGAGAGGTGAACCCAATTACAGTTCCAGCCTCAGAGGTGCTCCGTCTTGGGATGGGGCAGGGAGCGGTCAGAGCGGATGCAAACCCCTGCTGCCCTGGTCCTAAGCACTCTGGGAGAGCTCCGAGTAAGGACTGCGTGCTCCCTTGGGCTATGGAGAGCGGGGTTTTGAAGGTAGGGCAGGAGTTCCCCAGCAGAAGGGGCGGGGCCAGGCATTCCAGGCGGAAGGTGACCGCAGCAGGTGCTGGTGCTGCTTATGCCACACAGTCCAGCCCAGGCAGGTGTCCTGGGGCTGCAAGCGCCGAGCCAAGGAGCTCAGACTTTCTCCAGGCAGCATCAGCCCCAGAAGCGATGTCAGCCCAGGACCTTCCAGCTCTCCTGGGGTCTTTGCCCCTGGAACCTCGCAAAGGCTTGCAGTGCTGGGTAGGTCCTGCCCCAGAGTTCCCCATAGTGTCCTGTGTCTCAAGTGCTACTCACTCCCGTAATTGCTTGGGTTTACCCTCCAGAGAACAGCACGGAGAGTATCAGCCTTATTTTCTGGAAGCGGTGGATAGTCTTTGCTGTAAGAATCTCACAGTTCCTATAAACTCTGCCAGCTCCTTGGGGGGTGGGGGTCGGGGTGCTACGGTGATCCATATACCACGAAGTCCGAACACACCTCATTACTAAGAGCTCCTTGTACCATCCTGCCTCTTTGGCTCTGTCTCCTCCTGGTTGCTGAGCCGAGATGATTCTGACTTACGAGAATCATCATAATTGCAGTCGTTTCCTGAGTACCTACCATTTGCCAGGCACAGCGCCCAGCCCTTTACATAGATCATTAGCCCATGAAATGTTGGCATCAGCGCTGGACATGGGAACGATTCCCTGCTATCACGGTAGGCTCAGAGAAGTGGAGGGACTTACCCAAGGCCACACAGCTTCTAAGTGCCCGGGAGCCAGGATTGGAGTGCAGGTCCGTATGGCCCCAAGGCACCTGCCAACTTGGCATCTCTTCCCTGAATCACTGTGACCTGCATGGTCTGCGGCTGACATCCCAGCCCCTCAGAGGCTCAGAGGCCCGAGGAACCAAGCTTTGGCTTCTCCATGCCTTTAGGAATCCACTGGAGGTATAGACCGGCATCGGGAGGAGGCAAGCCGCATTATCGATTTCTTGGGAGGCTGGTCGCCATCTCTGCCTTTGACCCGTTGCCTCCCCTTTCTTGGAATTCCCCTTCCTGCCTCATTCCTGTCTCTTTCCCAGATCTTGCCTCCTCCCCAGGCTCCTTCGTCCCCACTGCTACCCGAGATCGAACCCTGTGGACCCTTTGCACATTCTCCAGCACAGTTGCTGGTGGCAGTCCCCCTCCAACCGCTAAATCTGGAAGTCAGGGCTCATCCTGATTGCCTCCCTCACCTGCGAGTTCCTGCTAGTTTCGGCTCCTTACATTTTCCTTAAAGGCTTGGTGCTTCTCCATCCGTTTGCTGTGCCCTGGGTCAGGACTCCTGGGTCTCTCACCTGGGTGGTGGCGGTGGGCATCCTCCCCACCGGCCCCCTGGCTTCCTCTCTTGCTCCCTCCAGTCCATCCTGCCCACAACAGCTGGGGTGTTCTCTTCGCCTCAGAATGATGTTTCTGCTGTAATCACTGTCCCTCCCTGACTCGAAGCCCTCCAGCAGTTTTCTGTATCATTCCCATGATAGAAATTCCTTAACAAGGTCCTGAAGGCCTGGCCTGGCCCCGCCCCTGCCTCGGTCCCCGCACTTCTGACTTGATGCCCAAGGAATAAATACCGGGCCCCATGGAGTTCCCTTGTTGCGTCACACACTTGTGCCTTTGCTTTAACCGCCTCTCTCCTTCCCCTGGCTAACTCCTACTCCTCAGCAAAGACTTGACTCGAGAGTCACCACCTCCAGGAAGCCTTCCTGACCTCCCCCATGCACTTCCTCTGTGCTATATCCATTTTAGTCCATTGCCCTTCCTGCATGCACCCTGCCAAAATGATCTGCTTACACGTCCACATCCCCGCTCAGTTGTAACCTTCCCCTGGGCAGATACCTGAGGCAGCCTGGGCATCCTTATCAGAGTGCTGGCATACAGTAGGTGTTAAATAAGTGCTTGTTGTCCTGGGCAAGCTCCTGGCAACCTCTGAGCCCTCTTTCAGATCCCACGGCTTGTGCAGCAACACGGTGTTTTCTCTGCGTCTCTCCTAGTTGGTGGTGGTTTTATAGAGAACGGGGCCCAGCAGGGAGCCACCGTGGGCCCGAGAGGGTCTGCCTGGAAGCAGAGGCCCCAGATGATTTCTTAACCCAGCAACAACCCTGGTAATGACCCCCATTTTACAGAGGGCGAAATCGAGGCTCTGAGAAAGTGATCCACTGAGGGCTCACAGCTGATAAGAGGCACGGCCTAGGAGGTCTGTCTGAGCCCTGATGACCCCTTCTCTGTGCTGAGCTGAGGAGGCGGGTTGGGGTGCAAGGCAGGCCCAGCAGGACTAGAGGGTGGAAATTCTCCAGGGGAGGTACTCCCCGTGCTGTGCCCAGGCTATTTCCCCACCCCCACCCCCGCCCCCTTCTCTGAGGCCTAATCTGCCTGCCTGCTCCCCTCCCGGCCCTTGGCCTCTTGGCCATTCCTGGTGCGGTCTCATATGACACCAAAACCTGGGAAACAGAACCCGGCTGGCAGCAGTTAAACCCCTGGGTTTGGGCTCGGGGGCCCCGTAGACCTGTGACACCAGAACCCACTTCACAGATTGGTGGGGGGACCTCTGGGGGCTGATGCAGTGACGCACGTTGTCAACACCTGACCCCAGCGCCCTCACCCACGATGAACCAGAACGCCCAAGTGCCTGGGTGCGGCCCCCACACTGAGATGGGCCCTCCGGAGGCTGGACATCACGCACACATTTCTGCCGCCTCGGAGGGCCTCACAGTCACCAGGTCGGACTTCCTGAGCCCCACCAAGTGAGCTCTGACCCCAAGGGCTTCTCCAGTAGTGTTCAGAAGCCTGCACAGGCCCCGGCGCCTTCCGGATTGGTCTGTTGTTTTGTTTGTGGGCTCGACCAAGGTGTGGTGTCTGCCCAAACAGGTCTCAGCTCAGCCGATGTACCTGTGTTTTGCCTCCAGCCGATAAGCCGGCTTTGAGTGGGGGGCACGGAGCCTGACCCCCGCATCCTGGAGCTCACAGCGCAGGGTGTGAGTGCTTTCTCCACCCGGGGACCCAGTGAGTCCTGTGCTGAGCAGACAGGAAGACTGCAGGGGGCAGTTCTGCCCCGACTTGGGGCGTTTTCCAGGGCCTCTGGCTTACACAGGGCAGGATTGGGAAGCGGGGGGGGGTGGGGGGAGAAGAGGACGCAGATCTAGCCTTGAGTGAGAACAGCCAGCACCCTGAGCGCTGGCCAGGGTCTTTGAACAAAGCCACAGGCTAGACTGGGCACCAGAAGGAAACAGAGCTCTTGGCTCTGTCCAGGGCGATGGAATGTCAGCCCAGCCAGACTGGTTTTCTTCCTCCGCCAGGGCTGGGTGTCTAACAAAGGAGCCGCCATACCTGTTGAAGACAGCGACCTTCCCAGCCAGGCCCCTACCCCTGCCTGGCCCCCACTCCAGGGAAGGAGGCTCCCCATTCGTGCTTCTTGCTGTGAGCGCCCCCCTTCTTTGCACCCCAGTCCCTTCTCGGCAAGGAGGGTGCTCTGCCTTCGTGGCGTGCTCCATGGGCCGGATGTAGTGGACAGGGCTGTCCTGTGCCAGGCACTGTGCCGTGACATAATAGGCTCTTAACGAGGGCGACATTTGGTTTCCTCCTGCCTCACCTTACCCCAGGCTGTTCCCACACCTGCAGTCCCTTCTCTGTTCCTCCCCATCTGCCCAGATCGGACCCACTTTTCAAGGTCATGTCACCTGCCCTCTGTGAAGCCCTCTGTCACCCACCACTCCAGGGCCCAGGGGAGCGCCCACCCCCCCTGCTCTGTCTGAGGCCCGGGAGTACCTGGGGTAGGACATCTTTATTAATCATGGGGCCCAGGATGACCAAGGGGCTGATTTAAGGCAGACTTTTCTGCCCCTTGCTCCTTTCAACCTTACCTACAACGGCTTGGACATCTTTCCGTATCAGGACTTAAAATTCTACTTCGTTGTTTTTAATGGCTGCATGGCGTTGCCTTGCAGGGGTAGACTGTGGTTACGCATCAGATGCCCTGATGGAAAGGCAAGTGTGTTTTTGCTGTTACCGAAAACAGTGCTACTGTGAACATCCCTGGGTGTGTGAGTGTGTGTATTTGTATGTTTGTGTAGTTGTGTATTTGCGTGTGCATGTACTTGAATGTGTGTTTTAGTGTGCTACGTGTTTTTTGTGTGTGCGTGTGTGTTGTCTGTGTATTTTGTGTACATGTGTGTTTGTGTCTTTGTGTATGTCCGTGTGTGTTTTTGTGTGTACGCATCTGCGTAGGTATCTTTGTGTGTACATGTTTTGTGTTTCTGTGCTTGCATGTATGTGTGTCTTGTGGACATGTGTGTATCTGTGTATATGCATTTGTGTATATACTTGCACACGCATGTATTTCTGCGTGCGTGTATGAGTTTGTGTGCGTGCGTTTGTGTGTTTGTGTGTGTAACGCTTGGGCGAGTCAGCAGGGGTGGCAGGGCAATGTTGGGACATCAGAATGTGCTCACCGCCACAGGTCCTGGTGGAGACGGTGGCTGTGTCCTGCCCGGGGGCCAGGCTGGACGGTTCAGGCCCCTAAGGCAGTGGAGAGACGTGCCCAGCCTCCCCTCCCCCCCCCCCAGTTCATCAGGCTCACACTTACGTGTCAGGGCTACAATTCTGTCACCTGACAAGTCAAGCTCCAGCCTGAAATAAACATGACAGGGATGTTTCGACGTGTGATGTTTCAAAAAAAAAAAAAAAAAAAGAAGTCCAATTTGGCCTAGACTGTTTTAAGAATCCCTCCGAAAGGAGCCAAGTCAGGATGGGCTGGAAGCCAGTCCATGAAGAGGAAACACTAGGAAGCCTAAGAGAACTATATATTTATACAGTTGTACATGGTTAACATTTATTTTTTTAAAAAATTACTAACCACAGATGTGACAAAATACAAAAAGAGGTAGCATTAAAAATATAGGTCTCCTCTCCGCCTTCCCCCCTCCCGCAGGTCCCCTTCCAGAGACAAGTGTTATTATAGTTTTCCTATGTCCTTGTCCAGTAGCCCGTGCATTTTCAAATATTCACATATATTTGTGATTTTACATATATGAGAATATATTTTTTTGCTCACACACAAATGGCAGCTCGCTCTACCTGCCTTCTTCCTGTGCCCGTGTAGGCAGGGAGGGCGTTCCAGATCAGTGCGTCTATGTCTGCCTTATCTCTTTGAACAGTTATTTTTAACAATTAAGTAGCATGTTATGGCTGTTCTATCATTGGAGTTAAACACATTTTTAAAAACCCCAAATTCTCTTTTCCCTGGGCCCATCTTAACCTTAGACCTGTACACTTTTTATTAATAGAAGCTTAGCCTTAAAAGAGAAATGGAATTTGTCTGTTTCACTGCAAAGAGAATCTCAGTACTTCTAGAATGTTCTGTGCTCCTCTCCCTGCCCCGCAGGAAGGTTCCTGATTATTTTGAGGATTGTCTTCCTTCCCTGGATCAATCTTTCCTATTTTGCACCTTAAAAAAAAAAATCCACTTTCACCATTTGTCAGCACCCTGAACATGGTGTTTTAAAACAAAGGTTTGTGTCTAAAAGTAATGAAAATTAAAATTTAAGGGCATGTATAAAAATTGACGGTTCTGTGATATGTCAAAAGAGTTTGAGTAAACAGTAATATCAGTCATAGACGTTAGAAAGGGGACAGGGGATTTATGAGTTCACTCATTCATTCATCCATCCATCCATCCATTGTCAGTTGCTTCCTGACCGCTGTGGCTGTCTCAGCTGGGCACTGGGGTTTGAGGGTGACCTGCCCCCAGTGCCTGCCCTCAGGGAGCTCACAGTTTGGAGGAGACAGTCAAACAAATAGTCAGCACAGCCAACCTGTTAAGTTCTGTGATGGGCTGAGCACAGTGGGGCTCTGTGGGTCCCGAGGAGAGACGGAGCCCAGCTGCAGATAGAGGCAGTCAGGAGAGGCTTCCTGGAGGAGGTGATGCCTGAGCTGTGTTTGAAGGACACATTCTGAGCTGACCCGGAGCTGGCACTGGCCAGTGGCTGACAGACTATATCAGGAAGTCTCCCGACAGGCATTGCAACAGGAGAACAGGTCATAGACTTGGTGTCTGACCACCTGGGTTCAAATTGGGCTTCTCCACTCACTCATGGGACCCTGGGCAAGTTGCTTCTTTCTCTGTGCTCCGTCTTCTCGTCTGGAAAGTGGGGTACTGATGGTACCTGCCTCTTAACGGTTGTGGGAAGGACAAAGAGTGGCAGCTGGGCAGGCAGTAAGGCTCATAGAAGTGTCTGTTGGTAGTGTTACCTTTCATCTGGGAAATGGGGCATTGGTACTGTCTATTTTGGGCATTAAACTGGATGATCCATGTAAGAAATTGACTTGGTACCGGGCACGTATTTGGTACTCCTTAAGTGTTCATGGTTATTACGTTCTTCTTTCTCTCTTGCCCACCTCTGACATCCAGAGCAGGCCCCCAGGGTGCCCTGGGCTTCTTGGGTCTGCAGGAACCGTGCCTCTGAGGCTGATGAGAGCCTGCCCCCCCCCCCCCCCCAGCCCAGCTGTCATTTCTATGTATAGCCTCGGAAGCCGACGGGAGAGTCAGGAAGCCCTTGCTCTGGAGTCCTGCGGACATTCCCAGCCGAAACCAAACACGTCTCCCGAGCACCAGCTGCAAACGTGTGTTCCTGTCACTTCAGGTGACACACTTGTCCCATGCAGACAGCATGTCTCCGCCAGACCCGTCATCTTGCAGGCTGCACACCCCGGTGGGTGGCTCAGCCCTGTAGGGCCCCAGGTCTGCTGGGCAGAGCTGGGGTCCAGCTCCTGGCATTTTGTGGTAGAGAGGAGCGGCTGACTCATGGCCAGGTCAAGGGAAAAACTCTGGGGTCTGGTTTAGGCAGCTTCAGCAATCAGCTGGGGGGAGGGGTTGTTTGGCCTCACAAGGGCCTGATTGCACCTGACTGGAGTGTTTGTTAAATGATGTGTCTTTTGGGGGAATCAAACCAGTGGACATCACCATCATCATCATCAGGCCAACCGGCAGCCGTTCGGCACTTCCCACACGCTGGGCATGTGCAAGCTCTCGCCAGACATTGCACAGAATCCTCCCGACCCCCCAAGCATCCTCCCCCCTCCCCATCGTACGGATGGGAAAGTCGAGGTTTGGAGATGTTCGGTCTAGCTAGCAAAAGGCAGGGCTGGATTTGCCCCTTTCTGCCCAATCTTAGAACCTGTCCCGCCTCCCAGCTCGACAGAGCCTCAGTGGGGTAGGTTCATTTCACATCTGCACCCTAAAAGTGTGTGGTTTCGGTTGCTAACCACCAGGGACTGTTCGCTTATCCATAAAGTGTCAAACAATTGGTGTGATTTAGGCCCCAAAGCGTGAAGAGCATCGTCTCCTCATCAGTTAGGTGGGCAAACTGTCGGAGGTGTGACGCACTCGTTTCACAGGGAATAAGCAAACCCTCTCCACTGGGAGGCAGCGGGCAGTTGACACGGGCAGGCTTGGTGAACGCCGGGCGTCAGCCAGCAGCAGAGGTCAGCCGTCAGGCTGCAAAGGGCCACTGAGACCTTCTGTCCCTGGCCACCAACTCCCCAAGGGAGGAAGCTGAGGCTCAGAGAGGGGAGGGACTTACAAGAGAGGCGAGCCACAGACGAGGCGAGGACCTGTGCCATGACCCGGGGTCAGGGGAAGGAGCCCAGCAAGAGGTGTGTCTCTGTGGGCGGAGCCTAGAGCCACAGTCCAGGTGGGACCTCTGGGCCCAGGCACACATCTTCTTCCACTTCTCGGTCACTCTTGCCCGTGTGTCTGTCTGTCTGTGTTCTTGCTGCTGCTCTCTCTGCTTCCATTTGCCTCTCTGTCTCTCTGTCTGTCCTTCGCTCTCTCCACCCTCCCTCCTCCACCCCAAGCTTGCTACCAACCTCAGAGTTGAGCTCAAGACCTTCCTGCCCCACTGAATGATGCCCGTGGCGTGTCCCGAGTAGACTGTGGCCAGGTGACCGGCCCACACCCTGAGCCATGCCCCTATCCAGGCCACCACGGCATGGCCACACCTGGCCCTAGCTGCGCTGTTGTTCTTGGAGCCCATTGAGAGGGGTCAGCAGCTGGTATCGTCCACAGGGAGGGGACACTGTGAGGTTTTGCTGGCAGCACTGGGCGCATTCTGAGGACTCTGCCTGGCCCCGCTCTCTGTCCAGTTCCTTCTGGCCTGTCTGCCTTCCCTCTCCTTGTCTTTCTCTCTCCTCTCCTTCCCTCCTTCCCTCGGTCCTCCCTTCCTGCCTTCATTTTGCTTTATTGAGCACTTACTAAGTGCCAAGAACTGCAAATAACACTGCAAATAACTCCAACGGCGAGAAAATGCAACTCACCCGGTCAGGGAGATTTTTGCAGACAGGTGTCCCACGAATCATACAAGTGACAGGAACCACCAGCCAGGGTCAAGCCTTAGAGGGAGAGAACTCCAACTGGGACTCGGGACTTGGGCTAGGGAAGCCGCCCCAGGAGCCAACGCTTGTGGGGCGGCACTTGGCCAGGCAGAGGGGTATCTTGGGCAGAGGGAAGAGCGTGGATATAGGGCTGAGGTGTGAAGGGACATCATTGTGGCTGCAGGGGAGGGGCAGTGAGGGGGAGCAGACACGGCAAAGAGAGCGGGCGCTGGACCTTGGGGTTCAGAGCAGGCTGCGGTTAGATGGACCGTGCTCTTAAGGAAAGAGCTTGGACTGGGGCATACAGAGCAGATCTGACAAACTGAGGGACCCAGCCCATCCTTGACCAGCCGCCCCCTCCTTCTCCCCTTCCTGGGCCTGAGACCCCACGATGGGCTTCACTAGAGATGGACTGTGGTAGCAGGCACAGGACAGGGAGTTGTGACACCTGGATGCCAGGCCCGGCCAGACATTCCTCCGTGTCTCCAGCCCTTGGTTGTCTCATCTGTAAAATGATCATAGAGGACCTGACAAGCTCTCCATGTCAAGCCAGAGCCGGGAGATGCAGCACGGGCTTTGGGCGCCACACCAAGCCAGGTTCAAATCCCAGCTCCACCACACCTTGTAACTGCATGGCCTTGGGCATGTCAGCTAGCCTCTCTGGGCCTCAGTCTCCTTCCCTGTAAAATGGGTCCATGACATTCCTACCGAATAGGGTTGCTTGGGGCCATTCGATGGCAAAATGAAGGGCACCTCGCCAGAACTCAGGAGTGTTGTTGTTACTGTTACTTCTCAGCTGTTGTGTAAGACTGAGCTGAGAGAGGAAGTGCTGCAGGCCCTCAGGGGCAGAGACCCAGCAGGTGTCACCCAGCCAGCCTCCCGCACAGCTGAGAGTGTCACAGCTGAGAGTGTCGAGTTGCTGAAGGGGGAGGGGATGCACATCTTGAATTGCTCAAAACTGCTCCGTCAGCCACGGAGCACTGTCCTGACTCAGGGTTCCTTCCCAGGCGGATGTGTCAGACACCCCAAATACATACAGGAGCTGTAATTTCTCTTTCCCCCGCCCCCTCCCTAACTACATTGCCTTTTCTGGTTAAGAAGCTCACACCTACTCACTGCAAAAAAAAAGTTATTTTTGGAAACACCTTCCTCCAGCAAATATTTGTTCAACAACTACCATAGGCCAGGCACTGGTCTAAGTGCTGGGGTGCAGCACTGGTTGGAATGGTCCCCGTTTTCATGCAGCTGACAGTCCAAAGGGTAGAGGTCAGGGATCAGCAAGCTGGTGGCGGGCCACAGCCAGCCAGCCACCTGTTTTGTCAATATAGTTTTATTGGAACACAGCCACACACGCTCCCATATTGTCTATAACTGGCTGAATTGAGTTGTCAGCACAGAGACTGAACAGGCCGGCAGAGCCCTAAATATTTACTATCTGACCCTGTAGAGACAAAGTTTGCTGGGTTCTGATACAGACTAACAAGTGAAGATTTCTGATTTGTTCTCCATTCATGGTGCATACGATATGATTGTATTAGAGGTGTGATTTAATAACTTTTATTTGATTTTATTGTACTGATTATAGTGGGATATAAAACTGCAAGTTCAGGTGCTGCACGAAGCCATCATCGGTAACAGCCTGTTACTCCCCAAGGACGGTGCCCCCGTAACGGTTTGCTGGGGGACCCTCCAGAGGTTTTCCTTCGCTTATGCTCATTATACATTTCTGCGTTTGTTTTTACAAATCTGGTATCATAACACACAGACACACGTGCTGTCACGTTACCTTTTTTTTTCACGTTTGCTAGTGTAAGACGGATATCTTTTTCTAACAGTAAATACTCTTTTTTTTTTTTTTAAGATTTTATTTATTTATTTGACACAGAGACAGCCAGTGAGAGAGAGACAAGCAGGGGGAGTGGGAGAGGAAGAAGCAGGCTCCCAGCAGAGGAGCCCGATGTGGGGCTCGATCCCAGAACGCTGGGATCACGCCCTGAGCCCAAGGCAGACGCTCACCGACTGAGCCACCCAGGCGCCCCAGTAAATACTCTTCTGAGCGTCATTTTCCTCGGCTGTGTTTATTGCATCCTATGAATATACCGTATTGCATTTCACCAGTCCCCATCTTATTGGACATTAAGGTCATTTCCAAGATTTTGCGGTGATGTCTCCAGTATTTTGCAATGGTATATTAACAGTATTTCGCAATATTTGCTCCCCTGCAGGGAGCATCCGTGTTCATAGATCTTGGCAAGCGTGTCTAATGATTTTCTTGAGATAAATTTCTGGAACCAGAATTGCTGAGTCGAGGGTTATGCACATTTTATTTATTTATTTTTTTTATTTTTTTATTTTTTTTAAAGATTTTATTTATTTCTTCGACAGAGATAGAGACAGCCAGCGAGAGAGGGAACACAAGCAGGGGGAGTGGGAGAGGAAGAAGCAGGCTCACAGCGGAGGAGCCTGATGTGGGGCTCGATCCCATAATGCCGGGATCACGCCCTGAGCCGAAGGCAGGCGCTTAGCCGCTGTGCCACCCAGGCGCCCCCGGTTATGCACATTTTAAATTTCAGGGTGCGTGTTATGGCGCGTTTAAACACAGCCCCTAAAGGTGCATGTTAGCCTGGTCTCCCCGGCACGGCTGTTACGAAGTTACCCATTACGGCTCTGGGCTGACGCTGTCATCTCTGCTTGTAGGACAATGGCCCAGGGTCTGTCACCCACCAGGTGTTTGGTGGGTGTTTGGTGAGCTACTGATCCGAGCAAGTGGTTTTTAAACCTGCCCAGTGCTTGAAGCTTTTGAGAGCGTTCTCATGTACATTTCCCCATTGTAATAGACACTTCCTCCTCAGAGCCTCTCAAAGCATCCCGGGAAAGGTGGGGGCAGGTGGATGGTGGGGGCAGGCTAGGAGGAGCTCCGGGACAGGAACGTGGCATCTCAGTGCTGCCTCTTCCTTACCGGGAGAACTAAGAGCCAGACAGCAATTCCTGTCTCTATGCCTCAGTTTCTCATCTGAAAACGGCCAACCAAATCAACCGGAGAGTCCTTCTTGCTTTAAAGGACATGATTTGATTATCCTTGCGTGACAAATGACAGCTGAAATGTGGGTGGGCGTTGGGTCGATATCCATCAGGGTTGCACATCACGAGAGCCCCGCTCATGTTCCAGATTGGGGGGCGGGGGCTCCCCAGGACACCTGTGTGCCTTAGATGGGTGCCTCTTCATCGTGAGTTTGTCAGGTGTGTGTTCAGACGACCCGGTCCGGTATCTGCTTGCCTGTGGACAAAGGGTTTTTTGTAGTAGCCTCTGAGGGAAAACTGAATCAAAACAATATCCTGCCTTTGAGCTAATTACGAATCTGACTTTTAGAAAGTTTTTAGAAGAGTTTTGGGGCTTTCTGGTGGTTGATCTCAAGGCCTCGTAACCCTGGGAGCAAAGCTTGATTTGAAGTGCTGCCAGGGTCTGCCAGAGGGAGGACACATGAATAATTTGGAGCGCACACAAGGTTACCGGGATACGCACCGGAGAAAGTGCTGATAAACGACTTGCTTTCTTAAGCCTCATTTACAAGATGAATTCCTTGATCATCCTCACCCCTGAATTACTCCACTCTTAGGGGGTCTGTGTTAAAGAGTATGGCATTCAACCAGATACTTAACATCTGCTTTGTCCAGACACGGAGGCACAGAGAGGTTAAGTAACTTGCCCAAGGTCACACAGCTACTATGTAATGAATCCAGACATTCTGGCTCCAGAAACAGGACTCATCCAAGGGAGATTGAAAAGAAACAGGTCAATTATAATTATTACAGTGTGGGAAGTTCTACAGCAGTGCCGTCCACCAGAACTTTCCGCAGTGATGGAAATGCTCTGTATCTGCTATTCACTGCGGTAGCCACATGTGGCTGTGGAGCCCTTGAAGTGGCTAGTGCCAGTGAGGGACTGAGTCCTTTGTATTTTTAAATTTGAACAAATTTAAATTTAAATAGCCACCTGTGGCTCGCGGCTACCTTCTTGAATAGCACAGATAGAGAGCCTTGAGATCTAGAGGACGGTGCAGGGAGGGCTTCCTGGAAGAAGAGCCATCAAAGTCGAAATTTGAAGGACAGCTGGGAGGTGGCGGCTGTGCCAGCAGGTCTGGAGGTGAGAGAGAGTGAGTGGCCTGGGGCACGTGAGGGTGGCACAGCCAGTGGGAGGGCCTGGAAGGGGCCGGGGATGGTGGGGGAAAGAGCCCCAATGATGAACGTCCCACGAGCCATTTTTAAGGTGCTTGGACTTCACCCTGAGGGATGTGGGCTATTAAAAAGCTTTGGCAGGGACCCTGCGGGCCCAGATTTTGGTTTGGGGAAGTATCATGCGAGGAGCCAGAGGTGAAGGAGCCAGAGAGACCCCAGAGCTGGCTGAGGCTGGACAGAATGTTCTGGAAGGAGACTTTGAAGGACTGGGACAGTGAGGGAGAGAGGAGTCAGGGGTGCTGCCCTTGGGAATCTCTCAAATGTGGCATTAGGCGGTGGAGGGAGAAGGCATGGCAGGGGTCCCACACCCCTGTGCATGAATCTTGAACCCCTGCATCAGGGCCCACAGACAGGGGTGGGTGGAAACCCACCTGTCATTGCTGAACACCATTAATACCCGGCCCGGCCCCCCCTCCTTGCTTTCCTCCAGGCCCTTTGAAGGAGGCCAGGAAGCAGTTCCCCTGCCTCCCGCCCTGACTGCACCCTCAGCACCCTACCCACCTTGCCATTCTGATTTCCAAAAGCCCCACCTGGACCTCCCTTCCTCCATCCCTGAGCACTGAAAGATCCCCGGTGGTCCCCGGGGGAAGGACTATGAAAATGGTTCTGATCACCCAGCTCCTGGCCCCTAAGCTTCATGATCTCCAGAGATTATCTCTTTGAAGCCACACAACAACCCTTGCTTTTCTAATGGGAGACTGAGGCTTGCAGGGGTGGAGTCACTTGGCCAGGCTCACACTGCAGGAGCAGAGCAGAGATGGCAAGCTCTCCCCTCCCCCCTGAGCTGTGACCCTGAGCTGTCACCCCCCGTGCCTCCTGCTGAGCTTAGCATGGTGGGGGACACACACACACACACACACACACACACACACAAGCCCCCTGCATGTGCGCGGGACAGCAGTGTCAAGCCCACCAGAAGGACCCCCCTAAGGGCCCAACCTCTGGCTTCTGACCCATGTAGGGGAATAAGTCAGGGAATTCCTGATTCTGTGACATCTTTGAAAACCAGTGAGCAGTTGGAAGCATGCGCAGGTGACCACTTCCATTCCTAGGTCCCAGGGAGAATTCGTGCAGGGTGCGGGGCATCTGAGAATGTCAGGTGATCTTTCAAGGCAAAAACCTCCCACGTTTCCCCGAGTGGGGACTGACTTCATCCCTAAAGCGTCCATACGGCCACCCCCCACACTGCCCATGGGCTTGGCGATTGGGCAGCCTGTCCCAAGGCCGCTCACTCAACAGGAGCCAACGCCTTAAAAATATGCCACCCCTTGACCTGGTGATTCTGTACTTAGGGATCTCTCTTGGGGAATAATCACAGAGATGTGTCACTTTGGCCTCAAGGATGTTTGTCATGTTGTTGTTTATAACAGCAAAGAATATTTATAGCAAGCTGCATGTCCAGCACTTGGGGACTGGTTCCATCAGCGGTGCTGAGTCCATCCAGTGGGATCTTCTTCTGCCATATAAAGATGAGGATACGGATGAAGTGACCCAGGGGAAATTCTGGGCCGGACTATGCCAGAGTATCGTCCGTGGGTGACAGGTTTTTTTAAAGTGTCATTCGTTGTGCATTTCTATGATTTCTAAATGTTTTACAACGCACATGTATTATTTTGGTAACTAGAGAAAGCATTCTGAGGGCAGTGAGTGGCGTTGGGGTTGTTCGGACATGAGCCGTGATTAGGGCCCTCGAGCGTGGCCGTTGATCAGAGGCGGCTGAAGGGTTTATTCTGAATTCCTGCCCCTACATACACCCCTCCCACAGCACCCCGTTGAGCATCACGGGGAACACAAGTATCCCCAAGGGGTTCATTCCCCTGGACCACAGAGGCTTGTTCTGCCAAGGACGGTTTTGTAGAAGCTGCGAAAAGGCGTAGAGTGTGGACAAAGATGATAGAACATCGCGACCTTGAAAGGTGCATCAGCTAATTTACAGAATCTCAGGGGCTGCGTCTATGCCGTGACCCACCCCCACACACACCCGGTTCCCCGATGCCTGGCACATAGTAGGTGCTCAGTAAATTTCTATGGCGTAATTAACCTCTCCGTCGAACTTTACTTGGTACAACAGTGAGTCCAGGGTAGGCAGGAAGAGCTCAGCAGGGGGAGAGATCAGTATGGGTTGTAATGGCTTTGACCAAGAGGATGGGTAGGAAGAGGGAGGGGCAGAGGCTGGGATGTGTGAGGCTTGCGCAGGACTCAGTGAGGAGGTCAGGGAGGGTGGGAGGAACGGTTTGTTTGGGGTGATGTGGGAGATGGCAGTGGAGAGGAAATTTGGGGCTCAATGACAAGGGGTGTTGGATTTCCGCCGGAGGACAATAGGGAGCTACTGAAGGTTGTTGAGCAGGGAATGGGCTTTTAATTTGCCGAAGTGAACAAAGTAGGGAAGCCAGCAGTTCAGTCATTTGATGGAGCTCTGTGGCTGCCCACCATGTGCCAGCACTCCTTCCAAGTGCCCCGGCCAAGGGCAGAGGCAGCAACTAAGCAGGTAGTGATAACTGAGGGATCCCGGCTGCCTGGGGTGCAGTGGTTACCAGTCTGGACGTGGACCCACACCTCCTGCCCGGGTTTGAGTTCCACCTCACCATGCATTGGCTATTTGATTTGGGGCATGTCACTTCACCTGTCTGAGCCACAGTGTTCTCATCTGCAAAATGGGATTGTAATAAGGATGGCCGTGGAACTTCAGTTCAGTGAGGTGGTGTGCAAACAGCTTGGTCGATGCTGGGCCCAGTGAAATGTTCCGCGGATGCTGTGTTGGAAGCATGGTGGTGGTGGGAACTCGGGGGCGGGGGACAGCTGAGGGAGTGCCCTAGCCAGGTGGACAAGTCCTGGGAGACCAAAGATGGAGAGAAGATTGTCCTGCCTGCAGTGCCAGGCGGAGAGAGGGGCACTAAGGATGGGCAGCATGGTGTCCAGCAGGACCCCTCGTGCCGGGGAGCGTGACACCTGCATGCCAGTTTGCTTGCCTTTAGCACTGACGGTCTTGCCTCCTGTGATGTCTTGGGCACATTGGGACAGTCGGTCACCCTAATGCCCACCCCAGCCATCTGGACCCGCCTCTGAGCACAGTGGAGAACTGGGTGTGGTTTGAGCGGGCGGGGAGGTGGGGGAATGCTGTGTGATCTGTGTCAGCCGGGGACCAGGTTCTAAGCGTTTTCCCTTGATAGAAATCTCTCCCGTCTGGCTCGTCTCTGCAGGACCAGCTGAAGCAGTGTTTCTCCAGGCGGCCCCCCGAGGCCAAGGACACCGACACCCTCGTGCAGGAAGCCGACAGCAGAGCGGGGAGAGGTAGGGCGTTTGGATGGCGGGCAGCGTGGCCCACGTGCCCCCTCATTTCTATATTACTCGAGCCTGTGTTGTCTGTAAGTAGAAGCGTAATGCATTCTTACCGGAAACAAAGAAAGTTAGAAAGTGCAAAAAAATGATTTTAAAAGGATATACGAAATGTCCAGGATAGGTAAATTCATAGAGACGGAAAGTAGGTGAGTTGCCGGGGGCTGGGGGTGGGTAGGCGGGGGGTGAGCAGGCTTCCTTTTGGGAAGGTGTTCTAGAAATACACCGTGGTGATGCCTGCACCACACCGTCGACGTGCTCAGCGTCAGTTTCTGTTATGTGTATTTCGCTACAGTAAAAGGAATTACAAAGAAAATGACAAGCACCTGTCATGCCAGCACACAGGTCATGAAGGAAGGCATTAACGCTTTCTGTTAGGTGTCTGTCTGGACGTTTTTTTCAGCATGTAGGTGTTTACAGATAGAGAAGCATGTTCCACATGTTGCTCTATAAGCCGTGTCTTGGATTTACTGTCGCCTCGGTGGACGGCTTATAGGGTCCTCAGACGGCAGAAGCCTTCAGGTTGACCGAGTACAGCCTGGATACAGAGGCAGGCAGCTCGGAATTCCAGCCCCACCCGAGCTGCTGATGGGACTCTGGATAAATGAGTTGTATGCTTTCCAGATTTTTTTTTTAAAGATTTTATTTATTTATTCAACGGAGAGAGAGACAGCCAGCGAGAGAGGGAACACAAGCAGGGAGAGTGGGAGAGGAAGAAGCAGGCTCCTAGCGGAGGAGCCTGACGTGGGGCTCGATCCCAGAACGCCGGGATCACGCCCTGAGCCAAAGGCAGACGCTTAAGGACTGAGCCACCCAGGCGCCCCGATATGCTTTCCAGATTTGACGCTCCTCCTCCGTAGAAAGGGAATGATGCCTGTAAAAACAGCCGGGGTTTATTGGGCGTACGTGCCACGCACTGTTGTAAGCACGTACACGTGTTAATAACGTCTAATCCTGGTGCCCCGTCTTGCAGAGGCAAAGGCCGACGCACCCCACCACAGGGGGTTGTTGGGAGGGGAGCCTGTGGGCAATTAGCATATTTCCTGGCCCATAGATGGAGCACCTGTTCATTGCCCCTGTTCATTGTTTTAAAATACAATTTTTCTTCTCCCCCTGGGGCAGGATCGAGCACAGTCGTGGCTTCGTGGACACGTGGGGTGGACACTGCCCTGTGTTCTCAGCTCACGTCTTCCTTAGCCCAGGGCCCCAGGATCTCGTGGTCCTGCGACCATGGTCAGGGTCCCGTGGTCTTTTGAAGTCAGAGAGACCTGGGTCGCCTCTGGTATGGCCCCTTGCCAGCTGTGTCTCTGTGTGACTCGGTTTCCTTGCCTGTGGGTGGTATGCCCAGGGATCAGGTAGACTCGGCCCCTTCCTGGTCTCCCACCTGTTTCTCCTGCCCTCCCAGCCGGGAGTGGTCACAAGCCCCTGCTGGGTTATGTCCCACAGCCGACAATGTGAAAGTCAGGTGGAGGTGGACGGAATTGAAAATGGGTACGAAGAAGACAAAGGGAAGCAAAGGTTTCGTGTAGTCCCCATGAAAGCGCTTTCTCGCCGAACCCGTGACATGTGGGCTGTTGAGCGTAAATGTCACTAGACTTCACTTTGATTTCCTGCAAGAGCCCTCTGGACTCTGAGTCCGGAAGCCGGCGTCTCGGTTTTGCACCCCTCCTGGGCCTCCATTCCCCCCAGCTGGCCTCTGGGACCTGGGGCCTCTCCTGTGGGTGGGCGCCCCCTTCTGTTCCCCAGAGGTAATGCAGCGCCCCCTCCCCAGCCAGTCAGGGAGCTGCTGCGTCCCCAGCCCTGGGCAGCAGCGCCATCTGCTGCCTCCTTGGTGGTATTTCCCTCATGGTTTGTGGGGGACTTGCTTCCGTCCCACCCCACACCCCCACATCCTGCCTGTTCCGA
This sequence comes from Ursus maritimus, assembly GCF_017311325.1. Classification (NCBI taxonomy): domain Eukaryota; kingdom Metazoa; phylum Chordata; class Mammalia; order Carnivora; family Ursidae; genus Ursus; species Ursus maritimus. The sequence continues at coordinate 6,157,048 of NW_024425897.1, forward strand.
GTAATAAAATCATCCCAGGGCAGACAGAACATGGATGTGCTCCTGCCATGAAGCACCAAGTACGGGCTCTGTGCAGGGGTGCAGCCCGGGTGGCTTCCAGGGCAGACCCTCCTCTCAGGGAAATGGTGTCTAGTGCCCAGCTGCCCTTCCTCAGGGTGGGCTCTCCCATGCTCTTGACTTTGGTGTCTTTTTGATGGGAAGGGGGGTGCTTTTTAATTTAATGACTTAATTTATTTATACATTTCTGTCTTATGTGGTTCCAGTTATCCAAGCCCTACTTAAATACATTACCGTGGGAAGAAATTCCAGAGGTAGGAGAGAGTCAAGGGCGTGGATTCCAGAGTGAGTTCTGCCCCTTTGGGCAGGCCACTTCACATCTCTGTGCCTTGGTTTCCTCTCGAGGTCAATATTTAACTTCCTGGGTCTTATCCCACCTGATAGCATGGTGGTGGCCGTAATAGGGTTGTAGGGTGTACCTCACAGGATTGGGGAGAGGATTCAGTGTCTCCCTGTGTAGCAATGCCTGGCACATAGTAAGTGCTCAATAAATCTTGACTGAATGCATGCACAAATGAATGGAATCATGCAGAAGATTCCCCTGCCTCCTGCTCTGCCACAAGTGACTGCTGGTGTTTTTTGTTCGACATCAGTGCCGTCCAACAGAAATACAACTCAAGCTGCAAATGCGAGGTGTGGGTCATTTAAGATGTTCCAGTAGCCCCCTCAAAAGAGTAAAAAAGAAACAGGTGGAATTGATCTTAACAATTTAATTTACATAACAATATTTTATGGAATCCAGATCTGAAATATTATTTCAACATGCATCAGCATTTTATATTCACTCTCTTTCTTTTTTTTTCCCCCAAAGTGTTGGGAATCCAGTGTGAACTCTATACTCTGGGCTCGCACTCGCCACCTGGCAAGGGCCCAGTCACCACATGTGACCAGTGGCTCCCATACTCCTGCCCAGTGCAGGGTTGGAGCATCTTGAATGGGACCAGACCGACCCCTCCCATTCCACCACTGTCCAGGTGTTCTGGACACACCACGGACAGCACCAGGCTGTGCCCAGAAAGGTTATCCTATGGGAATGTTCTGTGTCTTAGAAAGTACAGCCTGAACCCGCTTTCTGCCACCTCCTCTACTTGAAATTCAGTTTTGTGCAACCGCCTGCACAAATAATGTCTCCCTTCCTTCCTTTCTCGTAGTCTGGCCCCCGAGTCCCCGTCCCCAGACAGCAGTGCCCTGTCGGCCCGGAAGCAGCTCCCCAGCAGCCGCTTGTCCTCACTGTCCTCCCAAACGGAGGCCACCTCGGTCGGGGACCAGCACAGCTGCTCCAGGGACCAGAGGAGCACCAGCGTGGACCAGTCCAGCACCGATTTGGAATCCACTGATGGAATGGAGGGGCTGCCCCTGCCAGACCCCTGCCCCGCGAAGAGGGTGGACGACTTCTCCTTCATTGATGTAAGCCAGTAACTTGGAGCATGTGTCGGAAAGAGTCCTGTCTTCTTAAAGGGTTTCTCTGGCATCTGCCAGTGACTTGCCCCTCTCAGGGGTAGAACCTGTGGGCCAGGGACCCCTGTGGTGGGTGCAGAGGAAACAGTCTTTGAGTTGGGGAGCCAGCCTCCAGGATACCAGCCACTCAGGCCCAATGACATCCTGCTCTAGACCCTTCCAGACCAGTACCTGTCCTCTTTCCTCCCACAGGAGCCCCACCTGCAGGGGTCAGGCACAGTTTCCTTTTCAGTCCTTGAAGTCCCATTATTCTCCTTCCCTGACAGTAGGGCTATCCCCCTCACCGCCCCCTGCCCACCCTCCTGTGGATGCATCATCTAAATGGTGCAAAATCAAAAAGCAACCCACTCTCCTGGCAGTAAAGCCTCGGGCCCACACTCTTAGGGATGGCTACCCAGATTCCCCCCAGAGAAGGAACACCACTGCTTTGGGAGAAGGGGCTTCCTCTGGATCCTCAAAGGGGATTCCCCTTTCTGAGGGTCAGGGTCACTTGCTGGCACCTCTGGATAAGGGCAGAGAGGGGGAAAGACCCAAGTTTGGTCTCCATTAGGCCACCCCACTATATATACACGGACATGGCGTGGGTTGTAAGGGTTCGGTTAGGTGATGTGTTCAGGTATTCATTCAGCAAACATGTACCAAGCTCAAGCTTCGTGCCAAGTGTGGCTGTAGCTTCCGTGCTTACATGATGTCACCGGGCCATGGCACAATCTGCTGGACTTACCTTCTAAAACACTAAGCCGTTCTTTCCCAGGGTCCGTTGTAAATACCGACAGCGGTGTCAACAGCCCCCAGTCCCCGAGGGTTGGCCCCTGGACTGCTCACAGGCCAGGAGCCCCAGGAGGCAAAAATTCCTGCCCCATTCTGCAGGTGAGAGCACCAGCGTGGCCATTGGGTGACTCAGATGCAAGTGACCCCAGCACAGGTCTGGCTGCTTATTTAGCAGCTACTGAGGTCTATGGGCACTGCCCACCTGGCCTGGGGGCTCCTGTGGGGGCCGTTCGGAGGCTGAAGCAGAAGTTGAGGCACCATGGCACCCAGGCCCTGCCCCAGCGTGTGGCCGCAGGGGTAACCCCGGGGAAACAGACCCAGCTGCCCCTCAAGCCAGCTCTTCCTGCGGCAGTTCCCTCCCCCTTTCTCGGAGTCTGAAAAACGGGGTCCGAGAAGTGATCCCCCAGTTTGGGACTTCTGTCTTTCCCCGCCCCCCCAACAGCCCCATCAGCACCCCCCGCCTGCCACTGGCCACCATTGTGACCACTTTGCAAAGCAGCTGTGCAAAAATCAGCCCCCTCCTCCCACCCCCAGCGTGGCATCTGCCACTTACCGCCCATGGGAAATGATTCACTGAAATTAGCCCATCATTGCTCCTTGAAAAGGCCTTGGCTGATGGAATTTCTCCAAAGTAGACCTGAGAGGGAGAACCCCACATTTCCGGCGAGCACGGGAGCTGGCCGGGAATAGCTCCTGCCTGTGTCAGCCTTGGTCAGACGCTGCCTGAAGCCAGCATTTGCCCTGCCCGGGCTCACTGAGTTCTCTCCACCACCGTGGGTGGCAGATACTCCTGTGATCCCCTTTTCTACAAAGAGGGGCACCTCGGGGAGGTGAGGTCAGCTGCTCGAGGTCACGCAGCTAGGATTTGAACCGAGTGGGATTTGAACACAGAGCTCTGAGTTCTTCACCACCATCCCCCAGGGCGATCGCTGGGCCAGGGGGCTGACCCCCCTCCTTGCGGGGCCCCCCTGGCTGGTCTGCATCCCTGGCACCTCCCATTGTGAAAGGTGATCACCTTGGAAAGCGTCACAGACCCTCCACCTGCCTCCGCTCAAATGTGATGCTTGTAGACAAAGGCTTGGTGCAAGTGAATTGCTCTGCACCCCCCCCACCCGCCCCCCGAATTATCGTGGGTGGAGGGGGGACTGCACTGAGAATGCCTCAGCTCCCGGCCCGGTGTGAATGAGGATCCCGCGAGGATTTAGTTAGGTGATATAATCATTTATTCATTCAGCAAGAAAACAAACATGGATTGGGCACCTGCTGTATACTGAGCACTGCTCTGGCTTCCACACTCCTGTGATGTCCCAGGAGGGGAAAGGCATCTTCAATCACATGGCTGGCACTGTGCCAGGGCCTTCAAGGCCCACGTGATTATTGTAACCAGCCTTTGTGGCGTGTTTCGCTGAGAAATTGAGGCTTACAAGTGTTTAGGTACCTCTAAACATGTGAACACATTGGCCCACGAACCACTCGGACAGCATCTCGTGTGTCAGGTGGCGCCCCCAATTAATGGTTCCCTTGCTTTTCTCCTTCTTCCTGCCTGTTGCTCCCAAAGCAAACCTCAGTCCTCGACTCAAGTGCCCTCAAGACCCGGGTGCAGCTGAGCAAGAGAAGCCGCCGCCGGGCTCCCATCTCCCACTCCCTCCGGCGCAGCCGAGTCAGTGAGTCGGAGAGCAGGTCTCCTTTGGAGGAGGAGGCCAACAACGCGTGGATGTTCAAGGACTCAACAGGTACGCCACACCCTCCCTTCTCCACGGATGCCACACTGAACAGCAGGACGGATTTAGGTTAGACACAGAAGAACTTCCTGTCTTTGTAGCCTGTGGGATATCAGAATGCAGTTACATAGGAAACTGTGCTCTCTTCTTCTACAGACCTTATTAGAAATTAGGTGAAAAAGGTTTTTTTCAGGATGATATATTTATTGGGGCTCCACAGGTTGCCAGGGACAAAAATACAACTTAATAGGTTTTTACTGCTTCTGCCTTTACCTTTATTAAATTCACCACTCATACTTTCTTGAGGTTTGATCATGGGTCTTTGCCCAGATCCTCGAGTTGAAAGATCAGTTCCATTTATTACCAGTCTTTCACATTTCTAATGAATTATTTTTAAGGCTACGCATTTTCCTCTAAGGACTTCTTTGGCCGAGTCCTAGGTCAAAACCTGAAATGAATCTCAAAGAGCCAGTAGGCATCAGGCAGGGAAGGGTATTCCAGACAGAACAGTAGGATCAAAGGGGCAGGGGTGTGGGAAGCCCACGTGTGTGTGTGGCAGAGGTCTCTCTAAGCGGTTTGGGGCTCCTCCAGCCGGGAATAGCAGGGGTCATGCTGGAAAGGTGCGCAGAGGCCAGCTCACGGACAGTCGTGATTCCTTGCTAAGGAGTTCGACTTTGTGGGTGGGGAGCCATGGAGGAGTGTTAAGAAAAAGCAAAATCGGGGCGCCTGGGTGGCACAGCGGTTAAGCGTCTGCCTTTGGCTCAGGGCGTGATCCTGGCATTATGGGATCGAGCCCCACATCAGGCTCCTCCGCTATGAGCCTGTTTCTTCCTCTCCCACTCCCCCTGCTTGTGTTCTCTCTCTCGCTGGCTGTCTCCATCTCTGTCAAATAAAAAAATAAAATCTTTAAAAAAAAAAAAAAAGAAGAAGCAAAATCTCCTCTTATAATGGAAACCGTAGCAGGTGAGCTCCCTGCTCTACACATATGCAGCGGTGTGTCCCCCCAAACACTTGCAGGGTGTTTTTTCACATGGGGTTTGCCCATGGCCACCAGTGGGACGCTCCGAGCTGGGCGAGAGGCATTGCTCCTGACCAGATACCTTCACGAAATGCTTGGAGGGTTGTCCCTCCTTCTGCCACCTCATGTTTATTGTTATTATTATTATTTTAAAGATTTTATTTATTTACTTGAGATAGAGTGAGAGAGAGGGCACGCGCAGAGGGAGCGGGAGAAGCAGACGCCCCGCTGAGCAGGGAGCCCAACGTGGGACTTGATCCCAGGACCCCGAGATCATGACCTGAGCCAAAGGCAGACACTTAACCTACTGAGCCACCCGGGCGCCCCTCTCATGTTTATTATTAAAGGAAGTGTTTAAATGCCTTGTTGAGGCCTCTCTGCACGCTGTCTGAAATGGTCCATGTCCCCAGAGTCTCTCCTGTGAGGCTGGCACATGGCAATGGAGTGAAGTCCCAGAAAAGGGGGCTGTGGCGAAGGGAGGTGGCTTCCTGGTCCAGCTCCGTATGGACCTTCCACGAGACACACGAAGCCCTCTGCCCCCTCTTCTGAGACCACGAGCCCCGTGCATTGCTGGCTGAAAGCGTTTCTGTCTCGTTGCCTCTCTACCAAAGACTTCCTTCTCTTTCCCTGACTGGGAGGGAGCCAGGAGCCAAGAGGCGGGTCTGTCTGTGCCTTCTCCCAGCAGAACACCCGTCATACCGCGTGGTCAGCCATGAGGAACCTGTTGGTCCTTGTCCGTAAAGTGGGCCGGTGATGCCTTCCAGGCACAGCTGGTGTGAGGACAGCAGGAGGGACCATGGGCAGAGGGTCCAGTGGCTGCCCAGTGATGTCAGTGCTCTTTTCTTTGTGACAGAGGAGAAATCTCCCAGGAGGGAAGAGTCAGATGAGGAGGAGGAGAAGCCCTCCAGGGCCGAGAGGACCCCCACCAGCCATCCGCAGAGGATGCCTGTGTTTCCAGGCATGGACCCGGCAGCGCTGAAGGTACCAAGCTGCACACCCAGGGCTACCCTCAGCCTCGGCAGCAAGGAGGACAGGCCTCACGTGTCCTTCCCTCCCTCCCTTCCTCCTTCCCTCCCTTCCTTCCTCCTTCCCTCCCTCCCTCCCTCCCTTCCCTCCTTCCCTCCCTCTCTCCTTCCTTCCTTCCCTCCCTCTCTCCCTCCCTTCCCTCCTTCCCTCCCTCCCTTCCTCCCTCCCTCCCTTCCCTCCTTCCTCCCTCCGTTTCCTTCTTCCCCTTCCTTCCTTCCTTCCTTCCTTCCTTCCTTCCTTCCTCCCTTCCTCCCTTCCTCCCTTCCTCCCTTCCTCCCTTCCTTCCCTCCCTCCCTCCTCTCCAATTTTGAAACAGTTTAACTCACTAGAAGTTGCAAAAATAGTGCAGGGGGTCCGCATGCACACCTCACCCAGCTTCCCCCAATAAGACCTCACAAGGCCACAGTACCTGCCATTTTTTGCAAGAGTACAAAGTCAGTAAACATCATGCTTGTCCCCATGGTTGATTTTATAGGCCTTCAAGATGGGAACATCTGGCAGCCGCTGTTCTAGGCCAGTGGTTTTCTGCCTTTCATTCCCAGCATCGGCAAGTGATATGTCGCAGGGCAGCCCAACACAGCAGGCAGCAAGGGCTCTCGGCTCCCATGCAGACACCCCACGTAACTCCCAAAGCCAGTCCTTGGGTCCCTGGATGCAGCTCGGATCCCCCGCACGCTGTCGAGATGAGGCTCTTATGAGTCGTGTGTGATGGTTAGCACGAGCTCCTTGAACCTGGGGGCGGCCACACCTGCTCCCATCACTCCCAGCCACCGGCAATGCACAGCAGTCAGGAACAATCAAGGGAGGGTACTGGGCTTGTTCTGGAAGGAGCCCTGGGGTTGCGGTTGGGGTTGGGGTTGGGGTTGGACAATCCCAGGTCTCGAAAACTCTGACTTTGGGCATGCTGCTTGACCTTTGACCTTTAGGCTACTCCTCTGTAAAATGGGGAAAGCCAGCCTCTACTTCTGGCTAATGTGTGTCATATACGTTAGGCCTGGTAGAGTCCAAACGGGGGGTGCTGAGCACACAGAGGTGTCAGGCGGGTGACGGTGATGGGGACCGTCCAACATTGCCTGGGAGACAGCTGCCACCTGCCACCATCACACGCCTGGGCCCCTAAGGGAACTCTGTGCACACCCTACTGTCATCCCATTCCCAACCATGCCCTCCAAAAATGGGGGGAAATCCGCCCTGCCTTTTTGCTGTGGGAACGTGATAGTCAAAACCTTGTTTTATCCATGTGGACATGGGCCCAAGGACCTTAGCAGAGGTGAATGTCATCTGCAAGATGGGGCCATTGCCTCCATGCCGGGTTCCTAGGAAGCATCCTGTCCTGGGAACATACAAATGGGGGCTTTTCCGTCAAAGAGGAGAGGACACGATTGTGTGGGGTTTTGGTGGCAGTTTTTTGATCCTAGTGGCCAAGGTTGGCTGTGTAGACCACACACCTGGCCTCCGATTTCTCTTAGCCTCTAAGGTCAGATGGCATCTCCCCCTGCTTGCCCGTGTGTTTCCTGCCTGGGTCCGTTCAGTTACTGGGGGGCCCTGTTGTTGCCAAACAGCACCCGTGCCATCAGATGGGAGCCTTCCACAGACCAGAGGTGGTCACAGACTTGACTCTCTTCTCTCCCCAGGCTCAGCTGCACAAGAGGCCGGAGGCGGACAGTCCCAGTGAGGCCCCAGGCTGGGCCCCCCAGCCCAAGACCCCCAAGTCCCCGTTCCAGCTGGGCAGTCGCGTGCTGCCCTCCAGCATGGAGAAGGATGACAGGTGAGGGGTCTGGGGGACGTGTGTTCTTCCATTTAAAAAAGTGAAAACAAATCTTACATCCCCCAGACGATCATGTGTTATTGTTTGGGGAACATAAGGCATCTGTCTGTGTCTTATGGGCATTGAGTTAGTTAGTGTTCTCCAAAGAAACAGAACCAATAGGATGCATATATACGCATACACACAGAGCAGGGAGAAGAAGGGAGGGAGAGAGAGAAGAAGAGGGAGAGAGTTCGAGAGAGAGAGATTGAGACTGAGATTGATTTTAAGGAACTGGCTCACTCGATCGTGGGTACCAGCAAGTGCAAAATCTGCAGGGCAGGTCGGTAGGCTAGGGACTCAGGGTAGAGTCAATATTGCAGTCTGAGTCCCCAGAAGTAGCCTGTGATCAGAATTTGCTCTTCTTCTGGGGAGGTCAGTCTTTTTCTATTAAGGTCTTCAACTGATTGGATGAGGCCCACCCATAACAGGGAGGGTAATCTGCTTTACTCAAAGTCTACTGATTTAAATATTAATTTCATCTTACAAAATACCTTCACAGAACCATCTAGAACAATGTTCAACCAACTATCGAGGTACCGTGGCCTGGCTGAGTTGACGCATACAATTAACCATCATATGCCTAGGGTGACAAATGGATGGACAGAGATAATTCATGTGTCAGCGTGACTTCACAGCTGCAGATTATTTCGTAGAATGGGCGTACCGTGATTTATTTACCATTCCTTGTTGTCGGCGCTTCAGTTCCTGTTTCTTGCTCATCGATCACGTTAACACGGAAGCTTTACCACCTGTGAGCACCCGGCTCAGCATCGCCTGGGCACCGGGGATGCAGGGTCAGGTGCCTCACAGCCCTGCCTGCAAGGAGCTCTCAGTCTGGCTTGCACTTGACTCTCACTGGCTTTGTGCTTTCAGGTCGGAGGAGCCCTCTCCCCAGTGGTTAAAGGAGCTAAAATCCAAGAAGAGGCAAAGCCTGTATGAGAACCAAGCTTGAGCAGGTATGAAGTGGGGGCACAGGGGGGACCCTGGGCCAGCAAGCAAAGAGTCAGAGCCTGGAGGTGTTGTACTCTAGGAGACAGAAGGGAAAATGGGTGCAGGTGTTCTGGGTTCCAATGAAGAGGGGGCTGCTGATCTGTTTCCTCTTCGAGGAAAAAAATCCAGGTGGACAGCCTGGTCTAGGGGCCAGATAACCTAGGCTCTGGGCTCGCGCACTTCTCACCGCATCTCAAAACCCTTCTATAAAGTGGAAAGGCGGGGCGTCAGCAGTTAGCTTAATCCGAAATGTCTCCAACTATTACATTCATATATAACCTGTATGAATAAAATTTAATTTGAACAAAAAGAAGATTTAAAAAGTCAAATAATTAGATATGCCCTGGTGTGGGTCCCAAATGACCTCCTATCGTGAACGTCAGGTTGTCCATCTGTAAAATGGGGTAACAGCGCCCATGTCACTGAGGGGTCATGGGGCTCACTGAGAGGGCACTAAAGTGCTGGCGGTCATCCTAGGTGACCTATGGCTCTTGCTCCCTAAAAGCTGGCTCTGATGTGAGTAGCCCAGGAGACCCGCCAGCCCCTTACCTGCAAACCTCAGATCCAGAAAACACTGACGATAAAGTTTTTCATGACCTCCTTAGTGGCAAAACCTGACCTGCATGGATGTCTGTACTTTACACGGCGGGTATATTACGGGGGCATTTCATAACAGATATGTATGCATAACGCATGTATATACGTGCAGATAATAAACTCCCCCCCACCACCAAATTCTAAATTCCCAGGTAATCGGTGCTCAAGGGCTTGGGATAAGGAATGGGAGCCTGGGTTGATTTTTGTGTTTAGTGCTATCTATGTGATATCTCTGTGAACCTTCCAGCCATCCTTTTGGGGAAACAGGCTGGAACCCTAACCTGACCCTAAACTTTACATTGGTTCTACTGTATCTGGCCACCTGCCACCTTCCTCACCCCACTCCAAAAAAAAAAAAAAAAAAAAAAATCCCCAAAACCAAAAAAACCCCCCCAAAACCAAAAAGTCCTCTTTCTTGGCCTGCAGCTTGTGGGGATGGGGGATGGCCGTCTCGGAGAATACCAGGCAAGGTTTAAAGGCTTGATGGCAGAGACACCTAGGGTCACATGTTCCCCTTGCTGACACCAGGACTGTTCCTCCTCTCCAGACAGGGGACACTGCCACGTCTAACGAACTGAAGCCTTAACTGTCAGAGCCCGAAGATGAGGCCACGCTGATGCCGTTCCTTCCTGCACAAGGTTACCTGCCTGGGCCCTTCCGGTTGGGTGGAGAACACGGCCCAGTGCCTCCTGCCGCTCCACAGGCTCTCCCCGGATCGGGGAGTGAAGACCCACCGTCCTCAAGCACTCGCACGTCTCCCCAGACAACACTTGAGGCTGAGGACGCAGCCAGGCTGCCCAGAACTGTCCACGCTTGTGGTTTTGTGTTTTATATGGAAAATGTGCATTTCTACGCACTGTAGACATCACTCCGGGAACATCGGTTTGAGGCTGGACCATCTCCCCGGGTTCTGGAAAACACCTGCATTGTGAAGGCACCTCTTCCCCCAACACCAGCGCAGGTCCCTTTCAAAAGCCCACTTCCAAGGAAGAAGAAACTCTGTGTCCTGCTAGAATTGGGGCCCAAAGCAGTGTCACCGGGCTGGGTTGTGATTGCTTTATTGGCAAGTTCCATCTCCCTCCCTTTCCAAGAATCAGCAGCTCCAATTTTTTAAACATACCCACCCTCATTTCAAGTGTATCTATTCTCACCGTGGGGCTGCGTGCAGACATGGCCTGTTCATTATACATCACTTTGGTTTGCTTTAGAAGGCATTCAAGCAATAATTCAGCCAATTTTCTTTGAAATTGGATATGCATATAAGTTTTTTATGTCCAGAAGGAAAGATATGTGAATAATTTGCTTGAAGTATCCGATCATCTCAGGTTATCTTACCCCTTATCCATGCTTTTAAAAAAAAATTCCCGTTGTCACCTTCATATATATATTTTCCTGGTTTCTTTTCATTTGAGCTCTGATGTCTGTGGAGTGACCTTTGTCCCTTGGCCTCAAGGGGTCATCAGCGGCAGCCCCGATGGCAGTGCCTTTCCCACTCAAACATCAGACCGGCCCTGAGAATCTTCTCCGGTCTTCTTTGAACAGCACCCAAGCTGTTGGCATGGAAGAATTATTCCAAATTGGAGCAAATGCATGAATGGGGGGATGGGTTCTTCTGTTTCTTCTCACCTCTTCCTTCTACCAGTCCCCGCCCCACCCCCTGCCAACTGCACCTGACCAAGTGCTTCCTTTAGGTCCAAATGCAGGAAGGGAGGGTCTTGTTGAAATCCTTCTCTGGACAGAAGTGCTGGATGCTAGGTGACAATGTGTAGGGTTTACCTTGCCTCTTTTTTTTTCTTGCTAGCTCTAAGCTCATTCCCAGGAATCTCTAAGACCTCTGGGGGTCGTAGGCGCTCTCTACGTGGTCTTTCCTTTTAGAAATCCTCAACACCAGCCTCGTCCACGTCTGAAACCCAAGGCTCCAGCAAACATCCTAGATACGCTTGACTGGCCAACTGCCGTGCCTGGAGTTGCCATAAACTTTGTGCCAACCTTGCCTGGGAGATGCCTGTTGGTGAGAAAGACTCTTGGGCAATTCATAGGGCCCCCTGTGACTGCTGAGGGGCCCCAGGGCTGAGTCTCCTAAGGCTAGATATGGAAGGGATGGGCCACGGGCATGCCCACCCACTGACTTCCCAAGACATGAAAATCTTTCTTGAGAAATCCATTATTTGCAAATGGTGTCAAGACGTACCTTTCTTCTCCCTGGCCACATCTCCAGGAGTCTCCATTTGTCTCCCCATCCCTTCTTCCTCCCTTATCATCGTTTACCGTCTCTTCCTTCTCTTGGGGGTGGGTGTGAGGGGTGGAGAGCAATCTTGCTTCTCCAGGTTCAGCACCCTGGACAGGGACTGAAGCCCTCTCCCCCCACCCCCCACCCCCACCAGTCACGTTGGCTGACCTCTTTGGCTACTGATGGGCAGTTGTTGGACCCTGTCAGCCACCCAGCCTTTTGCATATGGAAGCCTCATGCGTCTGTCTCGAGGTTTGGCCCTGCTTCATTATAGTTGGTGTTCTTTTCATTCCCCGAGTTAGTGGTCAATCAATTCTCTGTGGCTATTGGGTGGAGATTTGATTCCTCCAGGAACTGCTGCTTTGGGTGATTTTCCTTCCCTTCCCTTCCCTTCCCTTCCCTTCCCT
>NW_024425897.1:6169142-6216317 GCF_017311325.1 Ursus maritimus
CCCCCTCCCCCTCCCCCTCTCCCCCTGTCTCCTCCCCTCCCCTCCCCTCCCCTCCCTTCCCTTTCCTTTCCTTCTTATCCGGTTAATGTTCTATTTTGTTTTCTTTTTAAGTAGGCTCCGTGCCCAGCGTGGAGCCCAACGCAGGTCTTGAACTCATGACCCTGAGATCAAGACCTGAGCTAAGATCAAGAGTCAGACGCTTAACCGACTGAGCCATCCAGGCGCCCCTAGATCTGGTTAATGTTTTAAAACAATTTTGATGCAATGGCTTTCCAGGGCCATAGGTCCCCTTTAAAGACACTCCTCACGTTTTAACTAACTCTTCCTGGCTGCTGTCTTTCCTTCAGGTGGGAAGGGCCCCCTGGTACCATCTTGGACAGTAGGAGTTGACCTGCTCTGTTCAGTGAGACTATAGATACCATGCAAAACTCTCCAGTTCTTAATTGGTTATGTTTTAGCCCAAGTATACCCAACAGGGAAGAAAAGCACTTGAACATGAGATTAACCCGGAGATCTTTTGCCTGACTTCCCACACCTTGATTGGAAACAAAAATCCATTTAATTCCTTGGTGATTAAGACATACAAAGTCCAGCCCCCTTGAAACTGATGAGAGCAGCCTCACCTCCCCACTGCGGAGCGGACCCTCACAGTGGGTCAGGAGTCACCCTCTCCGTGCAGGCTCCCCTTGACCTCTGGATCCCACTGTGCTCAGTGCAACGACGTTAGAAGTGACTGATGCTTGGAACTTGTGCAGATAGCCGGGCAAGCGTGTCGTTGGTTTTCCCCTCCTTCTAAGCTGAGTGAGCTCTCCGGCGCTAAGCGAGTGGTTGTATGTTAGTTGCTTGAGTTTGCCTGGGGCTGCCTTTGAAAATCTGTCTCTTTTTAAACTAACTTAATATGCCTTAATCGTTTGTATGCAATCAAGTCACCTGCCCTCATCCAACCCACCTTCCTGGGGGGCCTTTGGCTCTCCTTAAGTGAGAGTCTTGCACAGAACGCAGATCCCTTTATATGTACAATCTGTCTACAGACACACACACACACACACATGCACACACGCCCTTTGCACATCAGCATTTTGACGGCTGGTGTTTTGATAAGCCTGTATCTAGATCCCCTTCTTCATGGCCCTTGCCTGATGAAACAGAGGCCTTTGGCCTACAAAATCCCATGGCAAGGCCTCAAAACTCAGTGTTGTGGAGAATTCCTTGGTGCCACCAGAGAAATTCCGGCAAAACCGAAGCCTCGCGTTGTTTCATGTTGGGGATTTTGAGTGACACTGACCTGACAGCCTCAGGTTATCCAGGATTCGGGAAAAGGACAATCAGATGGGAGCTTTTCCAGGGGGACAGGCCAAGTCCTAGGCTTTCAGATGAATGTGTTTGCTTTTGTGCGTCCAGGGAAGTGAGGCCAACTCTAGGTATTGCTAAGGAGCGAGCATAGACAGGCGCAGGCCTGAGCTCCCAGAGCTTAGAGGCTGTGCGAGCGAGCGAGTGGAGGAAACCCTTGGCGTGCTCCCCCCGGAGGAGAGCTCGGCTGCTCGCACCCGGTGTTGGCGGCCGCCTTGTCCACTTACGCTTGTACATTTTTTCATTATGATGCCCCCAGATTGCCCCAGGAACTAGGCATAGTCACAAAGCTGAAAATCCCCAGGCGTGTGGTCAGATCACCTCCAAAGCTAAATGCTTTTTTAAAGGTGACTTGAGCCTGCGTGGAAGACGGTGTCCCACGGAGAACGCCGTCGAGCCCGCCTCTCCCTCACCAGTTCTGTTTCTCCCCCTCAATCCCTGTGGTTCCCCCCCCACCCAGGCCCGTTCCTTAGTACAGGAAGTGAGATTACCTAACCTTTTTGTGAACTAGCATTTCAGGGGGAGCCCGAGGGGAGATGGAGAGGCAGGAGAAAAGCTCTATCCGATGACATCCTCGCCCTTAATTTACACGGTGACACGTGACTACAGTAACGGGGAAGCCTCCTACAGCCTCAATTGTGCCTTTCTTCACCACATGTTAAAACGCGGAAGCAAAACTCCCATGGCATCGTGGTTCCACGGGGTAAGAGGGACAATATTGACATGGAGCCGCTTGAAGCAGGCGGGACCCATGCCGCGTCTGGAAGGGGGTCCACCTTGGGCTGCAACCACCTAGGGAGCCATGAGTCCCGGCTCTGCCGAGAAGCTGTTACAAGTCAACCCTGTTCTGATTTTGGGCAAGCTGAGGTTCTGGAAAGGCAGAGCCACGTGGAAAGCTGGTGGGCGCGAGTATGCCTGGTCTTCCCCAGCCTCTCCCCTTTGGCTCCCATCCCCTCCCACCCCCCCACCCCTCTAGAATTTGCTTGCTTTTGTTTGGATTGGTTCCTGCAGGGAGGGGTGCAGAAATCTGTGTTCTGGAAAGTCAGCCTGAGGGTCCTGGCAAGTCAACCCTTAAAGTCAATCAGCCTCTCCCCCTCGCCCACCCCGGAATCTCCTTAAATAGTCACCCTCCAACCTCGTACCCGAACATCTCCCTCCGTGAATCAGACTGGCCCTTTTTTTTTTGACAATCTCCAGTGGTGTCACGCCTGCCAAAAAAAAAATCCAAACAAACAAACAAAAATCATGCCGTTGTCTAAAGAACAATTTGAGCTTTTCACTGGTCTCATTCCACGTAGCCTTAGAGATCCTGTAAATAGGGGGCTTGCAGGAGTAATATATTGTGTTATGGAAGCTATTTTGTACTGTATTGTTTCCTAAATCATACCAGTATTCTAGAAGCGACGCACCTCCCAGATGATTCTGATCCCGAAAACACCTTGTAAGATTGGGGGAGGGGAGGAGGAGTGGAAATACATATAAATACACTATATATTTTCCTAGCCTTTCTTCTGAGTCCCTTCCCGAGATATTTGAGTCACGGTAGAAAAGAAACTCCAGTCCCGTGTGTAGGAAAGTCACACCCGCCACCTGCTGGCACTTGCCTTATGCATTCACAAGCTCTAAGGGGTTCTGACAGAAGGCGGACGACCGGCACTTTATCCCATCCCAGAAAGAATCTCTAATCGGGTGACGGAGAATTCATCTAGAAAAACCTGTATTTTTAACGTTAAAACCCCTGGGGCTTCCGGGACCTCACAGAGTATTGGGTACCTACAAGTGCTTTTATATTTTGTAACTGTAAAGAGGTTTCATACGCACAGAAGAACAGCGGGGGATCTGGTCAACTGCCATTAAACAGGGTGACCTTTGCATGTACAAAGAGGTTGCATTCAGACCATGGAAATAGCGAATAAAGCTTCGATGCAAGTTGCGCTGAAGAACTCGGTGTGTCAGTGTGTGGATGAATGGGCTCTGCCATGCATGCACGCCCGTCACCAGCTGAGTCGGTCTGTTGTCTGTGCTGAGCTGGGGGCCGCGCGGCGGGAAGGGGGGAGCTGGGCTCCTGGGAGAGGGGGACCCGTGGAGACAAAGCAGGATGTCCATTCAACGTGGGCTTGAATCCTCATTCTGCCACCTCCCGGCTGTGGGATATCGCTGAGCATCAGAGCTCCACAATGAGGCTGGCGATAGTGACATTAGTGGACAAGAGTTGAAGGCAGTGGTTCTCAACTGGTGGACTGTGCGTCCCCCCACCCCCGACCCTGCGCCATGACACCTGGCACTGGCAATGACGGGAGTCATTTTTGCTTGTTACAAAGAGGGAAGGGAGATGCTGCTGGCGTCTGAGGGGTGGAGAGCAGGGGTGCTGCTCAGTGTCTCGCAGTGTACAGGATGGCTCCCCCAATGCCAAGAATTCACCGGCCCCAGATGGCAATAGTGCCGATACTCAGGACTCGAGCCTAAGGAAAGGAGACGTGGCCTGTGAAGGTGCTGGGCACACAGTAGGTCCTCAGGATCCTGAAGGATCTGATGGGAGGAAGTCACACCACCTCTTTCTTCCCCCTTAGATCCCTAGCGGGTGGCAGCTGCGTTCCAAGTTACGGGGTCCAACTTCGGGAATCCAACTCTACGTTCCGTGGTCACCAGTAAGAGGCAGTCCCTGGGTTTGAATTGTCAATAGCAGGCAGGGTCCTCAGTGAACGGAACCAAGGACGTGGCTGCCCAAGCCGAGCTCTGTTCCACCATCTCTCCGTGGTTGTCCATTTACAGATGTTGCTGACCTCCAGTAGCTCGCCCAAGGGCACACAGGTCCACCTGCTTCCAGAGGCCAGCCGCTGTGAACTGACTTTTAGGCTCACTGGAGGATTTTAGCCAAAAATCACAACCAAACCAAATCAAACCCTGTTCCGTAACAATTCACACCTTGGCTCTCTCTTCATTTTAGTCTTCCAATAATCATTAGCTATACTTAAAAAATGCGTGGGCCTGGGTTTTTGATTTGGGTTTATTTCCTGGTTTCTGTTTGTTTGGGTTTGTTGGTTTGGTTTTTGGGGTCGCAAATAAGGTGACTACTGTGATCACTTTTATTTCTGTTGAAGCTCAAATCTGGGGCCCTGGGGCAAGCCAGCCTCTCCTCCTTCTCTCTGCTGTGTGACATCGGGTAAATGACTTCACCTCTCTGAACTCAGTCTCTGAGCCATCTATAAAATGGGGGTCACAATCCCTTCCTTAAAGAGGGCTGGGGAAGGATTAAACACAGTGTGCGGCACACAGTAGGTCTTCAGTAAATGGGAGCTGTCCGTTGTGTATGCCTTCTACACGAAGAAAATGAACCTCTGTTGGGTCTGTTACAGCATCGTGTGGAAACCCAATTTGGGGGTTATTTTTAGGGTGATCTGACTTAAAATTTAGGCCATGTGGCCCGTGGGAAAATGGAGTCATTCTGGGGTCCCTCGCTTTTAAGGGCTGATGTCCTTCCAAGGATGTCGTTCACCCAAACAGGAAGGCTTGGGCTCCAGGAAGCCCAAGAAAGGGAGTTGGGGGGCCCTGGAGACGGCGCTGTCAGGCTTCCCACAAAGCTGATGAGGTCCGTCTGCCCCCGGGACGCCATCAGGGGCCGTGGCGGAGGGACACAGGCGCTGGGGCCTCCTGGGCCCACTATTGGAGTGCAATGGCCCGAACGGAATGGGGTGGACAGGGCGCTGCCTCAGCAGGCTGGGATGTGCTGGGCTGTCGAAAAGCACCCATAAATAGGACGCTGCTGGCAAAGGCAGACTGAGTCTGCGGACGGTGCTGGCCCCTCTGTTCTTCCGGAGGCTACGGCAGCAGGTTCATTCTGGGATGGGCTGGGGCGGGGAGGCGCGGGCTGCCCTGGCAGGCCCAGACCTCTGGGATCTCCGCGGGGCGTGCACGGCTGGCTCCCGCACAGCCCAGGGATTCACCGGAGGCTTGGAGCCAAGAGGGAGGACCCAACCCAGCCACCAAGCCCCAGTGGTGTCCGAGGGGGGTGGCCAGGGTTAAGCCCCTGGGCGTGTGCTTGGGGAAGGGGGCCTCCAAAGACTAAGCGCAGCTGAGGAAGGGGAGTGAGCAAATCTGGGGGCTGCCGAGGATCCTGGGAATTCTCCCTGAGCCGGACCGAGCCGTCTGTGCTGCGGAAGCCAGGCATGGGCAGGACGGGCAGCCTGCAGGTTATGCATCACTGGGCCTGTGGTCAGAGCACGCAGGGCCACACAGCTGTGCCTGCCAGCAGGGTGGGGTGTAGACGTGTGTGCCTCGTGGACCACCGTGGGTGTCTGCAATGGGTGTGGGGTGTGTGTGTGAGCAGGAAGGGGGGGTGGTTGTGTTCGGTGGGTGCGATGTGACTGTGTGATCACAGGAGCGTGCGTATGCGTGTGCATGTGTGTGTGTTGATAAACTGGAGAACAGTCCCATGCGTCTGTGTGTCACGGGGATCATGAGAATCCTCCCATGACCACCTCGTCGTGACTCCCGCAGGGCCTGTGTTGTGAGTCACGGTCCCCACAGGGATGAAGGGGACTGTCTCTCTGTGTCTGTGTCTCTTTGAGTGGTTGGTACACACTAAGTGCTTTACAAATGCAGGTAGAATGAATAACCAAATGTGTGGACACTGGGCTGCAGCAGGTGTCCCAGGACCCAGTCCCGCATCATGCATTCTCTAGACGTCTGTCTGTCTGTCTCCCACCTGTCTGTGGTCTCCTGTTCATCCTGATCACCCAGCACCAGGCCAGGCACTGAGTGGGTGATCATGGAATCTTTGGGAACAGAGAAATGAATGAACAAAAGATTAGCCCAGAGCATGGAGGTGGGAGACATCCCTGTAGAGGGACCCCGCTGAAGCCCACCCTCTGGCCAGGGTCCAGGGGTGGTGTGTCTACACAGAGCTTGAAGAACCCTGTTTTGGCGGGAGCAGTTGGGTGTAGAGGAAGGGCATGCCCTTCGGAGCCAGGCCCAATCCTGGCCGCTCCCTCACTAGATGCCTTGGGGAAATGGCTTCACTTCACTAGGCCTCAGGGTTTCCCTCTATAAAACAGGGATCCTGAGCCCACTGACTGTCCCAGTCCTCGTGGTGCATGATGGGTGCTCAGTGGGTGTTTGTTGAATGACTGAATGATCGAGTGCGATGAGTGATGACCACGTCCCATAAGCAGCCCGGCTCTGTAGGTTGTCCTTGACTTCAATCACATCAACACGTGGTGTGGTCCGGGGGGAACCTGGTGACTCACTCGTTTTCCTTTCGTTGGAGACAGAGGTGTTCCTGGGGAGATGGCGGAACAGCACGGAGGGCCAGAGCAGGCTGCCGCTGGCAAGAGCCATGGAGGCCTTGGGGGCAGCTACAAGGTACAGGGCAGGGAGAGGTACCAGGGGCGGTGGGCCTGGGGCTGCTCTTGGGCCTCAGGGTCAGCTTCCCTGCTAGGTAGCCCCCTCCAGAAAGGAGCAGAAGCCCTTCCAGCCATCGGGGGCCAGGAAGACACCCTGCTCACCATGCTTGTACTGAATCTTCTCTCTTCTGTGTCCTCATCCGCAGAAGAGAACTGGTCACGCAAATGCAGCCTGACCCAGTGGGGCACAGAGGCCCAGGGGTCTCAGGAGACACGGTGCTGACTCTTCTGCCTGACCTCAGTCCAGTTCCCTGGCTTCTCTGGGCCTCAACAGCCCCATCTGGAAAATGGGAGCAATGCTCCCTGTCTCAGGCCCCAGAGCTGGCGCCGAGGAGAATTCCAACAGCTGGAATTTGTTGGCTCTTCCTCTCTGAGCTATCCCTGGGGGCTTTAATCTGAGACAGGGTCTGAGGATGGGTTGACTAAAGGGATAACTGCACAGGAGCGTTTCTGTGGATGGGCTGGTGGCTTTAAAGAGAGAGGAAGAGAAGCAGAGGCCTGCCTGGCCCTGGGTCCGATTGGTGGGAGCACAGGGCTGGTCTAGGGACTCTAAGGGCCTTTGCAAAGCCCCAGAGGCAGGGGCCCACCACGAAGGTGGGTGCTACTGCCAGCCCTTCCTGGCTCCTCTGGCATCTGTGGCCGTGCCCTGTCCACACCAATGTGGGGGAGGAAAGAGCCAGCCCACGTAATGGAATCCTGGTGTTTCTACTTAATCTGCTGTGCAGTCTGAGACAAATGACTTACCCTTTCTGAGCCTTCTATAAAATGACCAGAACAGATGTACACCAAGGACCTTCTACAAAGACAGTTTGTGCTTCTAGGTGGATAAGAAAGGTGAAGCCGTCCTCTTCCTTTGCAACCTCTTCCTCTCTGGGCAAGGGACAGGTGAAAGGCAACCCAGAGGTTGCAAACTGGTCTTTTCCTTTCTCAAGCACAGGGAAATTTCGCATTGAGGGAAATAGAGCTTTCTGGCCTCTCTTGAAAAGTTTAAAACGGGGCGCATATTGCCTCCTGGCCATAAGCGGCTTCATTTCCTTTCCTTGGGTCATTTCACTCTCTTAGATTGGGTCCTGGGGCCTGCCAGATACTAGTTGCAATCCCTGGTTTAATTGAGGTTCCTGGAGGCGTTGCCCTCTGTGGCCACGAGGGGGCAGTAAAAGCCTGCAGCCGATGCTGGCTCCGGAGGGGTCCAAGGCAGAGGGGATGGAGCCCAGGGGATGTTATCTCCCCGCCCTGCCCAAGGGGGACTGTGCAGGGAGGGGTCTGGGGCTGGGACTGGGAGCCCAACCTCCCTCCCCATAGGATGCTCAGGGTGCTTGCTGCCCTTTCAGGTGATCGTGTACGAAATGGAGAACTTCCAGGGCAAGCGGTGCGAGCTCTCGGCCGAGTGCCCCAACCTGACAGAGAGCCTGCTGGAGAAGGTGGGCTCCATCCAGGTGGAGTCTGGGCCGTGAGTACCTGGAGCCCCAGCCCCCTCCTCACAGCCCCGAGCCTCCTGGGAGTCAGGAGGTCCGGGTTCCTGTCCTAGATCTGCTCTGGGGCCTTAAGTGACTGCCTTCCCATCTCTAGCCTCAGTTTTCCCATCTGTCAAATGGGGATCTCAGTGGCATGCACTTCAGACAGAGTTTTTGTGAAAATGAATGGAAAGACGCACTTATATAATAACAATATAATAAAAATAATAAGGAGGAGGAGGAGGGAGAGGAATTTGTCTTTGGATTACCTACTACGTGCTGGACATTGTGCAAAGGACGTTCCTAAGAACCTACACAGAGGCTCTACATAAAATAGAGTCTTCATACTCTTTCCCAGGATGATTTTTCTGACTCAGAGTCTCAGCTTCCGGTATGTTCTAGGAGCTCCTGTAATACCTGGACCAGGGGTCCACGGTAGGATCGGAGGGAGGGTTCGACGTCAATGGTCAGCTGCTGGGGGGCCCTTCCCCCACCCTCAGCAGAAGCAGTGGTGGACCCAGGCCTGTTCCCTCCTACAGGTGGCTGGCGTTCGAGCGCAGAGCCTTTCGCGGGGAGCAGTTTGTCCTGGAGAAGGGGGATTACCCTCGCTGGGATGCCTGGTCCAACAGCCACCACAGTGACAGCCTCCTGTCCCTCCGGCCTCTGCACATCGTAAGTACAGCTCCTGCCGGCTTCGGGGAGCTCCTAGAAGCTGGTCAGCCAAGCAGGAGCTCAGCTGGGGGGCAGGGTTGGTAGGGACCTGGCTTGGGAAGGGCCCTCTTCATCTCTGACCTAAAAGATTGCATGGGACGAGAGGAAGTTGGCTAGTGAATGGTCACAGGGCTGGGGAGTGGGACACCAGGGTTCACATCTTGAATTTGCCAGCACAGCACGGACACTTCCCTGTGTAACCCTATTAAAATCAGGAGCCTCGTGGCCCAGCCTCGGACCAGTATTGGGCTCAAAGCAACACGTTCAGAAAGGAGCTTCAGAAAGTAACCAGTTCACTTGCCTTTTCCAAACACCCAGAAGGGACTCTGTCCACAGTGACACTTTTAAATGTCGCTCTGCTCCCCCACCTGCTTCCCCCACACTCGGTGGCTGCTCCAGCCCTCTCTCCTTGTCACAGTAACTGATGGCTGCCTGGATGACAGCGGGAGGAAAGCTAAGAAGACCACATCAGAACCTGGTTTAGTAAACAGGGAATCCTCCTACATTGCTAATTTTTATCTCCTTGCAGCCTCTCTGTGCCTCGGTTTCCCTATCTGCTAAATGGTGGAGTTTCACAAGAGCTGAAAGGCCCCCTCTCGGTTTCATGGCCCCCTGGCTCTAAGATTCCCAAGGACAGTGGCTCAGAGGAACTGCCCTAGTCCCCATCCTTCCTGTGGGCCTCTTAGGAGTCCCCTCCCTCAGGCAGTGGGCTTGGGGGTGGGCCTGGCTCTGTGGTCACTGGACTCTTTCCTGTACCTCATGACCCCTGCTCTGAGTGTGGGAGCAGCTGGCTCACCCCATGATCCCGCCTCCCAGGATGGCCCAGATCACAAGCTGCACCTGTTTGAGAACCCAGCCTTCAGTGGCCGCAAGATGGAAATAGTGGATGACGACGTGCCCAGCCTCTGGGCTCATGGCTTCCAAGACCGTGTGGCGAGCATCCGGGCCATCAACGGAACGTAAGGGACCCATTCCCCACTCCTGCCCCTGCCCCGTCCTCTGGCTCCAAATGGAATCTCTGTTCACTGTGTTTCCTACATGCCCTGCTCTTCTAGGTCCTTTTCATAATCCTGGTCCTTCTTACCAGGGTAAGAAGTGACATAGTGGTTCTCTAGGTATACCCTGAATAGGAGGGTACATAGTACATCACCTCCCTCCTTCTAAGCTTAATACTTCTGTTAATGCAATCTTAAGATCACCTTCCCTTTGTCAGTGACTACATCTCACCCTATGGGCTTGAGATCTGGGGTTGAGCCTTGAAAGGTGCCACCTCTCCCTGATAACAATTTGTTCAACAACTTTTTACTGAGCATTTCTATGTGCAGAGTATGGGGGCAGCAAGAATTACACAGCCTCTGCCTTCAAGAATTTTAGTCTGCTAGAGAGACAAGGAGACAGGTACCCATAATTCATTGTGATCAGGATTATGATGGGGGACACACCAGGGCTCTGGGTGTCCCCACCACGCACTTGATTGAGCCCGGGGGAGTCAGCAAGAGCTTTCCTGGAGGAGGAGACATATAAACTGAGATGTAAAGAATATGAATGGAAGGGGAGAGGGACACAGATACGACAAGGAAGAATGCTCCAGGCAGTGGAACAGCACGTGTAAGGGCTCAGAGACACTCCTCTTCAAGGAAAGTAGAGTTAGAGAGGTTGGACTAAGGGATGAGGCTGGAGATGTTTAGTGAAGGACCTGTGAGCAGGGTAGGGAGTTTGAATTCATCCAGAGGTCACTGGGGAGCCAGCGAGGAATTTAGGCAGGCAGAGAGCGTGGTCGGATGCTGGCTTTAAAAGGGTTGGTCTGGGGCGCCTGGGTGGCACAGGGGTTAAGCGTCTGCCTTCGGCCCAGGGCGTGATCCCAGCATTATGGGATCGAGCCCGACATCAGGCTCCTCCGCTATGAGCCTGCTTCTTCCTCTCCCACTTCCCCTGCTTGTGTTCCCTCTCTCGCTGGCTGTCTCTATCTCTGTCGAATAAATAAATAAAATCTTAAAAAATAAATAAATAAAAATAAAAGGGTTGGTCTGGCTGGCGGCAGGAAGCTGACCGTCCTCACCCGACCTTGGTACCCGCCAGGTGGGTTGGCTATGAGTTCCCCGGCTACCGCGGGCGCCAGTACGTGTTCGAGCGGGGCGAGTACCGCCACTGGAACGAGTGGGACGCTAACCAGCCGCAGCTGCAGTCCGTGCGCCGCATCCGGGACCAGAAGTGGCACAAGCGAGGCTGCTTCCTCAGCAGCTGAAGGGCACCCAGGCCCCAGTGGCCCAGGCCCGCCCTGGGGGGCAGCAGAGGCAAGAAGAGGAGGCTCCAGGGCCAGGGTGATGGTCTGCCTGTCCCCCCTTCCCCCGAATCTGCTCAATAAAGCCTGGGGCCGGTCCCCCACCTGCCATGTTCCTCTGCGTCACTTCTTGAGGGGGCTGGGGCTTGAGGGCTCTGAGAACCCACAAGGGGAGCTGTGAGCTGGGCTCATACCCTAGGCTCTAGTTGTCTTAGGCAGAGTCACATGCACATCTTGCACTGATTTTGTGTTTGTTTTCCATCTGTCAATCTGTCCATCCGTCCATCAATCCATCTCTCTGTCCACCCTTCCACCCACCCAACTTTCTATCCATCCTTCCATCCATTCATCCATCAGTTCTTTCCATCCATTCTGTCTCTCTTCCATCCATCCATCCATCCATCCATCCATCCATCCATCCATTCTCCCATTGATCCATCCATCCATCCATCCATCCATCCATCCATAAAAATCCATTTCTCGATGATCATCAAATAAATCATAAATGTTTTCTCCCATTGATCCATCATAATCCAAAATCCTCCATCATCCATAATCCTCCATTCCAGATCCATCCATCCATCAAATCCATTCCTCCATTGTCCATCCATCCATCCATCCATCCATCCTTCTTCCCATTGATCCATCAATCCTCCATCCATTCTCCATTGATCCATCCATCATCCATCCTCTCCATTGATCCATCATCCATCATCCATCCATCATCTCTCCCGTCCATCTCCCATCCTGATCCATCCATCCATCCATCCATCCATCCATTCTCCATTGATCCATCCATCATCCATCCCGTCCAACCGTGATCGCATTACTCCGGTGGAGTCCATCCGTTATATACATCACATTTTACGCTCATCCATCATCATATCGCGTCGTCATGTCACCTCATCTCATCATATGGTATACCAACAATTAATTTATTCAGCAAATGCCAGGCCCTGTCCAAGGCCTGAGGACACAGCAGGGAACAAAACACAGTCCTGCTGTCATGGAGTTCACCTTCTAGGAGAGAGACAGGAGACAAATAAACTAGATTTAGAATCTACTAATCATGCTATGGGGCAGGGAAGTGCAATATTATGATGGCAGGTGATGAGGGGGTGGTCAGAGAACTCCGCTCTGAGGAGGTGACATTTGAGTTGAGACCTGAATGAACCATGAGGACATTCCAGGCAGAGGAAGAGTGGGTGTGAAGGTCCCAGGCAGCAGTGTGACTGGGTGACGGAGACTTGGCGAGGAAGGCAGTCGGTCTGGAAAGGAGTAAGTGGAGAATGGGGGAGAGGTCAGAAAGGGAGTGGGGTCAGGGTAATTAGGGCTCCACAGACTCTTGTCTGAGGGAGGTGGGAGCCATGGGGAGTCCGAGCAAGGCGAGACATGACTTAACGGGATGGTTCTGGCTATAGAACGGAGTCTAGACCATGGGGCGCTGGGGGAGGCAGCGAGACCGGCTGGGAGGCCACTAGCTGAGCCATGATCATGTGAGCTCCCTGACTGTGTCTTTTCCATGCCTCGGTAGCTCTGTCCACCTCTCAGAGATCTTCTGCAGCCTTGGCTGGGGGACCGAGCTCCCATCCCACCTCCCACCGCTGACCGCGACTGCTCTGAGCCTCTGGACCTTCATCTGGCTGAAGGGGATGCCGTGGCAGTGCCAACCATAAATGGGGGTCTCCTCTGGCCCCAGTGGGAAGAGAAGGGAGTGCTTCCCTGCCCTCAACCTTCCCACTCCATGAGCCAGTCCTGCGCATTTCCCTGACTTCGTTCCCCTGTTCTGCCCAGAGCCCGTCCCAGCCACTCGCAGCCTCCCCCAGCAGCTGATGCTGTTGGTGTGTGGGATGCCTGAGGGGCCTCGGGAAAGCATCGAGAATACAGCAATCATCAGTTACTGTAGCCTGCACATTTAAAAAATACATATGCATAGCCGAGCAATCACCTTGAATTATTTTTACTTTGGTGTGTAGGGGAGAGCTGGGTGGGGCGTCAGGCTCGGGGTGGAAGGTGAGGGACACCCAGCAACAAGGCGGACCAAAGGTAGGATTGACTCCCCCCATGCAAGGATGGTAGCACCCCCACTCTTCCCACCTCCCCCCGCCCCCAAGACTCACCCCTTCATCCCTCTCACAGACAGAGACCTTATTCTGCTTTGTAAATCAGTCCATACTGAATGCCAGACCCAGCGCTGGGGCTCTTTGAACCTCATCTGGGTCACTGAACCCTAAGATGACCTTGGAAGGCAGTCACCGTTACTCATCCTATTTCACAGATGAAGAGACGGAGGCTCAGAGAGGCGGCATCGCCTTCCCGGGGCCGCACATACAAGAAGTGCCAGAGCTGAGGTTTGCACTCTGTGTGTGGATGCTGGAACATTCACTCCTGAGCCCTGCACACTGCGACATGTCCATCAGGGGCAGGGACACACGGCAGAGAAAAAAAATCAACAGGAGCCACAATAATAATAAAAGCCACCCGATGGTCCCCACGGTGTGCCAAGTACACCTGGGTGCTTTCCGGTGTCATCTCTAATGTGCTGACAGGCGACACTGATGCCCGTGTGCAGAGGGAGCAACAGAGCCCAGAGACCCAAAGCAAATTGGCCCGAATGCCAGAGCTTTAGAGTGGTGGGATTGGGACTCAAGTACGTCTGCCTCCAAAGCTGTCTTGCCTGCCAGCTTGTCCATACTGTGGTTGGCCCCGGGTTCTGTAACTGGGCTGACTCTAGAGGTGGGGTGCCACCGGACCCAGATCCGGGGGGACCCAGGAGGTCACTGATGTCCAAGCGACTGTCCAAAGCCTCAGACCTGTACTAACCATCTGGGTCAGGGAGGCTTGCTCTCTGCAAGTGCTCCAAGGCATTTTCCCATTCAATCCTCCTAATGGCCCGGGAAGCTCAGAGAAGGAGTGCTGACTGCTGGGGTCACACAGCCTGGGAGGGGCAGAGTTGAGATTCGACCCCAGGCCTGTCTAACTCCAAAAGGCCACTCTTAGCTCCCCTAGATGCAAATTCTAGCTTCTGCAGGGACAGAGCCTGGGAGGGATAGTAAAGTGAGAGTATCTCTCGGTGATGGGGGTGAGGGTGAGGGTCAGGAAATCACTTTACCTGTTCCATCAAGAGGCAGTGTGGTCTGCCAGGTTGGGGCAGCATGGTCAAGGGGTTAGAGGCAGAGTGACTGAGTGGGGCTCTTGATCCATACCACATTGGGGTCCTTTCCAGGCTCTACCACTTGCTGTGTGTCATCGGGCAAGTTGCTTAGCCCCTCTGTGCCTCGGTGCTCTCATCCAGAACTCGGGGCTAATAGTATCACCTCTCTCATAGGTTGTTGGGAGTATGAACACGAATTTAATTTGCAGGAAGGGCTGAGAAAATGGGTAAAACAGAGGACCTGCTAGGTCAGAGTTCATCCGCCACCTCGTCATCAGAAATGGTGACCCTGGAGATGAGCTCTGTGGTTGTGTGGAACACGGACTTCCCAATTACTCAAGAACGGGGGTCCGTCCTAAGGACGCCAGGGCAAACAAGGGCAGAAGGCAACTAGGCTGCATGGCGAGAATCCAAGCTGCAGCAAGGGTTCACCGGACAAAGGGGACCCGGGGGCGAGCCGACCTCCTGGAGGCAGGACTAGAGCCCAAGGACTCTTGGGGGCCGGGCAGCAGGCTCTGTGGGTATTTTCCCGGGACCCCAGCCTTGGTGAGCAAATGCACCTCCCACCCCTGGTTCTCTTGGGGTCTTCTTGCCACTTCCCGTGGCCGGCTGCTCCTCTCCCCAGCCTTTAGTCTGGACGTCTTTGATCTGCCCTTGGACGGAAGCAGATGCTGCGTGCTTCCCCATAACCCTTAGACCTTACAATGTTGGTGTGCCCGGGGCAGCGGGAATTCTGGGGAATGAACACCAGCTAGGCGGTTTGACTCATCCCATGACTCAGGCAGTGGCTCACAGGAATCGGGGTTCAGGTACCCCACATCCCCATCCTCAAGTGGGAGCTCTGCCAAGCGTTCTTCCCTGTTTGGTGAAATCCCGGGGCCCATGCGGCATTGACTGTGGAGTTGGCATCACTGATAAATCCCCCCTGGGCCAATCTGCGAGTGTCTCTGTATTATGTTCAAGGCGAGTCTTCACAGTATGTGAGCATATCAAATGCATATTCCGTTCATGTCACCTTCCTACCCGGACCTGGCTATGATGAGTAGCACAGACACCTCAAATTCCCTCTGTACTTCATCTGGTATAATCGCTGTGTCCAAACCTTCCACACTGAAATACATATTATTACACATTTCATTTTCTTATTCCCTTATATGACAGTCAGGGCATTTTATGATGACTTTACTTTGAAAGCGTGTATGTAGGTGGATGATAGGATCAGTTTTAGTCCAGGAACGCGAAGGGGCTGTCACAAGATGACCGTCAAGAGAAGGGAGTGTTGGTTCTGATAGAGTTGAGAACTTTCCCCCTTGAGGGTCTCGAAGGTTCTTCTAGCTCTGGTTCCTGTGTGTCTAAGGAGCAAACTGTGTTTGGGGACACGAAGGTCTATCGTCTTTGTAGCAAAGTGAGGCAGAGAGGAAGGTCCGAGCCCTCTCTCTCCATGTGTCAGTCAGGCTATGCTGGGTAACGAACGGTCCCCAAATGTTGGTGGTTTAACAACAATGGTTGAGTTCTCGCTGCATGACACGTTTCTAATGCTGGTCTAATGCTGGTCTTCTTCACCCAGTCATTCATCGGCCCAGGCTGATAGAGACTTCACACTCTAGCAATGATGCATCTCAGGACAATGGAAGAGAAAGTGCTGGAAAGTCTGCAATAAAATGACCAGACATCTGAGACATCTCAGAATCCACCAGCCAGATCCATTGGCCACATGGCCCCACTTCATTTCAAGACCCGGTGGTTAACCTGCTCATGGATACACCCTATTGCCTGCCTTCCCTTCCTTGCTGATTCTTCCTGGGATCTCTTCTCAAATAAACGACCGGCACTTGAATGTTTGTCTTAAAGTCTGCTTCTGGTAAAGTCCACACTAAGACACCTTCACTCCTGTCTGTATTTCTTTTTTTTTTTTTTTAAGATTTTATTTATTTCTTCGACAGAGATAGAGACAGCCAGCGAGAGAGGGAACACAAGCAGGGGGAGTGGGAGAGGAAGAAGCAGGCTCATAGCGGAGGAGCCTGATGTGGGGCTCGATCCCAGAATGCCGGGATCTCGCCCTGAGCCGAAGGCAGACGCTCAACCGCTGTGCCACCCAGGCGCCCCTCCTGTCTGTATTTCTTATTCACTAATTGATTCAACCAGTCAGCAAATACCTTCTGAGCCCTACTGCGTGCTGGGTCTAGGCAGGCACTGGGGCTACGGACACGGCTGAGCCCAGCTCTGATCGAGCTTGTTGTCTAGAAGAGCAGACGGCTCAGGACACACCAAAAGCCAAGTGCTTTGAGGTCCCCCCACTAAAGGCTTCAGTGGGAGCAGAGCCCTGTTGGTTTCAGATTTCTGGCCCCCAGAATGGTGTGACGATGCATTTCTGGGGAATGGGCTTTTTAGGACATTATTTTTATTATGCTAAAATATGCTACATAACATCAAAGTTACCATTTTAGCCATTTTAAGTGTGCAGTTCCACGGGCATGAAAGCACATTCACACGGTCAAGTGACCAGCACTGCCATCCGTCTCCAGAACTTTCTCATTGTCGCACACTGAATCTCTGAGCCCGTTAAACACTAACCCCCCGTTCCTCCCTCCCTCAGCCCCTCTGACACCCACCGCTCTGCCTCCTGTCTCTATAAATTTAGCTACTCCAGGAATCTCATGTAAGGGGCATCATGCAACATTTGTATTTTGCTACTGGCATATTTCACTTAACATCACGCCTTCAGGATTCATCCAGGCTCTAGCACGGGTCAGAATTCCCTTCCTTTTTCAAGGCTGAATTGTATTCCATTCTATGGATACGTTTCGTGGATCCCTTCATCTGTCAAGGAACATCTGGGTTGGGGCGCCTGGGTGGCACAGCAGTTGGGCGTCTGCCTTCGGCTCGGGGCGTGATCCCGGCGTTACAGGATCGAGCCCCACATCGGGCTCCTCTGCTGTGAGCCTGCTTCTTCCTCTCCCGCTCCCCCTGCTTGTGTTCCCTCTCTCAGTGGCTGTCTTTATCTCTGTCAAATGAATAAATAAAATCTTTAAAAAAAAAAAAAAAAGGAACATCTGGGTTGTTTCCACCGTTTGGCTACTGCGGATAATGCTGCTGGGAACATGGGCGTCCAAGTATGCGTTCGAGGACCTGCTTTCGATTCCGCTGGGCTGTATATCCACGAGTAGGATCGCCGAGGGATAAGGAAATTCTACGCAGAAGTTTTTGAGGAATCACAGTACTGTTTCCATAGAGGCTGCACAATTTGGCACCCCAGGTTTCTGTTGTTTTAAGCCCGTCAGTCTCAGTCCTCTGCTACAGCGGCCCCAGAAAACTATAAAGCACTTCCCCTGCGTCAGGTACTGGACTCTGTGGGAACCACGGTCAACCAGGCAGACAGTGGCCC
The DNA here is from genome assembly GCF_017311325.1 of Ursus maritimus. Taxonomy (NCBI): domain Eukaryota; kingdom Metazoa; phylum Chordata; class Mammalia; order Carnivora; family Ursidae; genus Ursus; species Ursus maritimus. The sequence continues at coordinate 6,186,880 of NW_024425897.1, forward strand.
TCCGCTCGTGCCACTTACCTTCTACTTGGGAAGATGGCAAATAAATGAGCAATGTCGTGTCAGGCGGTGAGAAGTGTTACAGACAGAAGCGGCATGGCTGAGTATGTGTGTGTGTGTGTGTGTGTGTGTGTGTCTGTCTGTCTGTCTGTCTGTCTGTCTGTTGGAGGCATGGAAGGTGGAGGAGAGCAAGCCTCACTGGAGCCTGGTCTCTGAGCCCCAGTGCTGTTCCCTCTCTCCTGCCTGATCTTGCATTTGGTCAAGACCCAGGCTGCCTGCGAGAGAGACATACACATTGGAGGAAATGTGCATAAAGGCCAGGGGCCCATGGGGCAATGGGTGCTCTTAGGACCCTAGGCCCCTGAGGTTTGGAGAAACCAAAGAGCGCCAGGTGCTGGGACAGTCCGGGGTCTTCAGGGGGAAGTTCACCCTCCTCGGCCTGCAGGATCAGGCCCCTGTCCACCTTGGCCCCCTAGCCTGCGCCCTACCATACTTTGGCCACATTAACCTGCTTCCAAGTCTTTAAATAACACACCAGCCCCCGTGCATGGTCCCTTTCTGTTTGGAACTCTCTTCCCAGTCTGGTTTCCCAGGCTAATTTGTCCCCATCCCCGAGGACTCTGTCTCTCCCTGGGAGCTCTCCTGGACTGTCTAGACTGGGGTGGACCCCCTCCCTGATACTACACCCCGGACCAGAGCTTGGCACCAAGTAGATGCCTACTGAATTCTTGTTGAATGAATGAATGGATGGGTGGATGGGTGGAGGCCGGACCCTGGCAAACCACCCTCCTTTCCTTGTTTTTTTTCCCAGGGCCACTGAGATTTGCCTCTGTCTGCCTTCCCCCAGGGCTCGACTGATCACACCAGTGAACCCAGCGTGCCCCTGCTCCTGGCAGCCGGACGGCTGATGCATGCAAACTGGGCATCCCCTTGCCCAGCCGCCTGACCACCCTGGCGCGGCCGAATCCAAAGCTAATGACATTATTGTGCAGAGACACAATGTCTGTGGGCATTTGCTGACCTGGGCTTTGGTGCGGGCTTAATCCAGTATTCTCGTCCTGCTTTCTGTGGGGACGCAGCGATCACCCGTCTTGGCACCGGCACTCCTGGGGAAGGTATAAATGCCACCTCCCGCCGACTGGGCTCCACGGGCACTCTCGGGGGCTGGTGTCACTGGTAAGAACGCCTCTCTTGCTTGCCTCGCCTTTTTCTCTCATCCTTATCCCCGATGGAAAGCTTGGGAGGCCTGGGTTCAAATCCAGATGCCACCCCCTTCTGACGCGGGGACCTTGGGCAAAGACTTCTGTGCTCTAAACCTCAGTTTTCTTTTCTGTTCAATGGGGAGATGGGTCATAAAACCTCCTTCGTCGTGGGGCTTAGAGATAACGGTGGGTGGTCTGATGCAGTGCCTGGCACAGAGGGCGGCCCCGGGCAATGCTCTCTATTAATACGAACCAGTCCAACAGCATCCTCGTTTTGCTAGGGACCAGGGAGGAGCACCCGAGGGTTTGTACGTGGAAAGAATCAAACCGGTGAAGGTTCAGCATTGTTTCTAGGCTGGTGAGCCAGCTCTCCCCATATCCACGTTCCCAGGCACCTGCTCCATGTCCCCCGTTGGGGAGCACTAGTGGCTAGGAAGCCGCCAGGGCTCTCTGGGCACTCCCAGCAACAGGTGATTTCAAGGCCACTGAAGGTTGGTGGAAATATCCCTAATAATGCCATCACAGCTGCCATTTACAGAGCGTCGCTGCCAAGTGCTTGCCATTTTCCTGCATCGTGGCATCAAATCGTCACAACCTTTTCATAGATACTGTTGGGTGCCACGACTGTCCCCACTTGACAGAATGGGAAACTGAGGCACAGAGAGTTTGACCCGCCCAGGGCCGCCATGCCAATGGACAGTGGGGCCAGGACCCCCGAGTTGAACCAACGGAGCTTAATCTTTAACGTGAGAAGGCCGATGACCAGGGCTGCACAGCAGGGTCTCTGACCCTGTGACAGGCTCGAAGGGTTACGTGGTTACATAGGGGACCAGAGCAGATCTGGCCCCCAAGCTGCTTATTCGAATTTCTTTTCTGAGGGACGGCCCGGCCTGGCCTCTAGTGTGGAAGGGGCTTTTGGAAGCTGGACGTTCTCTCTGGAGCAGGAGCTCAGGGGTCCCATCTTCACTGGGACCACGCAGGCTTGGGTTCACCGCTCCTCCTGCGGGAAAGAAGACAGTGCCAGTTTTCCAGACTTTTCTGACGGTCTCGCCAGCTAAGCAGGGCTCCCCGCTGCTGCCTATCACGGTGCCTGGGGTTCTAGCATCACACCCGCGTCTTTGCTTCCCTGTAGCTCGCGTTCCAGCACGGATGTGCGCACTCGTGGGGGGACGAAGACGGATGGCAGAGAGGAGCTTTCGGGGTACTGGTTGGGGTGGGGGGAGGCGGTCTGGAGGAGGAAGGTGGGGTGAGAAGCAGGGGGACAGGGGACTTGTGAGATGCAAAGGGGGAGCCACAGTACGGCCAAGCATGGCCGGTGTGTGGGTTCTGTGGCCCCCACTTTTCTTTCGGTCAGGACATTTCTGCATGATATCGATGGGTCTGCGTTCTGCTCCACTTGTCTGGAGCTGACTGACGGGGACCCATCTGGGACCAGACTCGGCTGAAGCTCCAATGTATCACCACTTTCTTAGCGGACCTCGTTTTTCCCTCCGGGCACACAGAAATGAAGCTAAGGACGGAAGTTCAGACCACCGCTTGCGGCCCCCGCTGCCCTGGGACAACCTGAGACCTGGGAGACCAAGAGCAGACCCTCAGGCCAGAGCAGAGCAGACCCCAGGCCCTCAAGGTGAGAAAGCCGAGGGCCCAGAGAGGTCCTCACAACCCCTTCCCGCATGTCTTCCAGGTCATTCCTGCACAGGACCACCCACCATGGCCTCAGACCACCAGACCCAAGCGGGCAAGCCACAGCCCCTCAACCCCAAGGTGGGTACCACAGTGGGAGAGGGCAACAGGGCAAGCACAGCCCCTGTCCCAGACTCAGTTTCCCTTCTGTAAGATCGAGTTGGCATCTTCCTTCCTGAAGCTCCCCCTCTCTGGGCTTCAGTCTCCCTGACACTGATTTGAAGGCCCCTCCCCAGCCCACGACCGGCATGCCGAGATTCCTGACACCAGCCTCCAGCGCTGGTGACTTAAGCGTCTCTGCCTTACCCCATACCCCAATGCCCATGGGGGCTCCCCAGAGCTGGGGTGGACCCACAGTCCAGTGAGAGAAGGGGCTTGCAAACAGGAGGCGAGGTGGGATTTCCGACCTGCTGTGTGACCCGGGCCAGTCGCTTGACCTCTCTGAGCCTCAGTTCCCTCCTTCGTAAAATGGGGAGAACTGGATTCAGGGCATAGGGTGGGTGTGAAGAGGCAAAGGAAACCAGCTTAGCCTGGCCTGAAGTGTGTCCCCCTGACACCATCTCTTACTGCTCGCTTTGCTTCCTCGTCCTCCCCATCCTCCTAGGATCCCCCCGCCCCCACAACGGCCAGAGGCTCATCATACCCAATCTGTAGCCAGACCTCTACCAGCGACCATCCACCTGGCCGCCTCTGTCTGGCTTCCTTCCGTGGCCCTGGCCTGGCACTGCCCTTTGGTCTGACATGGGGCCTCCCCCACCTGGGAAGCTTGAGCTGACGCAGCCCCCCACCCGCCGACCCCATTCTGACTTTCTAGAAGAAAGGCAGACAACAAACAAACAAATCGAGGACTTCAGGAGTGGGAAGTGTTTCAGGAAACATGAAACAGGGTAAGGGGTGAAGAGAGTGGGGATGAATGCGGAAAGGCGGTGTTAGCAGAGGTGGTCAGGGAGGCCTCTCTGAGGAGGGGGCATTACAGCGGAGACCCGGCGCACCAGCCACGTGAGTCAGGTGGGGGTAGGGGAGAACACTCCAGGCAGAGGGTGCAGTGCGTGCAAAGGCCCAGAGGTAGGAGCGAGCTGCGTGAGTCTCAGCACCAGCACGAAGGCCTCTGCACCGTGTTCAGAGCCACGCTGTCTCCTAGACACAGAAATCCAGCCACGTGTGTGATTCAACACGTCCCAGCAGCCACGATAAACCAGGGCAAAGAAGCAGGAGACATTAACTCTTGTATTCTAAGTCATTAAACCCAATATACCCTCATGTAGAATCAATAGAATCATTATGAGAAAGAGACTTTCGATTCTTTCCTTCCTATTCTAAATCTTCGAAATCCGATGTGTCTTTTCCGTGACAGCACATCTTCATTTGGACGGTCGAGCACGTTCCACAGACATAGGTAGCTAACGGCCGCGGCATCGGGCAGCGCGCGTTTAGAAGATTAGATATGGTGTAAAAATGTGAGCCCCCGTGTGTTGATAAAAAACAATAGCCGTGATCATAATAGCTTCTGGGCTCTTCGAGGCCTTGTGGATACAAGGAGAGGCTGACCTTCCTTGCCCTCCTCCCCGCTGCCAGCCCTTGTCTCCCAGGCAGGGGTAATTGTCCATGAGCCTCTGACATCCCTGTTCTTGAGTCTTCCCAGTACCCTGCAAAAGAAGCATGATCCCCCATTTTACAGATGGGCAGGCTGGGGCTCAAGGCAACCAAGTTGCTTCCTAAGTTTGCACAGCCAGATGCAACGGGGTAACATCACAACCTGTGTCTCCTGACCCTCCTGTGGTCGAGTCAGTGACCACAAAGCCTGGACTGAGCCCATGGAATTTGTCTCGGAGCCCCACTGGGCCTCCCCGTCCTGGTTTTATCTCGCTAATCCCCGGCCTGGGAGAGAGGGCCCTGTTTACCCAGCCAGTGCTGACCAGTGCAGTTGCCCCTCCTGGGAGCCCGCTGGCCCGAGCCCACCTCTTCACCGGGGGGGCGGGGGGGGGGGCAGCTCCCTGGGGAAGTGCAGCCACAGAACCTCTGCCCCAAATGTGCTCTGGGATCACGGAAGGGGGCAGCTGGCCTCCCAGTTAGTGCTCTTGGGGGGCCCCTTCAGCCTCCCTGATGGGGATCCTGCTGGCCCCCTTCCGTGGGCTGCTGAGAGCGCCAGGTGAGGCAAAGGGAGTGAAGCCGTCCCTTTAAGAAGCATCCCAGGGGAGGTCAGGAGGGGACCTGCAGAGCCAGGGGTAAAACAGGGTTAGGTTAGGGTAGGGCGGTGGGCTGGCTCTAGCAGGAGCAAGAGAAGCCCTACCTCACCTGTGAGCTGTGCTGTCTCAGAAACCATGTTTCATCAAGATCCCAGGGGCTCTGAGTGCTTGTGAGTTTGCAAAGCGCTGCCCCATTGGAAACAGCATCAGACAAACTTGGACTCCAACCTCAACTAGCCTCTTAGGCACCCGGGCTCCGTGGGACGTCCCTTACTTCACAGGAGTCTGCCTCCCACACACAAAGAGCAAACACTGTGTGCGAACCCTTACGCTTCTCTGAATCCTTCCTGCAAGCCCATGAGGAGGGTTCTGTCATTTCCCATTTCACAGATGCAGCAACCGAGGCTCAGTGAGGTCAAGTCCTGGCTCCGGGTCTCACAGCCGGTAACTGGCAGAGCCGGGACTGTCTGACTCCGTATTGAGTCTGTGACTCCCAAGGGAGGAGCCCAACAGCTTCCCAGGAGGCTCTCGGAGCCCCCTCTTCACCCCCAATGCCCTGCTTCCCTCCTCCCCATGATGACGGGGCCGACCCTCTCCTCCTGTTCCAGATCATCATCTTTGAGCAGGAGAATTTCCAGGGCCACTCGCATGAGCTCAGCGGGCCCTGCCCCAACCTGAAAGAAACTGGCGTGGAGAAGGCAGGCTCTGTCCTGGTGCAGGCTGGACCGTACGTACCGGGGAAGGGGTGGGGAGAGGAGGGCTCGTCTGGTTGGGGGCCACCAGGGTGAGGCGCCTGGGCTGTGGAGCTGGGGGGATCTGCCCTCCTTGCGCCCCCTGGACCGTGCGATTTGGTGGCTGGCAGCCTCTGGAGAGAATTTGAGCTTTGGGGTCAGATAGAGCTGGGTTCGAATCCAGATTCCACCACTTTCAGGCTGTGTGACGCTGGACCAGCAACTTCCCTCTCTGAGCCTTGGCTTTCTTCCTCTGTGGAAAAAGCCTGACCCCAAGGCCAGCCACTTCCTCAAGGCAGGGAGATGGACACAGTGACTCTCGTGGACTTTTCTGGAGCTGCCAATCTCTGGCTCTGGGCGTGTCCTCCCTCTCCTGCGAGGTTTGAAGCCAGATGTCCCAGCTCTGCAGTCACTGACCCCTTCCCCAATCCGGGGCATCCTGGATTCCAGCAGATTCATGGGCACATGTGGCGGCCAGCAGCCTTGGGTCCCTGACCCCGGAGAGAAGGGGAGGTGGATGGTAGGACGTGACTCTGCCCTGCTCATGTCACACAGCTCAGCACAGCCCACAGGGGCCCGTCCTTGTGGTTCCCTGACCACTCCTTCTCTGCGAGAGCCTCAGGAATTGGTGGTGGCCACCGGTGACCCCCTCCCAAGGGGTCAGGGATCCTCGTGGGGTTCGGGGGTCCTGGGTGACCCATCCCACAGCTCAAGGTTCTTGGGGAATTCTGCAGAATGCAACAGTGTCACTCAAGTCCAGGTCTGCGGGTGTGGAGAACACAGCCGAAGGAATGCCCCTGTCCGGCCTCTGTTACCCGACATGCTCTGGGTGTCTGGTGTGCCCAGGAGCACATCTTCCTGGACAAGTGAAGTTTTGACCATTTAAACACCGTATCTGATTCTCAGTTGCCTTTTTACGTTAACATTTGGATGGAAGAATTTCTCAAACGGACTTGACACCCCTCTGCCTTCTGTTTTTAGAAATAGAACTTTTGATATTTTTATTAAGGATTGTTGATGGTTCTGAATTGAGTTCTGGAGGACTGAGGTGGCTTGGCTCTTGGCTTGGCAGTGTCTGGAGTTTAATGGGGGAGCTGGGCAAATGTGAGCCCTGGGCGCTCGAGTGACTAGCTGGGGTCCTGCCAGGGGAAGCTGGGGCTGGCCTGACCTGCCCTCTCTCTCTGTCTCCACTGCAGCTGGGTGGGCTATGAACAAGCCAACTGCAAGGGTGAGCAGTTTGTGTTCGAGAAGGGCGAGTACCCCCGCTGGGACTCATGGACCAGCAGTCGGAGGACGGACTCCCTCAGCTCCCTGAGGCCCATCAAAGTGGTGAGAGCCTCCTGCTGCTTCTTGCTCCCTCTTCTTTGCCTCCTTGGAGCCAGGGCTCTAGGGACCAGGAGGGAGCCTTCATCTCCGGCACTAGGACCCTTCTGATGGGGCGGGGCACACTTCCTGGCTGTGCAACCTCGCATAAGTCATTCACTTCCCCGGGCCTCAGTTTCCCATCTGTAAAATGGGGATATTTGGATCTGCTGCCCTGAGATTCCTGAGGTTAGAACCCATCACAGAGCAATTGCTCAATAAACAGTAGTCATCCTGAGTGTGAAAAGGAATTCTGGGATTGGGTGTGGAGGAAAAGGTGCATTAGCTCGTGTTCATAACTCATGCTGGCGGGACCTTCTGGTGCTTCTTGGATCTTGATTCTTACTAGAATGTGAACTCTTAGAAAGGGCCCAGGGCCCAGCAATGCTCAGGTCCACTCCCAAGCCTCCCCAAGGCAGGCTAGCCCACCCCAGAGCTTGATGGAAGTTCGGAGAACTTTGGACTTAGCACCCCATGGACCTGGGTTCCTACATTGGCTCTAGTGCTCCTAGCTGTGTGACCTTGGGCAAGCAGCTTTACCTCTCTGAGCCTCAGTTTTCTCATCCGCCAGATAGCATAAGGGTCTCTAAAGGGTTAAAGGGGATGGCTAAGAATAATGTCAAAGGAACAGGAAGATGGGAAGAGATGTGGTGAGGAAGGAGAGCCAAGAAAGCCAAAGTGCCTGCTTGGGACCCCACCAGCCTGTGTTTCTGGGTGTGTAGATCGTGTCCACCATTTTGTTTTTGTTTTTGTTTTTTTTAAAGGGAGCTGAGGGAAAGTAACATATCAGAATTGAATGTGCCTCGAATTATAGACTCTGGAGTGTCACTTGAAAACAACCCAGTGGGTCCCCCAACAAACGGCCGTGTTTAACTGCTGTTTTTGTAGACACTTAAGTAGCAGGGTACTGGGCCAGAAGTCTACAAGCAGATTGTGCTGATCCCAATGCTGGGGCATCTGGACGGGTGGGAAGGCTCACCCTGGGCTCCTCTCCTGTGCTCCCTTTCCCCGCTCCCTATCAACAGGACAGCCAAGAGCATAAGATCATCCTCTATGAAAACCCCAACTTCACGGGCAAGAAGATGGAAATCATAGACGATGACGTGCCCAGTTTCCATGCCCATGGCTACCAGGAGAAGGTGTCGTCGGTGCGGGTGCAGAGTGGCACGTGAGTGGCGACCCAGCCCAGGCTGACCCTGCCCCAGGAGCCCAGACCTGAGGGGTTGGGGTCCTGAGACCCGCTCTGCCCTGGACCCTGCTGATCTTGTATATTTGCAACCTCAGTCTTCCCTTTGGAAAATGGGTGTGGAAATCGTGAGCTTGTATGTGGCTTTCAGGGCCTGCGGTCCCATCCAGATCTGCTTTTTGGCCAATACCCTACCTCTGGGGGAGAGAAAGCGTGGCCTTAACCTCATTCTCCAAGAGCAGGACAGTGAACGTTAGAGGGGTACAGGTGAGGCAGAGTCAGGGGGAATGGAAGGGTAGAGATGAGTTGAGCGGTCTTACCAGAGCTGTGAGTGTCAGGAAGTTCAGCCCACACTGCTTCTTTACTGCATGAGTCCCTGAGTTTAGAAACAGGATGTGTCATTTCCCATTGAATTAAACTTCCTTGGTGCATAGACTCTGGCCATCACCCACCGGGAATTTCTCTTGTGCAAAACTTCGATTCTATGGTGTCGCAGACAGGCCAGCGGCAGGGGTGAGCTGGAGCTGGCTCGTACCAGTTTGCAAGAGCCAATTCCTCCATTTTCAGAATTTTTGCGAGCTGGAATCCTTGGGAGCTCAAAATCAGCCATAGTGGGAGTATTTACACCACAGAAATTGGAATATGATACAAATCAAGACCCTTTTCCCTCCAGAGAGCTGGTTTACCAACACATAGTTGTTGGTAAAATAGTGTGCGGAGTTCTGTATCCGTGATCCTCTTCGTCTATTCATTCGTTATGCAATTTGTTGAGTGCCACTACGTGCCAGGCATCGTGTTCGGTGCTCAGTATGTCAAGGTAAAGAGACCTGGCTTCTGCTCTGTAGCGCGAACAGCCTCGTTGGGGTCAACAGTTAATAATTTAAGAATCCGCCACAAATCTGGACTTCCTCCCTGAAGAAGGGACTCTTGAACTCAGATCCCAAGAAAGCGTAGGAAGTGCAGGTGTAGAGGGAGGAAGGAAGGTCATTCCAGACAGAAAACAGCATGTGCAAAGGCCCTGTGGTTGAGGGGCCTGGTGAGTCTGAGGGACTCTACAAACTCCAGACTGGCTAGTGCACAGAGAGAGAGGGACACAAGACTGAGAGGTAGAGCTGCAGGTGCGCCAGGGGGTGGCCAAGCAGGTCCTTGTCGGCCAGGACTTTGTAACATTTTGGGGAGAAGAAACTAACATTCATTAGGTGCTCCAAAGAGTGAAGGACCCCCCCCCAAGGCTGGAAATGACTTCAAATGACAGAGGGATCACCGAGGGCTCCTGGGACCTAGCCTACTCTCTTTTGGCCTTGCAGCCAGGCATGAGGTTGGCATGAGGGTGGACAGAGGCAGTTAGGAGACCTGTTTCATTCTAGGTTTCAGTGGGCTTGAGATCATCCCTTCCTCTGATCCCAGTATCAGGTGTGCAGTCAAAAGTTGCTTCAAGAGGTAGTGAGCTCCCCATCAAGAGAAGGAAGAAAGCAGAGGCTGGATGCCAGAAGGGTGGTGTTCCTGCTTAACAATCAGGAAGTGAGAAATGATTGGGAACTCCCCCTTCCTGGCGGTTTATGGATGCTCTCCTCTCTCTCTCTCTCTTCATCTCCTTTGTCCTCCACGTCCCCCCTCACCCCTGGCCTGCAGGTGGGTCGGCTACCAGTACCCTGGCTACCGCGGGCTGCAGTACCTGCTGGAGAAGGGAGACTACAAGGACAGCTGTGACTTTGGGGCTCCCCATCCCCAGGTGCAGTCCGTGCGCCGCATCCGTGACATGCAGTGGCACCAACGGGGCGCTTTCCACCCCTCCAACTAGTGCCCCCCTTTTCCTCCTTCCCAGGGGCTCGATCTGCTGCCCAGGATCCCCCCAGACCTCCTGGCGAGTGAATAAAGTGTGACTAGCAATTTGTGTGTTACACTGCCTTTTATCTCCAGTGGGAGCTGGAGTGGGTGCTGCTTGCGTGCATGCGTGTGCGTGTGTGTGCGAGAGACAGAGAGACAGAGAGACAGAGACAGACGGAGAGAACCAGAAAGTGTCTGGACTGGGGTAGGACAGCAGAGCCCTCACGGAGACTCTAGAGCTACTTGGCTGTGTGACCTCGGGCATACTCTCCAACCTCTCTGAGCCTCTGTTTCTTTGCCTGGTTTACAACCGCCTTTGCCCCAGGAGTGGCTGGCTTGGCTGACCTCCTAGCTCCCTTTTCCACGGTTGCTGAGAACCGTCACTCGAGGGGCACGTGAAGGATTCTCCAGCCCTTAAAAACGCTGCCGCTGCCTGCCATTCCCACCTCCGTATGCGATCACCTGGACCCTGGCAGTCTTCTTCGATCTGCCAGAGGAACCAACAACCCTACACTCCCACCGGGTCCCAGGGACATGGCCCAATTACATGTCTCTGCCTTTGCGTGTTCCTTGCTCCCTCTGTTCCTTATCTGGTGGGCTTGATCACTTAGCGTCACGGTCGGCCTGGATTCTAATGTCTGTTGCGGAGCCCTGGCCCGTGATCCGGCCTCAGACAAGTCATTTTGCCTCTCAGAGCCCCCATCTTTGTACTTGGGGGGAAAAAACGGGGGGGGGAAATAGCTCCTCCCTAATCTGGTTTTGTAGAGATGACATGAGATAACTCAGGCGTTCTCTGGATAACGGGTCATCATTTGCTGGTTCCTGGTAGTGCAAATATCTACTCCCAGAGGGCAACTTCTTTTCACTTTGGATTTGGGACCTTTTGATGTCATGGTTTTAAATTTTGCTGTCGTCTAACATCAGTCTGTTCCTTTCTGGTTTGTACCTCCCCTGTCTTCTTTAAGAAATTCTTTCTGACCCCAGGTCACAAATATATTCTCCAATATTTTTTTCCCCCTGAAAGTTCACAAGCTGTGCTCCTCACATGTAAATTCTCAATCCTTCTGGAGCTGGTCTTTGTGTCTAGGGCATGGCGGCTATCTAGGCTCTTTTTGGATCTCCGTTTTTCCACTTTGGGCCACCGTGGTCCTGGAGTCATTTCTTGAGAAGTCCGTTTCCCCCACAGCGGGGCAATGCTCCCTCTGTCTCCTGTAGGATTGGCGTGTGCACTCACGGAGTCTACCGATGGGGTCTCTCTTCTGTTGCTTGGGCCAATCTGTATCTTCCTGTGCTCTGACCACATGGTGTCAATGATTAGTGCCTTGTAGCAAGTCTCGAACCATTCTTCTTATTCAGAAAGATTTAGATAGTCTCACCCTTGCGTACCTCCATATACAATCATCTCCTTAAATCTGAAAAATGTGCTCTAGTGGTTAACATGTTTACCGCGAGGTGGGGACTAATCAGTTTCCATTTGTTCCTTCATTCTTTGGCCAACACCTACCGAGTGTCTATGCTCTTCCTGGAACCGGGCAGAGAACGGGATACAAAGTAAGTAAGACAGACCCCCCTGCCCCCAGGAGGCTCCCACTCTGGAGAGATTGTAATAGCTTGACAATAAGACCATGGTGATTATTATGGGTGAATTGGTCTCCCCCCAAATCCATGTGTTGAAATTCTAACCCCTGAGGATCTCAGGATGTGACCTTCGTTGGAACTATGGTTGGTGCAGAGGTAATTAGTTAAATGTAGATGAGGTCATAGTGGGTAGGGTTATATGACTGGTGTCTCTATGTAAAGGGGAAATTTGGAGACACACACACACACACACACCTACACACATGGGGAACACCATGTGAAGACACAGGCAGAGAATGGAGTCATTCAGCAGAAGCCAAGCTACATCCAAGCCACCAGGAAACCACCAGAATCTAGGAGAGAAGCATGGAACACATTCTCTCTCCCATGCCCCCAGAAGGAGCCAACCCTGCCGACACCTTGACCTTGGACTGCCAGCATACGGAATTGTGAAAGAATACATTTCTGTTGTTGAAGTCACTCTGTTTGGGGCACTTTGGGACGGCATCCCTGGGACACTAATACAGTGACGGCAAGAGGAAGGGGCCAAGGACACCAAGAGAAGGCAGGGGTACTGCCTGGGGCATCAGACCTCCCAAAGAAGTGGGGGTGTTGGAAGAAGAGTTGGCATTTTCCAGGCAAATCTTGGGGAGAACAATCTTGGCAAAGGGAACAGAGTATGCAAAGTTAGAGATGCAAGAAGGGGCGTGGTGTATTCCAGTGTTCTAGGCATAGAGGGCATTTCAGGGCATGGAAACTTTGAAGGTTGGCTAAGCACAAAGTCCTGAGAGATTGCATGATGATGATGGGGGGGGAGTGTGATGTTCGTGGTGATGATGGTGTGGGCGGTAGGTGGCCCCAAGGGGATTGCCACTTAGCTATTCCTACACACCAACCTACCCAAAACTTCGTGGTAAAACTACAACAATCATGTGTTTTGCTCCCATGTGTCATTCGGGCAGGATGCAGTGGGGACAGTTCATCTCTGCTCCAGATGGAGTCATCTAGGGTAGCTCAAAGCCTGGGGTTAAGTCCCAGGGCTGGGTGTTGGTGCTGGCTGTTCGCTGGGACCTCAGCTAAAGGCTGTCAGATGAGACACCCCCGCACATGGACACTCCATGCCGCGTGACCTCCCCACAGCATGGTAGCTGGGTTCTAAGAGCAAGTGTCCGAAGAGGAAAGTGGAAGCTTCGTGGCATTCTTAAGACTTAGTCTCAGATGTCATACAGCATCGCTTCCTCCATACTTTTTTGGAAGGTCACATAGGTGGACCCAGGTTGGCGGGGAGGAGACAAAGGCCCCACCAGTCAATGACGGGAAGGTCAGTGTATGGGAGGGGATGGATAGCCATCTTTACAAAACACAGTCCGCTGAGGGAAAGAAGACAACCAGAAACGGGCTTTGACAAGGCGGAGCAGATAGCAGGGGTCCACACGACTGTGGATGGGACACTCTATGAGCCCCTCGTCCTCCTCAGTGAAAGAACAAGGCTGGACAGTGAAAGAATCATTTGGGGTCACTCTCCCCCTACATTGCTCTGATTGTCTCTATTTTTCTTTGTGTTTCCCTGTTTCTCTATCTCTGTTTCTGTTATTTCTGTCTCCTCCTTCCTTTCCTAACCCTCCCCTTCTTCTTCCTCCCTCCCTCTCTCTGTCAAGCGGGGTCCCTCTCCCCACCCCGCCAACACCTCCAAGCCTGGACGGCTCTGCCTCCACTCAGGTCTCCCCAGGGCCATCCCCTAGGCGCAATCCCGCCTCCAGCCACCAGGTGTCAGCAGAGCGTCATCCTCGGGACTCCTCGCTAGGCGGTCCGCTGCCTGGGCCCTGATTGGAGCCAAGCCCCGTCAGTCAAAGCTGGGCGGGGCCTCAGAGCTTCTAGGGGACAGTGGGGAAAAGCGAGGTCTCCCTGGACAGTGACAGAGCAGTGACAGGCCTTATGGTCCTGTCTCTTTCTGCAGCTCTCCTCCCCAAAGCTTGCTGGGAGGAGAAACAAACTCAGCGCCGATTCTTTGCATGAAGAAGGTGCTTCCAGATCACTGTCTCACCCACTGTCACTGGAAGCAAATAGTAGAGCCTCATCCAGCCACTGGATTAGAGTAGACGCCCTGTGCCTCAGTTTCCCCTGAGATGAGGGAAACACTAGTGCCCGTTCATAGAGCTCCAGTGAGGATTCAGTGAGATGCCATAGTGAAGTGTTTGGGGCAGTGCCAGCCACACAGCAGGGACTCGGTAAATGAACAGTGTGACAAGTGCTAAGGGGAGGCTGTGCTATCCTGCGGTGCAGTCAGGGAGGGCTCCCAGGAGCAGGTCTTTAAGCTGGGTTTTGTAGGATGAGTAGGAGTTCGTTGGGTGCACAAGGACAGAAGTGCCTTCAGCAGATTCATTCACCAATTTGCTCATTCACTCCCATCTTCTTCCTCCTGCTTCTCTGTTCTCTTCCCGGGCCTCACTCTTCCTCTCCTGTCCTCTCCCTCTGCTGCCTCCTTCCCTGTCCTTCTCCCTTTTTCTCCTTTTCCTCTACTGCTCTGAATTCCCTTTGCCCCACCTTTTCTTCATTCCCCACCTCCCTCTTCCTCTTCTCGTTCTCACCGTGGGCCAGGGATCTGTGTTTCACGAATGCAAGGCCAAGTGGAGAACCACTGCTCTAGGGTTTGTATTTCTGCAAATCGTTTACCTTTCTGCGTCTTTCTTTAAAATAGGCGAATGACGTTCATGAACAGTGTATGACTAAACTTGTTAATTGCAGGAAGTTACTTTTCTTTTTCCTTAAAGAAGACAGATTTGAGTGGATTGGGAGCTCCTTTCTCCACATTAACCCAGGAATGAGGAAAGACCAGCCAGGTGGGCCACACGGCCAATTTCCAAGGCAGAAGTCAGAAGCTTGGGTCCAAAATATGGATCTAAATATTGGTCAAATCCTTTCCACCACCCGCACCCTCCCCCCCGAGATTGAGTAGGTGCTTTTTTTTTTTACATTTATTTTTTTTTAGTAATCTCTACACCCAACGTGGGGCTTGAACTCACGACCTCTAGATCAAGACCCTCACGCTCTTCCGACTGAGCCAGCCAGGCACCCCAGGGAGGTGCTTTAAATTCACAATTATCACTGGCTTTTTCCATCCTCATACAATGATCAGTCCCTCCCATGAGCCCCTCACCTTCGTGGCAGATGTAATTATCCACAATTTGTTTGGCCCTGCTTCTCAACTGGACTGGAGACTTCATGAGGACAGGATGGGGTCAGCTCACGTCTCCACGCTGCACGACCCACGCACCCACACAGCGCCCGGCAGAGTCCATGCACTCGCTGGGCGCATGCGTGATGCCCCTCCCCTTCCCTCGGAGAAGCCCATCCCTGATCCCCTGCTCCTCCCGGTTAGTCCTCAAATGCTCATGCAGCTGGTGCAATAGGGAGGAAACGCTGAGCTGCCGAAACTTCGCTATGTACTCGACCTCCGGGAGCGTAGTAGTCCGACCATAAGGGACTGCATGAATGCATGAGCAAATGCATGGCTCCCAACTTACATATTTCTTCTTCTGAGCTCCTCTCCTCCCCCTAAGTCCACCCACAAATGCCCACCTCGCACTTATCACAACGGTAGCTCGATGGTGAGTTGGGTAGCTGGGTAATTACTTATTTAATGCTGGTTTTGCATTAGAAGGAAAGCTCTGAGACACGCCTCCGTGTCACTGCAGTATCACACCCCTGGGACCATGACCGGCTCATGGTGGGCATTCAGGATTGCTGGCTGATTTACTCACTCTCTGACCCGCAACAATCTGTGGGTTGTTCCCATTTTGCAGGTGAGCACTGAGGCTCAGAGAGGGGGCTGTGACTTGCACAAGGCCACACTGGTGAGAAGTGGGAAAGTGGAGTTCAAACCCAGGGCTCTCTCTGACCCTCGGTCATCAGCGTCTCTGGAAGGTCGGGGGATTGCCCTTTGGAGCTTCCAGTACCAGAGATGCTGATGGGCAGGGCACCCTGACCCCGGCTTTAAAAATAGTCCTTTTCTTGTCCTTCCTCCCTTGGGTCTTTGATGCTGACCGGCTGGCTGGTGGGGCTGCTAGGTCCCGGGGTCCTGGGGCTGCTGACACAGGCTCTGTGGGGTGTGCGGGCTGGAAGCCAGGCATGGTTGGCATGGCAACATATTCTTAAAACTAAGGGTTCGCTCCCATCATGAGGAAGTAGTTCACTGGTAATGGACTTGGCATCAGGAAGCTTCGGCCAGACTGCCCCGAAGGAGATGCCTGGAAGGGGAGGGTGTGTGATTTCCCTATGTTGATCTGAGTAGCCATCACCCTTGGACCTTCTGAATTTCTGTGAAGTCCACCCACTTGTCAGCCATCCCCGGACCCAGGTCAGTATCCTCCCTTGTTCACACAATCCCAGCAGCCTTCTCAAAGGTGTCCCCACGCTCCCTCTGTGCTACAGTCTATGCTCCACGCAGCTGTCAGAAGGATCTTCTCCAAATGCAACTCCCATCATGACACCCTCCTGCTTAAACCTGCCATGGCTCCCCATTGCCCTCAGGACCTTCAAGGACTAATCCCTGCCTAGTGTCAGCAGCCTCCTCCTACATAAATACACTGCTCCTTTCTGTCCTTTGGACCCATCATGAGCCCTCCAGCCGCAGGGCGTCCCCAGTTGACCTAATGAGCCTCTATGCGGTCTTTAAACCTCAGCTCAGTGTCTTCCCTGGCTTCCCTGGCTAGGCCAATCCTCTGATGGCACCTGAGCCTTTCTGCTCTGCTCACATCTCTCCTGAAGGCCTAATCACACGTGCTGTTTTCTATTTCTTTGTCTGACTCCTTGATTCATCACCATTCCCTCCTCGACTCAGGTCTCCATGCAGGTAAGAGCCAGGTCTAATTTTGCATTCCGTGATCCAAAAGCCTGGGGCATGTGTGCTTGAGGCTTGATCGATATTTACAGAACGAATGGATGAATGAATGAATGGTCAAACCCCTAGATCAGAGACCAACCAACAGAACAGTCTCCTTAGAATCACTCACGTCCCGGCAGAAGGCCATGGAAAATTCAGACTGTCAGTTTAATGAAAATCAGGCACCAGGAGGAAAAACTTTTCTTGCTCTCTTGACCTGTGCCCATCCCCCCATCTTCTGAAGTCAACTCATTGTTCAGGCTCCTTCGGAAACACTTCCTCCTCCTTGAGTCGGTGCCGATCCCCTACTAGTCCCTTTGGGAGCACGGACCCCGGGATCTGTCGCACGGCGAGATGTGACTCCTGACTCCTCATAGCTGTGTGCCTTAAGCAACCGAGCCTCAGTGTTCTCATCTGGAAACAGGGCTCAGGAGCCTTATTCATGCCTCAGAAGCCTGGGCTCAGAGCCAGGTGCCTGGTTGCTACAAAAGTAGCCTGACTTCTCTCTTTTTAACTTTCAGCATTCCTCTTACCTCGGGGCCACCAGCATGTTCTGGTTGTTTCAGTCGAGAGAGTGTAAAGAACAGTGTCCAATAAATGCCTTCCCTCCAGGGCAGGGCTGCTTAGCCTCAGTGCTCCCTGTGTGTCCTGGGGGCCGTTCTGTGCCTGGCAGAAGATTCGGCGGCGTCCCTGGCCTCTGTCCGCTAGATGTCGGTAGCAGCCCCAGCTTGTGACCACACCAGGTCTCCAGCTTTTGCCAAATATCTCCTGGGGCAAAAATCACCGCAGGGTGAGAACCGCTGCTCTAGGAGAAAGGGAGACGTATCCTGGAGGGACATATATTTCTAAAGAGGGTGGTGGATGGGCTCGTAGGCAGGGTTGCAGGCAGGGAGGCGAACAGTTAGGACCCACTACAAGGTGGGCATTTGCCTCCGCCTCCTGCCTGAGACAGACTCAGATAAACTGCCAGGGCTGGAGGCGGTCAAGCCTCTCATCTCACAGACCGGGAAACTGAGCCCCGGCGGCAAAGGCTTTGGTATTGTGCAGGCAGCGAAACATGGGTATCTAACACACACACATACACACACACACACACACACACACACACGAATATACACACATTTAATATGTACATATATATTAGATATATTTTTTACGTATTTTATATGTAGCAACTCTATTAAAAGAGGCTATGGGGTCACAAGTAGGAAAAGGGCTTTACATTTTTTTTTAAAGATTTTTATTTATTTATTCGACAGAGACAGAGACAGCCAGCGAGAGAGGGAACACAAGCAGGGGGAGTGGGAGAGGAAGAAGCAGGCTCATAGCGGAGGAGCCTGACGTGGGGCTCGATCCCAGAACGCTGGGATCACACCCTGAGCCGAAGGCAGACGCCCAACCGCTGTGCCACCCAGGTGCCCCAGGGCTTTACATTTTTGTCTCTGTGCACCGATGTGGGCACACACACACGAGAAGCCCGACCTTCTTGCTTCCTTCCCTTAGTTCTGCAAAGAGGCAATGGAAGGGAATTTGGGGGGCATTTGCTGCCTGTGGTCTTTGGGCGTTAAGCCTTGGAGAGAAGGGAGGGGATGGGGGGCAGGGAGGGCTGTGGGCTAAACAAAAGGACAGTGTCATTCTGTCCTTTTGTTTTATTCCACTGTTTGTGGGGGGAGCAGGGCATGCATTTGGTTTTGAGCGAAAAGAGCTGACTTTTACCCTCAATTTTACATGCAAGCTGTTAACCAGCAAACAGACGAGAGGAAGTCAGGGAGGAGAAGTGGGGAAGGGCCCATCCCCCACCTTGCTGGCACAACGTGGGGCAGCTTTGGCCACCTGGGTGAGGAGTCTGGCTTTGGGCATCACAGGGACAAGGCTTACGGGGGGGGGGGGAGGCTTTCCAGGACAAACGGGTCGCGAGTGCCAAATGATCCAGATGAGAAAAACTTTATTAGTGGAAGGGAAATGTAGGTGGTTTTGCAAGCGTGAACTGGGGCGTCCATGGGGCACAGGAGGAAGAAGAGTGGGAGTAGTAGAAAGGACTGGAAGAACAGTGGGAGGTAAGTCTGGCCAGGTAGCCACACCCGGAGTATGGAGGTCCATGATGACTGCAGAAAGAAGTGGGGCTTGATCCTGAGGGCCCTGGGGAGCCATGGGAGGGTTCTGAGCAAGGGAGTGACGCCGTCTGATTGGCACTGGAGAACACTCCTTCTGGCTAGTGTGTGGAGCTGGGGAACCAGCAGAGAGGTGGAAGCTGTTTTCTTTAAATGAGGGAGGCCAACAGCTTGCACTCTTGAGTGGGGGTGCGCTGAGGGATGGGGTGGGACTTCTCCAAACGTGCACCCACTCCTCGGAAGGGGCCCTTGGAAGCTTCGCGGTCTACTCCTAGAGCTCCATGCGATCCAGTCCTTTCTACTTCTCAGAGCACATCTGTTCCTTTCTTTTTTCAGACGTTTTCTTTCATGGGAAGGAACACGTTACAGATAACAGTGTGGCGCACCGCCCCCCAACCATTCCCTTCCCTCCCCTGCCTTAAGGAACCCCGCCGCGTTATCTTTTTTCCGGTTCATTGTTTTACCCCTCTTACTATATGTTTATATCCATCGTTCCGTAACATGCCGTAGATGTAGACCCTTCATGGTGACGGGCGCGGACTGCTTTGCTGTACACACGTGATGCGAGGCGCGGGTCCAGTCCCATCCTGATGGGCATCGATGTTGCTTCCCTTGTGTGTTACTATAAACCACATTGCGGGGAACACCCCTGTGTTTGCGGACCACTTGATCTAAATTCTCCTTGAGCGGCCCCAGGACCGCTGGTGTGGAGACAACACCGTAAAGGGGATCATTGGACCCAAATCCCAGCTCTCTAACTTCCGGGTTGGGTGACAGAGCGGGGTGCCCAAGCAACCCTCATTTTCTCGTCCCTAGAAATGAGAAGAGCCATAGCTACCTTGCAGGGCTGTGGGAAGGGCGGATAACGTTACTATAGAGCACGAGCTCTGCAGGTGGTTCGGCTCATCCTTAGGCTGTTAACAACCTGAGCATCAGAGAGGGTGTGACGGGGATTATGGGACAGCCTCCTCTCCGGGGTTGTGCGGCCAAGTCACTGCACTTCCTTGGATCTCTCCTTCCCCGTCTGCAACACGGGCCTTGTGAAGATTTCAGGAGATGATGGGTGCCGTTTATTAGACCCTCGGCAAGGGTTTCATTTGTCTTTCCTCCTTTCCATTTCCTCATGCTGGCGAGATCGTTTGGGCATATGTTGTCCAGATCAGGAGACTGGGACTCAGAGAGGTGGAGAGACTCTCTGCAGGTCACACAGCAGGCTGGGGTCAGTGGATTCTCTCTGGGTCACGTCTCTGGGTTGGGTCCCTGTGGCTGTTGTCACAGACCTCCATGGCCAGCCTGCTTCCTCCCGAGGCGCCCTCTATACCCCCGACCCCCCTCTGGGACCCTCCCCCAACCTGAAGCTTGCCCCCCCCAGTTCTTGCCTCCAGGGTAGAACTGATACAAACAGTCTTCCACGTGGCCTCTCAGAAACCGCCACCAAATGCTCCCCGTAGCATAGCAACCATAGAATCAAAACAAGTTCTTAATAAAAGATCAAAAAGGAAGGGGGGATAGGGAGCCCACCCCCAAACCTCTGCCCCCTCCCCCCGGGCTGATGCCCACTGCTGGTCTTTTAGCTCATAGAGTTGACTTGGTTTGCATTGTATCTTTACATTTAAAGGCAACCCCCCGCCCCCCCTGCGTTGTTTTCCTCCAGGGCTCTGGGGCTGGGAGCCAAGAAGCGAGGTTTAAAATACACAAAAGGAAACAGAGCATGGCAGGTCTGGAGGAGGAGAACCATTAGCGAGGGGGTGTGCTGGGGGTGGCAGAGCGGAGCGGGCACTGGGCCATGTCTGGAGCTGGAGAGTGGCTTTGCCTTGGCCCCTTGAAGTCACTGGGGGGCTGCACGGTAGCACGGCAGGCGGCCCCTCGTGCCCGCTGCTCAGCCCTGCGTCGGCCCTCTGCAAAGAAATCCCAAATGTAAAGCCCGAAAGGCCCGGCAAGACGATCTAATCCCATGGTTTCCAATTTTTTTTAAAGCAAAGAAACTGTTTTCTGGATAACCTAGCATAAGGCACCCCAATATGCAAAGTAGATAAGAGAGTGTTGGAGTGGAAATGGGGGTTCTCCACCTTATCCCCCCACTCATGGGAGCCTTTTAACGTCTGCTCCCAATATCAGCACCGTAAGGCGCTACAGGGCAAGTCCAGCCCATTCAGTTACAGCTGGGGAAATTATTTTTATGGCGAGGAGTAGGAGCTCGCTACTATTGTTTGCACTTCCAACATGCCAGGTGTAGGGATATGACGTCACCTGTGTGATAGAATCAAATCCCCACGGTTACCCCATAAGGTAAGTTCCCACGGCTACCTGACCCCCACTTTGCAAAAGAGGCAGCAGAAGCACAGAGAGGTCTAGTTACTTCCCAAGGTCGCCCAGCTGGAAAGGGGTAAAGCCTGACTTCAGAGCCCACCCAGTGTCTTGGACTCTAGACCTTGTGGCTCAGGGGGTTTAAGGACTGTCTCACCTTTCCCACAGGAGCTGAGCCAGCACAAAGAGGGGGTCCAGTGTGGAGAGAAGCTCACTGGATCTTCATGGCTGGAGCTCTGGGTCCAAGATGGGCATCAGATGTTTGTCCTGGCTGTTGGGTAAGAGAGGGAGGGTGACTGGCCAGCGAGCACGGGAGGAGGAGGAAAGAAGCCCTGACATCACTCAGGGGAACTTGGAACTAGGGAGCTATGGCAGATGCTTGCGCTCAAGGATCAAATCATACCCCTGGCTGCAATCCCTGTTGGGACAATAGGCCCAGAGTATTTTGTTAGTCATAAATACCACCGTGCTAGACACTGTGCTAAGCACTTTATAGGCAAGATCTTAATCATCACAAAACGTCCAAGAAAGGTGATACTATCATCCCATTTTACAGATGAGATCACTGAGGCTCAGAGAAGTGAAGTGATTTGCCTCAGGCCACAAGCCTGGTGAGTGGTAGAGCTGACACTGGGACCCACGACTGGCTGACCCCCAAGTCTACGTACACGTTATCAGACCACTGTCATGTTAGCCGCCAATGACCCCAAAATCTTGGCGCTGTAGGAAACAAGGTGCAGACCGCCTGCTTCCCAGATTCAGCCAAGACATGACAACTGTGTTTGTCATGAAAATGCTGGTGCCTGCCTCGAGCCCTCTGCGCCAGCAAAGCCATTGTAGAGCAGAGCCCTACATGCTCTCCACTCCCCTACGAGGACCCCTCGAGCTGCGTTTCCTTTTTTTTTTTTCTTAAGATTTTATTTATTTATTTGACAGAGAGAGAGAGAGACAGCCAGTGAGAGAGAGGACACAAGCAGGGGGAGTGGGAGAGGAAGAAGCAGGCTCCCAGCGGAGGAGCCTGATGTGGGGCTCGATCCCAGAACGCCGGGATCACGCCCTGAGCTGAAGGCAGACGCTTAACAACTGAGCCACCCAGGCGCCCCTCAAGGTGCATTTCCAATCAGCGCAAAGCCCAGCACGGTGATGGCCTCGCTGCCCTTGTTTCTCCCCAGCCGCCTCCTGCAGTGCCTGCAGCCTTCCCCGGGGTTCAAGACCAAGGTCCGCATCAAGGAGTCACTGCGGGGACTCTCACCAGGTGAAGAGACACCAGCGGGGGGTTCATTCACTGCAGAACGAACCCCAAGTACGAGCACAGGCAGCTATGGAATGTGCAACATTGTATCACTTCCTTGGGAAAGGTGTCACTTTATGGAAAGAAAAATAACATGTCAACACGGCTCAGTCTAAAAAAAATCTCGGTGCCACAGAACGAGAAGTGTTTATCTCGCTCACGTGTCTGCTGTGTGCTGGCTGAGCCACGCTGGGCTCTGCGGGGCAGCTGTGTTCTCTTCCCTGCGTCCCCCTTGGGACGCTCCTGGGGTCAGTGGGCGGGTGGGATGTGTTCCTCTCCCGGCGATGGCAGGAGTGCAGGAAGGCAACCAGAAACAGTCCAAGCGTCTCGGGACCCAGCCCGGGAACCAGCGCACGTCGCTCCCACCTCATCCTACTGAACTCAGCAAGCCACAGGACCGAGCTCCGCATCAAAGGGCGGGAAACTGTACTCCATCCCTTAGCAGACGGAACTGCAAGGTCACTTGGGAAGAGTGGGAATCCAGGGAGGGGAAGGAGCTGGAGCCAGTGTGGTCTATAATAGTGTCTATGCTGATGAAAACTATGTCTGCACGTTCTTTGATGGTCCTTTGAAAAGGTGGAACCCTCAAGCATGGGCTGGGCTTCTTGACTCCCTTCTAATGAGCAGAATAGGATGGAAGTGACGGGGGCAGGGGGTCACGTCTAAGAATAGGACCCCGGGACTCCCTCCTTGCCCCCGTGAGCATCACCGTGCTGGGGAAGCCGCCCATCTTGTTGTCAGAACACTCCAGCAGCCTTATGGAGGGGCCCACGCGGTGAGGACCCGGGGACTGTGGCCAGCAGCTGTGTGCGGGGGCCTTCTGGAAGCAGGCCCTCCAGCCCCAGTCAAACCCTCAGATGACTTCCGCCTGCCGACATCCTGTTGGCGACTGCACTGACAGACCCCGAGCTAGACCCAGCCGGCTCAGGTGCTCCGGCATTCCAGACCCGCAGACACTGCGAGACGGTAAATGTTTATCGTCTTAAGCTGCCAAGTTCTGGGGCAACTGGGTATGCAGCAACCAATCACTAACGCTTAATCATTATCCTCACCCACTGCTGGCATCTCATGTGAGGCTCGGACAGAAGACGTTCTGTCTGTTCCCCAGAGAACCAACAAAATCCCAACAATTTACCAAGATGAGGGAACTAAAAATACCCGTGGTAAACTGTGGTCGTTAAGAAACACCTGTTCTTGAGCTGCCCAAAATAGGCAGTTCTCGAATGGAATGAAAATGCATCAGCGGATGGGAACGGATGTGTGCGGACCGATGCCAACCCCCCAGCCGACTCAGCTTGTCACTTGGTCCCTCCTTGTCGCTGAAGTGGGGATAAGAACCCAGACAAAGATCTGATGGGGGAGACTGAAAAGAGCTGCCTTGTGGCAAAAGGCATGGAGGTCTCTGTCCGGGGCATGGGAGGGGCTCACTCCTGCTTCCTGCACCCCAACTTTGTGCCAGGTACACGGTGGGCACTTAAAACTCTGCCTACGAGGACCAACGGTTGGGGTGCTAGAGGACTTTGGCTTTATGATGAGGACTAAGGGGCGAGAGGCAGGGTGGAGTAGTGGTTAGAGCTCATGGACAGACCTGGGTTTGAATCTAGCAATTACGCTCTGAGGCTTGTGAGTGGCCAGTCCTGTAAATACTCTGAGCCAGTTTCCTCATCTCACAAATGGACATAATAACAGTGCCCACTGGATCTGTAGTTGGAGTCTGGCCAACTTTGCTTTGTAGGACTCCTCCTCCCTACTCCATGTGCCCTGCCACAGCACATCCCCTTGGCCACAGTGATTGGCTCAGGAAAAGACACTTGACCCAAGTGAGGCCAATCAGCTGAATGTAGGGAGATGTTCTTTCTTTCTTAAAGTATGAAGTTTAGAAAACATGAGCCAGGGTTGCCAGTGTCCACTAGCATGCATACCATGGGAAGAAATCCTGTCGAAGATCTGGCAAGTGATGACAGAGCCTCCTGATATTGTTAAAGTGCCTGGATCCAGCCATACCTGAAGCCAACACAGAATTTGTCCTGGATATCTGTATTCGAGTTCTCTAGAGAAACAGAACCGATAGGATGTGTGTGTGTTGTATACACAGACACGTACATGTGCACACACACACACACACACACACACACTGTATTGATTCTGATGTATCAATTTATTGGTTGACAGCTATAGATGTGGAAAGAAATGATAAGACTCATATAGTTCTGGAGGCTGCGAAATCTCAAGTTCTGCAGTCAGGGAGACCAGAAGAGCTGATAGTGCAAATTCCAGTCCAGAAGCCAGCAGGCCTGAGAACCAAGAAGAGCCACGGTTTCAGTTCACATCCAAAGGCAGAAGGCTGATGTCCCAGCTTAAGGCAAACAGTCAGGAGGAGTTCCTGCTTACTCAGAGAGGGTCAGCCGTTTTTGTGCTAGTCAGGCTTCCGAGTGATTCGGGAAGGGCCCCCCACACTAGGGAGTGCCTCTGCTTCACTCAGTCTACCGATTCAGATGTGAATCTTATCCGAAATCACGCTCGCAGACACACTCCGAATAATGTTTGACCAAATATCTGGGCACCCCGTGACCGAGTCAGGTTGGCACATAAAATCGATCATCATGCCGTCCCAGATATGTCACCTAATATGCTCCCCTGTTGGCTTTAAACACATTCGAGTTGCTAGAACTTGCTTGCCATCAAGAGTCCTGATGGACAGAAGTGCTGACTTCATAGGGATTTTTAAAAAATGAATGAGCTCTTGCAGAGTGCAGTGCCTGGGAGACAGCAAGGGTTCGGAAATAATAATCACCGAGACCTGTGGCAGAGAACCATCATGGGAACAAGATTGGTCCATTTGGCTGCCCCTTCTCCCCATAACCCCGACGTCAGAAAATGGGCTGACATTTCTTCTGCTTCTACGCATCATCTCCTCTCTACACACACAGCCGGTCCAGTGGTCCTAGGTAGATGGAACAGACCGTCTATCTCGTGGGAAAGCAATGCTCTCAGTCGTCTGACACAATTACCAATAAGCTGAAAGATGGAGAACCTGGAGAGTCTCTCCAGCTGTCGTCTGGTACATCATCTATTTTTGAATGCCAAAGGCTGGACATCACCTCAATCTTTCTCTTTTTGTTTTCTGAAATAAATTCTAATCTCCCCCAGACTCATGGATGCCCAGGGCTGTACAGATCCAAAGCCGCACTCAGGGAAGGGAAGTGACAAGCAGATTAACAGCTTTTAAACTAGTTATCCCAGGAACGTATCTTTCTTTCTAAGAACAGCGGGTGTTTTTGACCACCAGCATCCCTTCCTTGATGGAACCATGCCTCCCCTTCCCTGTAGGGTAACTCCAGGCTGTTGATCACAATCGGCCACCTTCCTCATGAGAGTGGAGAGTCTGGGACCAGGCTGAGCCAATCCTAACACCGTGGTCGCATCCTCTCGGACCCAGTGATTCGTCCTGAGATGGCCATGTGATCCAAGCAGAGCCAATCCACACCCTTCTTTGGATTCCTATATCAGCGAAGAAAAAGGAGGGAAAGGAGAGAGAGAGAGAGTGAGAAAGAAAGATAGGGAGAGGGGCGTCTGGGTGGCTCAATGGGTTAAGCCACTGCCTTAGAGCCCTTCATCGGGCTCCCTGCTCAGCGGGGAGTCTGCTTCTCCCTCTACTCTTCCCCACTGCTCATGATCTCTTTCTCACTCTCCCTCTCTCTCAAATAAAGAAATAAAATAAAATCTTAAAAAAATAAATCTGTATTAAAAAAAGAAAAAAGAAAGGGAGAGAAAGCCCTTTTCCTTTGGGATTGCAAGCCATAGCAATGAGGCTTGGCGTTGCCTGTGGCCATTCCTCCTGCCTTGTAGAAAGAGCAAAACACTGAGGGAAGAGGAAAGATAGAGAATTTAGTGCCAGGCACATGGGAGGACATCATGTGAGCCCCTGGATCCAGCTATGCCTGAAGCAAGCACAAATTTCCTCCTTTCACTTAGAGCTGTTTAAATTGAAACCATAGCCTGTGGCCATTTCTCATTCCTTAAACTCGCTTAAAAAATGGTGAAGGGAACTTCAGACAGGTTTGTGCCAAGGATCTCCAGCTTGGGCCAGGCTGGGCTGCACTTGGAAATGCCAGATGGCTGAAGACTCTAGCTACCCTCTCATAGTTTGGAAGTCTGCCCTGTGCCCCAAAGCGCAGACTCTGGAGTCAGAAGACAGGGATGGGAGCCCCCCCCCCATCCTGACTCTCTGAGCCTCAGTTTCCTCTTCTGTCAATTATAGATAATGGTACCCCCTCCTCGGGCAAGCGGAGGAATCGCATGAGCTCATGATTGTCGAATGTGCAGCTCAGAGCCTGGCACACAGGAGCGCCCCATCGGCGGGAGCTGTTTAGCCCAGTCCTCAAGCATCCCAGCCTGCCGCTCCCTCCCCTGCCTGACCCAGTTTTTCATCCAAATTTGGCCAAGGGCCCAGGCCCTGGCCTATTTTAGGTACACATCTTTTTGTGGCAGGAAAAAGAGCCCCACGCCAGTTACCTTAAAAACAGGGGGTTTATTGTGGGGACAAATGAGGACAGGAATGTGGAGGGGTGGATGTGGGAAAGCCCTTGGGACTGGAACTGTTTTCATTGGAATCGCTTTTCTTTGCTGCTTTAAAAGGAATCGTTTCACCTGTCCTTGCCTGCAGGCCCCCCCTCCAGGGCCTGGGGATAAACAAACCCGGGGGAGGGGAATAGATGTTTTGGTTGCTAATAGCCTGGATTCAGGTTTTAAGAGCTCTCAGAACACACGAGGCCCCTGTGACAAAGAAAGTGGGCGGCCGGTTTGGAACGAGGGACGTATCAAGTGATGGTAATTTATCATCCAAACCAGGACAGCTCGAAAATGAAAGAAGCATCGTGAATAATGACACAGGGATGACGACCATATAAACCGAGGCTGCCCAGGTGAGCTCAGACACATGGTCACCAGCAGGCACAGAGGTCCCAGGAAGGGAGGGGATCCAGATTGCAAAGAGATCTGGGAGGGGGCGTGGCTGCTGCCCAGGAGGTCCCGGGTTCAGGAATCTAGGGCTGGACAGCTGGGAAGGCAGCGCTCGGGCCTCCAGAGACCGAGCTGTGTCGTATGCTCTGTGGGTACCAGACAGCGTTCACGCTCATGGGACTTGGCTCCTTCCGCCGCAGAGGCCCTGGCTGGTCCACAGCCCACCCAGAGGGAGACCCAGACCTTCCACTGATCTTCTCAGACCCTCACCCTAGGATGCTTGAATCCCAGAGAAGCTCCTGTACACTGGCCAGTGATGGAGAGAAGCTCCCCCATTCAGCTGTCTGGGGGTTCGAAAGGGAGGGAGGGGGATGGAGCATGAGCTCCCCTGCTCCCAACCCCGGTCAGTGTAGGCTGCCCTCTGGGTGGCAGGCTGAGTTCTCGAAATCATACCTGCGTGCTCAGAACTCTATCCATGCGTACCCTTCCTCTCGCTCTCTGATGTCCGGTGACTCTGCCCTTCCCCGACTCTTCCGCTTATCTACCTGAATGCCCAGCCCTGCCCCTTGGCAATGATGTCACTCCTTGTCTCAAATTTTAGCAACCTTGCAACAGCTCTTTTCCACCCCCCAGGAAGACCCCAGGAGGATCTCCCCTCCAGGGGGATGGCAAGGTCCCTCTATGTGGGGAAGACGTGAGGCTCTTTTCATCCAGCTTACTACCCCCCACTTTTATATGGCAACAGTGCCCTCATTGTGCTAGGGTGAGTGTCCCCTTTGCTCACACTCATCCCCATTCTCTCGGCTTTCGGCTTTCGAGAGAGTTGACTCCACCCCCTGGATGCTGGCAGTGGAACATGTCACTGACCTAAGCCAAGCAATTCCTGCCTTCTGTCTTCCTGGCCCCTCATGGTCCCAATTTGTTTGTTGCATGGCTGGAAGTGCAGAGAAGAGCCCTGGATCTCTTTTCTGATGCTCTCGGAGGAACGAAGAACGAATGGACTATAGAGCTGCCAGCACTAGTTTTGATTGAAGGACCTAGATGGAGCCAACCCCGAGGAAGTGGAGCTGAGAAGTGGAGAGAGAAATTGGATCCTGGCCACACCGTTCAAGCCCCTGGATCAAGCCGCACCTGAAGGTCTGCCCCTGGGTCGCTCAAAACAGGAGTCACCAAATTCCCTTCTCTCAGGTCAAGTTCTCTGCTACCTGCAGTTGATAGAGCTCTAGCTGCAGGCCAGGTCCCAGAGCCGATAGGATGCCCTGACCAATGGTGGAAGGATAAATGAATTTCGCAGTTGCTCACAGAAAGTTCTGCGCCCCTGCCCTCCCATAGTGTGAATTTCTAGGCTCCAGTTAAAGCTATTAGTCCCTGTCTTATCCCCTCAACCCAAGCTCTCTTACTGAGTCCACTGGCAATATCGGGAAGTAGGTCAAGTTCGTGTCTTGACTTCAAGGTCCCCCCTGACCTCACTCTGTGCAGCCTCTAACCCAACAAGTGGTGTCTGTCATGTGAATTTCTGGGCCCCGTGGAACTCAGCGGCTTCACATCTCCCTCTGCTCAAGGTCCCCACCCCAGTGCTATCTCCAGGGACCTGCACCCCCCGGGGCCCTTGATCTCCCTGGGCTTGTCCTGACATTCTGGCAGTTTCCCAGGTTCGGGACTCTTTCCCACATCGAGGGGCCGCAGATGCTGGTTCCTCAGCCTGGAATTCCCTTTTCTGTATGTGGACCTAGTTATCGTCAGTCCTCCTTCAAGTTTCAGCTGAAATGTCACTTCCCCAGGGAGTCCTTCGTGGCCTTTAATCTAGGTCAAGCTGGCCCATTTTACCCTCCCATGACACCTCTCGATTTTTCTCTGTAACTGGATGTCCATGCTTCATCACTCCCCAGGGCCTAACACGAAACCTCGTACATGGTAGGTTCTCAGCAACATGTGATGAATGAGTTCAGCAGGGTCCGGGCCCCATCGGCTGTGCAGGCAGGGAACCGAGGTCCAGAGAGAGGCAGAACTTGCCCAGAGTCACACAGCAGGTGTGTGGCTGTGTGGACACTGGAAGCAGGATGCGTGTCCGGTGCCTTGGAGGACCCCCGGGGGTGGCCACCACTTTTAGTACCATCCTCATTTATGTCCCTG
>NW_024425897.1:6216327-6284426 GCF_017311325.1 Ursus maritimus
GGAATTTTCCTGAAACTCTGTGGCTGCCAGCCATGTGCTGATGGCCGGTGACACCCTGGGAGGCGGGGCTATGAGCTCAGCAGGAGGTGTGGCTGTCCTGCGGCCTGGCAGAGACAAGCGGGGTTAATGTCTGTCCTGTTCCCAGAGACTTGAGTCATCAGACCAAGAGCAGGTGCAAGAGGGTGACTGTGCAGGAAGACCCCAGGCACCTTGGCCCTGATGTGGCTGCAAGGCACAGAAGGAACAGAGGCAGAAGGCCCTGGATGTGGTGACTTCTCCACTCAATGCTTTGCCATGGCCAGTGGACACACTTGGGTTCCAATCCCAGCTCTGCCACCTGCCAGCCATGTGACTTTGTCACTTCCCTGGCCTGAGTCTCTGCTTGCCTTCCTTTGAAACAGGAATATTAATAGTAACAGCCTTATAAAGTAGTGATGAGAATTAAAGGAGAAAATATTTGTGTGCTTATCGCAGCGCCTGACCCAGAAGAGGGGCTCAAAGTGCATTCCCGGGATAATGGCTTAATATGTCCACCCAAAAAGCAATTCTAATATTTATTTTGTTTCCTTTGCTATTGTCTGAACCTCCTCTGGACTATAAACTCCATGAGGGCAGATTCCTAATGGGTCTTGTTCACCAGTGAATTCCTGGCATGGTGCTGAGCACATAGAAGGCCCTCAGTAAAAGTTGGATGGATGGATGGGTGGGTGGATGGTTGGGTGGATGGATGGATGTGTGGATGGATGGATGGGTGGATGTGTGGATGGATGGTTGGGTGGATGGATGGATGGATGGATGGATGTGTGGATGGATGGATGGATGGATGGATGGATGGATGGATGGATGGATGAGTGGATGGATAGAAGGGTGGATGGGTGGTTGGTGGGTGGGTAAATGAATAGAAGGTTGGATGGACGGATGGATGGATGGATGGATGGACAGACAGGTTGATGGGCAGGTACATGGGTAGATGGAAGGGTAGAGGATGGGTAGATGGGAGGTGGATGGGAGAATGGGTGGGTGGCTAGGTGGGGTGGTATAGATGAACAGATTCATAAAAGGTAAATTCATAAAAAATGTAAGCTTCAATTTCTGAAGATCTGTATCTGAGGCCTGACCCTGCTGCTCCTGTCCTGAGCTCTCTTTCCTCTCTCATCGAGGTGTCCATGGCACAGGCTGTCGTGAGTGCAAAGAACAATAGGGAAAGCATACAGCACTCTCCCTATGGGTGTTATTTTTAGTTTCCATGCTGCAGAGGTCAGAATGCCAAACAACAAAGAGAAGTCTTTTCTTTTCTCTCTCAAGGAAAGACTCGGTCACATCGGTGTGGGCGGTGGTGGAGGTGGGTGTTAGTTTGTTTGCTTTAACAGCTCTTTGACTCAGACCTCCTGCCAGCAGGAGCGGGTGACCTTTCCTCTGAGCTCCGGGCCCCAAGCCAAGCCCGGGAGGGCAGTTCCCTTTGCTCCTGAGCTCTGTCAATGCAGTTATGTCCTGCTGAGTCAATTCCCACTGACTTCCCTGTTGCCACGGTCGAAAAGCAGAGTTACTTGGGGCCAGAAAAAGAACGGGAGGGGGAGGTGCAGAAATGCCAGCTGCACACATCTCGTGACATGAGCTCCTCGGGGTAGACAATATAATAATAACCCCCAAGGAGTCCTGTCCACTGGCCTTGGCAATGGGCTTTTGTTACTCTTCCCCTCGGGATGTGGCGTCTGTTTCTTCACCCTCTTGCACCTGTGACTTGCTTTGACACGTGGGCTGTGGCTCGGCTGAGGCTGTGTGCCTCCTGAGGCTGGGTCTCCGTTCTCTTGCCCTCTTGGAACGTGGGACCACCAGGCAGTGCCCACCAGTGGAGGAGAGGCCGCGTGGAGGAAATCAGAGGTGGCTCCTTGGGCAGACATGGAGAGGCCATCTCGGACCCTCCAGGCCAGCCCACCCCCTGCCCTAAAGCAGCCATGTGAATGAACCCGAGCAAAACTGGCAGAGGAAATGGCAGAAGCCACCCAGAGAACCATGAGACATAAGATGTTGCCTTAAGATGCATTTTCAAGTGGTTTCTGAAGCAGCAAAGGCTCGAAGTCATTCCAGAAACCCAGACCTCTTCTACACGATAGCTCCACCATACTCTGGGGAGCCGCCACTGAATCGTTGCCCCATGAGGAAAGAGAGAGCATAGAGGTGGCCTGAGAGGCTTAGGGTCCAGTGGCTTATGTCACTCTGGCCCTATTCCATTGGCCAGAATGCAGTCCCATGGCCACGCCAATGGCAGGAAGAGGGAAATGGTATAGCAAACACTAGTCAGTCCCAGCCCATCCGTGCCAGGCTCTGGGCTCATGCCTTGTACTGAGCATTGCATTAAAGGCCCATGGTCCTTCTATAGGATGGGGGCGATTCAACAGTCACCCACAGATCTGCACGGCCCTCCAGACGGAGCCAGATGGATAAGACAGATACAGTTTCTGCTCTCCCGTGTCTTAAGTTCTAGTGGGGGAAGGCAGTTAGTTAATCCTCATTAACTACTCATAAACTAACACAGTTGAGTTTTCAGGGTGGAGGTTTAGCCCGAAAGGTGCTATTTTGGAGAGGGTGGGCAGGGGAGCTCTCTCCAAAAAGGCGACTAAACTAAGACCTTGCTGTAGAGGCTATTAGTTGCCTCTTATCCACTCTTCCCTTCTACCTGAGTAACAGCCACACTCTACTGCTGGGCTCAGCCATGTTCCTGGATATATAAGCATGTTCCCTAGCTTTTCTCGCAGATAAGAGCATATAATAGGATTTAAGTCAAAGTTATTAGATGGAGCTTCAAGAAAAATTCCTTAAAAGAAGCAAATTCAACTGGGAGGTGAGAGTAGTTTTGCCATTTACTCCCCCCCTCCAAGATACAGAAGTGATGTCTGGTGCTACAGCAGCCATTTTGGACTATGAGGTGAAATGTTAAGAATGGTAGAGCAGAAAGACATAAGAAGTTTGGGTCTTCTGTGAAAATTTGTTAGCTATGGAAAGGAGTGTACTTGGTGGACCAAGGGGTTGCTGAAAAGAGCTCAAGAATCCACTTTCAAGAGTCCCATGTTCCCTTTGTGGTTTTATGAGCTAGATCCCTAGGGTCCTAACTCCTCTCAGCCTCAATTTCTTTCCCTGCCGCGTAGGCAGATTGATGCTCCTGCTGCTGTCTTAACACATCCCTGTAAAACCCTCTCTGTAGCAGCACTTGGTGAACTGCCTTCCCCGAACCTCCTCCTGGGACATCTGAGCCAGTGCGAGCTCAGCCCCCTTGCAACCAAAGCCAGGTTGATCCAGGCGAATGAAGCCAGGTTAAAAACGAATGCAAAGGGATTATAGTTTTTCGTCCTGCATTATACACTTGAAGGTTGCTAAGAGGGTAGATCCCCGATGTTCTCACCAGAAAAAAGAAAATGGTAATTATGGGAGCTAATGGAGGTGTAAGCTAACACCGTGGTAATCCTTTTGTAATATGTAAGTGTATTAAGTCAATATGCCTACACCTTAAGCTTACATAACGTTGTGTCGATTGTATTTCCGTAAGGCTGGGGGTGGAGGGGAACAAATGCAAGAGCTCTTAAGGGACAACGATCTCACTGGTGGCCAAGGTGATCTAGAAATCAAGAGAGGATGTTCATTGCAAAGCGGCCAGGCTGCATTTTGTGGGATGGTGGGGGAGGGGCGGTTACATGTGTTCACCCTAGGGTCTGTCCTTCAAATCCTCTGCCTCCCCACTGTGCAGCCGCCTTGAATTTCTCCATTCAGCTCCCTCTCGCCCATGAACCCTACGCTTCCTCCCCACCCCAAACTGTGGGGCCAGCGGGAGATCACCTCAGTTTGCCCCAGCCACGCTATTTCCCTCTGAGCGGACAGTGAACCCTTACACAGAGGAAAAATAGATGACACGGCTCAGGAAGAGACCAGACACCCATCAGCAGAGTCAGATCTGTGCCTCCCGCATTGAGATGCTTTTTCAAGTCCTCTAAAGTCTGCGGGACACACCAAGGAGCCTGGAGTCCGCTCATATCCAGACCTGTGGCTCTGCTGTCCCCTCAGCCCAGAACAATCTTTCCCCAGCTGTTTCCCTGTTAGCTCTCTCTTACCCTTCAGGTCTCAGGTTAAATGTCACCTCGTCAAGGTTAAAATGTTTCCATGTGAGAAGTTGTAGAGGCAAGTTCTTAGCAGCATTCCTAATAGCCCCAAAGCGGAAACAACCTGCGGGTCCATTAACTGGTGAGTAGATGAATGAAATGCTCTATGTCCATCTGATGGAATATTATTTGGTGGTAAAAGGGAGTGACTTACCGACACAGCCTACGCTGTGGGTAAACCTTGAAAACATTGTGCTAAATGAAAGGAACCATTCACGGAAGGCCACACAGTGTGTGGTTTCACTTACAATCAACGTCCAGAAGAGCAAATTCATAGGGACAGAAAGTAGATTAGTGGTTGATGGTGGGAAGCGGGGAAGGGGGGGAGGTGATTGCTCACAGGTACACGGTTTCCTTTTGGGGTGATGAAATGTTCCAGAACTGGATTATCATGATCGGACGACCTTACAAATACATTAAAAATCCACTGAACCGGACACTTTAAAAGGGTGAATGTTACAGTATGTGGATTACATCTCCATGAATCTGATTAACGAAAAGTCACCTCCTCCAGGAGGTCTTCTGGGATTCTTCTCTCTGAAGATGGTCCCCCTGATATCGTTTAACTCGATCCCTGCTTGATTCAGTCCCTCAGCTCATTGGCCACCACTTTGATCGTTTGGTCGGTTTTCGGGTATACTGTGTGTGTGTGTGAGAGAGAGAGAGAGAGAGAGAGAGCGAGAGAGCATGCACATGTATGGTTCTTCCTCTTTCAGGAGCAAGCTCCATGCGAATGGGCCACGTCTGCCCTGTCAGAGCTGTGTCTTCAGCACTTAGCACGGGGCTGGTAGTGGACTGAATATTTGTGGGTTGGTCGAAGGAGCCCTGGCTCCCATGAGCTGAAGGGAGCGAGGTGCTTATCAGATCCTCCTTATCGATGTGGAGGCTGCCTGTGCGTTGGGGGGTGGGGGTGTTCATTCCAAGGCTTAGCTTTCCATGGCTGTTTAGCCACTATAATTATCCCCCCTCAGTTGCCCTCCAAAGATTTGCAAGTCCAACAGTCCACTGCCCCCCTGGAATACACAGAACGTTCTCGACTCAGCGATTACATGATGAAGACGAATGAAGTTAGGGGTCAAGGCTGAGTTAACAGACACTCTCAGTCCCTTCTATGGGACTCGATGGTGTGTGGCCTGAATGTACATAAACGCCACCTGTGTCCCCGGAAGGGCTTTGCCGCCGCCAGGCTGCTGTCAGGTGCGGCCGCAAGGAATGGGGGCTTCGGCCACTCGAGGTCCTGCACTGGGAGCTGGGTGACAGAGTACAGCAGCCCGGCCGTGCCGCATCGTGGCAAATAGCTCCTCGCTGAGCCAGCTGGCTCCCAGCCTGCGGAGCAGGGGGTCCTTTGTGCCTTGAAGTAATTAATTTTGCCATATGGCAAGGAAACACAGCAAGATTTATAGCAGAGTCAGCGACAGATGGCCCTGAGAGAAAAACACAGATCCGCGCAGAGATGTCGAAACGCTGGCGTCCCAGGCCATGGGAGATGGTGTGTGTGGACGCGTGTGTGTGCAAGGTGGGGGGGCGAGGAGCGAAAGGACACTTGGCTGGAATCCGAGGCTCGGGCACTTTTTAGAGACTGCCCATCAGAAAGCACATCCTTTCTCCCCCTGCGGGATTTTTTGGGGGCACCTCCCTCCCCACCAGTGGTACAGGAAGATTTGGGTTCTGGCTTCCAGGGCGTGTGTGTGGGAAGAGAGAGAAATGCCAGTTGAGAGATCCAGAAAAAAGTGCGAAACTTCTAGAGAGGATGGGACTGTTTTCCCACGGGCCCCCTCCCTGCCTCGGGACACCGAGTCTCCTGCATTTTGCTCTGAGGATTGATTCCACCACCCCCACCCGCAACCCGATGCCCCACCAGCATCTTAAACTCAACAGATCCAAAGAGAACTCCTCCTCTCTCCCAGCCCAGCTCCTAATTTGGCTGCTCCTCCATCTGCATGCCAAATCCTTCTAGAAGGCAACTCTGACCCAGTCCCACCCCCATCCCACCCCCGCTCCTGCTCAATTCCCTCCCTGGGCCTCTTCCCAGGGCCCAGAGGATAAAGTTGAACTCTGCGGACCATCCAAGGCCCTCAACCATCCCTAGCTTTTTGACTCCCTCTGACTCCCACCTACGCCATACCTGCTGTTTTATGAACTCAGAATCCTGTTTCAGGCCTCCATGCTCCTGTGGATGCTGTTCCCTCTCCCTGGAATGCCTTTCCTGCCTTGCTTGCCCGGGAAACTTCTCAATCATCCTAGCTCACACTGTTCTTCCCCTGTGGTCCCTTCTCCATCGGACTTGAACAGAATTAATCCTATTTTTTTTTGTGCTGCCACTAAATTTTAA
This sequence comes from Ursus maritimus, assembly GCF_017311325.1. Taxonomy (NCBI): domain Eukaryota; kingdom Metazoa; phylum Chordata; class Mammalia; order Carnivora; family Ursidae; genus Ursus; species Ursus maritimus. The sequence continues at coordinate 6,222,811 of NW_024425897.1, forward strand.
GTCTCGCTCATCCGTGGTGCTTATCACTTAATTTCTATGCATGTGACCCCCCCCCATTTGACTTGAGGGCAGTGTCTCTGCTTATTATCTTCTTATCTCTGAGCATAATACGATGCCTGGTACACACTAGGCGTCCATAGGCTTCTCCTGGATTGGGGGTCCAGCGTAATCAGTATTACATGCCTGAAAGATAAAAGAGTAGAGAGAAATCTAATTCTCTGGCCAGGGATGGCTGTCAAAGGTAGAACTTACTGGAATTTTTTTTCCTCGATGTTGGCTATGATATTGACTACATTAATATTCCAATTCAAGGATATTCAAAGCCATGAGTCTTTGGAGGGCCCTCCAACAGGAGGCTAAGCCTATCTTCCCACTTTTGGGATCCAGGCTACCCTCCTGACCTCCTGTGACCAGGAGATTCAGGCAGAAGTGATGATATACAAGTCCTGACCCAGGCCTCAAGACACCTTGCAGGATTTTTCTCATTCTCTTGGAATCCCTTCCAGCTGCCATGTGAATAAGCCCGAGCTAGTCCTCTGGAGGATGAGGGACATAGGCAGTGGAGAGGAGCTGTCCTGATCAAAGCCACTCCAGGCCAACCGAACCCAGCCAATCCACTAACCAAATTTTGCCAATCACCGCCCAGCTAAACAGAGCCATCTGGTAGACCCACTGACATGTGAGCTGAATAAACCCTGTTGTTCCAAGACGCTGATTTTTCAGGATGGTTTGTTACACAGCCAACTAGCTAACACAGTCTCCAACAGGAGCAGAGATGAGCCATGTTGTTACTGATTTGCAAACTGTGAACCTTGCTCGGAAAGAAGTTCGGAATGGGGCAGGGGAGCTAGGACTTTGAACTTTCTTGCTGGTAAAAGGGGAAGGAGAGAGAGAGAACAAGAATATGCATGGCCCTTACTGATTTTGCCTATCCCAACAAGGTATGGGTCTCTGGGTTAGCTAGAACTCTAAACACCAAGCTGTCCAGTATGTCTCGAACTGGTTTTGACAGGACATGAGCGCAAATGGATGTCAGCAGATGTCACTAAGGAGGAAAAAGGAAGGTATTTTGGTCAAGTACCTTTGGAAAGCACCGGCCTCATGAAAGCCTACACAATCAAGGCTCCTTGATTGAATGCCTTTTTGGGGCCTTTAATATGTTCTTTATAAGTTTGAGAAGGAGAGCTTAGTGACCAGTGGCTCCCCAGCAGATCTGACTTCTTTTGCATGGGACACATTTTGGGAAAAGCTAAACTGGTATAAGTACCCCTCTGGTATGCAAAGCGAAACTATGACATTCTTGAAACGCAATCAGTCTGTTTTGACCTGGAAAATGTCTATAGATAACTGGCAAGAACTTCATCCTTGTGTTAACAGCTGAATCTCTAAGCTTACATCCTCTGGTCTTAGAGTACACAGCTACTCTTTTCTCACAAGTGTTTCTTCAATCACATCTCACAAAACTGGTTTTGAGCTCCCTCCATCTACCTGGATACTCTTTTGCTATCCTTTATCATTTGAGGAGAACCAGATGAAATTCAGTATTCCAAGTATGGCATCATCACCTCCCTCATTTAGACCCCATACCTCTGTTAACTTGGCCTTGGGAAGTTTTAGCTTTTATGTCAATGGCAATGCACTCCCGACTTGCATTGCGTTTGGGCTTACCAAAACCCCACCTATTTTACTCAGGCATAGGAGCTTTTGCAAAATCCATCTTGTACACTTGCAATTTTTAAGACCTAAGTATAAAGCTTTATATTTATCCCTTATAAATGTCATCCTCTAAGATTTGCCTCTTCACTTCCGTTTGGATCCTGATTCTGAAATCATTCCTATTCCCAGTCTCTTTAGAGAACTCTGTCTCCATCGCACGGTTTAACAGAAGACCTTTGAGTGGATACGTGGCATTCTTAATACCCAGCAACTCTTCTAGCAACAGCAGCAAGATTTTTCTTTCGGTAATCTTCTTCCTTCCTCGTATAATAACAGCAGGTGGAGCTGACGGCACCACCGTCCCCGTTTGAGCATGTGACCCAGGCTGGCCAATGAGAGTGTGGTACTCTTCCGCCATCACTGATTGGTTAATGGACGGAAGCGTGATGAACATCCCTGAAAGCTTCATTCCTCAGCCTAGGCTGGAAGGAACCTGAAAAAGGAGGGAAATGCCTTATTCTCCGCCAGGCTCAGTGCAGTAGAACGCAGATCTGGAGCTGCTGACAGCTGTCTGCCCATTCCACGGGGGACCCCTCTGAAGGTGAAGCCACAGAGGCTTGCAAGGGAGGTGAAAGTCGAGAGGGAGTTAGGACCTCCTGACATCCTTTGACTAGTCCATCAATGCGTAGTGAAGGCAGCACAGCTCCCAGGGCAAGTGTGGGAAGTTGTCCAGTGTTGTTGGTCCTCTCAACGATGTGGACCAGCTGGAAATCTTTGGAAAGCAGTCTGGAACTTTCTGTTAAAGCTGAACAACATATCCACCTCCCCTATGTTCCCGCAATTCCATTCCAACGTATATACGCAACAGAAATGCCCAAGTATGTTCCCCAAAGACCCGCACAAGTATCTCCATAGAAGCTTTTCTAAGAGCTAAAAATAGGATCAAATCATGTACTCCCTTAATGGGTCATAAAACTGGGGTTTTCAGGAGCCCCGTGTGGCTCATTCAGTTAAGTATCCCACTCTTGGTTTCAGCTCAGGTCATGATCTCAGGGTCCCGGGATGGTGTCCCATATCGTGCTCCACGCTCAGCAGGGAGTCTGCTTCTAATCCTCCCTCTCCCTCTGCCCCTCCCCTCTACTTGTGTTCTCTCCCTCTCTGTCTCTCTCTAAAATAAATAAATAAATAAATAAATAAATAAATAAATAAATAAATAATCTTTTTAAAAACCTGTGGGCTTTTCATACACTGGAAAACTACACAAACATAAATATGAACCAACCACTGCTTTAATGTTTGTGAGTCGCACAAACATTTTCTCCAGCTGCTTTTGGATTTTTTTTCTTTGCCTTTGGTTTTCAGAAATTTAACCATGCTGTGTCTTTGGTTCACTCAGCTTCCTGAATGAATCTGTATGTTTATGTGTTTTGGCAAATTTGGAAAGTTTTCAGCCATCGTTTCTTTGAGGACATTTTCAACCCCACTGTCTTTCTCCTCTCTTCCAGTCTCTGATGACCCAAATATCAGATATTTTGTCACAGTTCCATAGGTCCTGAGTCTCTGTTTATTTTCCAGTCTGTTTTCTCCCCGTGGTTCAGATGGGGTCGTTTCTATAACGCTGTACTCCAGTTCACTGTTTTTCTCCTGTCCCCTCCATCTGCTGTGAGCGACCCACTGAGCTCTATATTTCGGTGATTATATTGTTCTGTTCTAAAATTTCCATCTGTTTCTTTTTCATATCCGCCTTTTCTTTGCTGAGATGCCCTAGTTCTTTGCTGAAGATTTCTGTTTTTTTTTTTTACTTGTTTAAGCATGTTCATAATTGCACGTGGAAGCATTTGTATCATGGCTTCTTTAAAATCATTATGAGATCGATCATTCTAGCGTCTCATGTCCTCTTGGTCTTGACACCTCTTGGCTACCTTTTTTCAATCCTTTTGAGCCCTTTCTGGTTCTTGCTATGACAAGGGATTTTTGACTGAAGCCTGGACATTCCTGTTATGTTCTGAGACTCTGAATCGTATTCCAAGCTTTGGTTTTAGCTGGCTTTTTCTGACACTGCCGTGGCAGAGCACGTGGTAGGTAGGGATGCCACCCAGTTACTGCCAGAGGAGGTAGCAGCCCAGACTTCCTGGTGGTGACACCTGAAGAGGGTGGGGTTCTTGGGGAGGTGGGCGTGGCCTTGTTACCACGGGGGCGTGGTGAAATTCCTGCTTCTTCCTTAGGCTTCTTCCGACGTCACCCCAATGGGGAGTGGCAGGGACGCCTCATTTCTGCCAGCTGGAGGTGGAAGTCCGGGGAGGGGCACTCTGCTGGTTGGTGAGGATTGACCCTTTTGACACCAACCCAGCAGGAGTGTTGGGGCACCTTATTACAGCTCCACAAAGGTGGAAATCGAGCCTCCCTGTCAGTCTTTGCTGGCGTGGGGGCGGAGGTGGCTATGGATTTTTCTGTGTTTGGAAGCAGGAGAGCAGTTGTTGTCTAAAGGTCTTCTGTCCTGCTGGGCTATCTCTTTCCTGTCCCTTGTCTAGAAAGAGCAGGCTTTTGTTGGAGTTGTTTTGTGTGTGTGTGTGTGTGTGTGTGTGTGTGTGTGTGTGTCTGCACCTGTTGGTTGGTTTCTGGGTTGCCAGGCTCTTCACCTCCAACTTTGGGATGTTTGAAGCCAAGAGAAATCTCAGACTACTCACTGATGCATTCCCCCCCAAGTCGCAAGGTCCTCAGCTCATCTCTCTTCTTCTCTCTACCTTTCAGTCTTACATTTGTCTCATATATAATATCCAGCGTTTCTAGTTGTACTTGATGGGAGGACTAGGAAAAAGTACATATATTTCATCTTTCCAGAAGCGGAAGTGTTAGTTTCTGTTATTTGAAAATAAGAAAGCAATGGGACGCCTGGATGGCTCAGTCGGTTAAGCGTCTGACTCTTGATCTCGGCTCAGGTCTTGATCTCAAGGTCGTGAGTTCAAGCCCCATGTTGGGCTCCACAAAATAAATAAAAAATAAAATAAAATAGTAAAATATAAAATAAAATGTTATAACACATTCCACGTCAACCCCAAGTCCCAACCAATTTCCTAAAATGCAACCAAAATACAATTAAAGTTCTATATGTGAGTGACAAACTCTCACTGAGGCTATAGCACGCCTACACGGCCGTCACATCATCGACATCATGGTAGTAAGCAGTTGCTTTGGTTCGGTGGCTGCCCGGGGCTGAGAGCGGAGGAGGAATGGGCTGCAAAGGTGCACAAGTAGATTTGGGACACGATGGACGTGTCCTTTACTTTGATTGTGGCAATGGTTTCCCAGATGTGCGTATCTGTCAAAAATTACTGAATTGCACACTTAAAATGGATGCAGGCGCTTGCTTGTAAATTACATGTCAATAAAGGTGCTGGAAAGAGAACTAAATAGTAGTGCGACTCATAATGACACAGCTTCTCTTAGCAGCCATGACGTAAGAGACTCCTACCTGTGGTTGCCATGGGTGTGTGCCTTTCGATCTCTGATCCCGATGTTCCATCCATTGTATTTAGAGCGAGGCATCAGAAGCATTCTGTCCAGCATTTTGGACAATGTTGCATTGAATTTTGAAGACAGAAATGCACTTTTTCCCTCTATAAATAGCAACGTACAATGAGAGATGCGTATGTTCCATGAAGTTTGGGTATGAAAAACTGAAACTGGGAAATGATACTTAGGAACTTTCTATGGGCTTTGCTTGTGTATATGAACATACCTATGTCTCTGTGATTCTAATATATTAAATATAAAGTAACGCTGTTGACAATTTGACACTAAACATTGTCTTACAGCTCTTAAATGTGAAAGCTTTTACTTCATTATGTCTTCAAGCGGAGTTGTATCTGAGCATTTATGTATTGACATGCGTATTTTTCATTATACATCTATTTTTTGTTACTGGAGTAGAGTTGACATCCAATGTTATCATCGTTTCAGGTGTATGACATATTGATTGATAGTTCTATACGCTACGCAGTGCTCACACGGTTAAGTGTCGTCACCCTCCGCGACCATACAACTTTTATTACAATATTGTTCATTATATTCCCGGTGCTGTACTTTTCATCTCCGTGACTTATTTATTTCACCACTGCAAGTTTGCACCTCTTAAGCCCCCTCGCCTGTTTTTGCCCATCCCTCCACACCCCTTCCTCTGGCAACCACCAGTTTGTTCTCTGTATTTATGAATCTGTTTCTTCGTTTGTTGGTTTTGTTTTTTAGATTTCACATATAAGTAAAATCATATGGTATTTGTCTTTCTCTGGCTGATTTTTCATTTAATGTAATACCCTCTAGGTCCATCCATGTTGTTGCAAATGGCAAGATCTCATTCTTTTTTATGGCTGAGTAATAGTACACTGTGTGCACGTGTGTGCACGTGTGTGTGTGTATGTGTGTGTGTAAGCCACATTTTCTTTATCCGTTCATCTATCAATGGACATTTATATTGCTTCCATGTCTTGGCTATTGTAAATAATGCTGCAATAAACATACGGTTTGGGGGCACCTGGGTGGCTCAGTCGTTAAGTGTCTGCTTTCGGCTCAGGGTGTGATCCCAGGGTCCTGGGATCGAGCCCCGCATTGGGCTCTCTGCTCCGCTGGGAGCCTGCTTCTTCCTCTCCCACTCCCCCTGCTTGTGTTCCCTCTCTCGCTGGCTGTCTCTCTCTGTCAAATAAATAAATAAAATCTTAAAAAAAAAAAAACCAACCAAAAAACATAGGGTTTGGGTAGATACCCGGTAGTGGAATTATTGGATCAAAACATTATGGTACCGGCACAAAAGTAGACACATAGATCAATGGAACAGACTAGAGAGCCCAGAAACAAACCCATGATTATATGGCCAATTAATCGATGAAAAAGGAGGCAAGAATATGCGGTGAGAAAAAGACAGTCTCTTCAATAAATGGTATTGGGAAAACTGGACAGCTACATGCGAAAGAATGAACCTGGACCGTTTCTCACACTGTATACAAAAATAAACTCAAAATGGATTAAAGACCTAAACGTAAGACCTGAAACTATAAAACTTCTAAAAGGAAACATAGGCACTGATGTCTTGGACATCAGCCTCAGCAACATATTTACGTCTCCTGAGACAAGGGAAACAAAGCAAAAATAAACTATTGGGACTATGCCAAAATAGAAAGCTTCTGCACAGTGAAGGAAACCATCGACAAAATGAAAAGGCAACCTACTGAATGGGAGAAGATGTTTGCAAATGATAGATCTGATAAGGGGTTACTATCCAAAATACATAAAGAACTGATACAACACAACACCCCAAAACCAAGCAATCCAATTAAAAGGGGGGCAGAGGACCAGAGGAGACAATTTTCCAAAGAAGATACACAAATGGCCAAGAGACACGTGAAAAGATGCTCATCGTCCCTCATCATCGATGCAAATCGAAACCACCACGAGCTATCACCTTACACCTGTCAGGATGGCTAGTATCAAAACCACAAGAAATGGCAAATGTTGGCGAGGATGCGGAGAAAGGGGAACCCTCGCAAGCTGTTGGTGGGGATGCAAACTGGTGCAGCTGGAAAACACTATGGAGGTTCCTCAAAAAATTAACAGTTGAATTACCACGTGATCCAGTAATTCCACTACTGGGTATTTACCCAAAGAAATTGACCAGCATATCTTTACTGTGCATCCATTCTGTTTCCTGTCCTTGGTAATACAGACAGGACACTGTATTGGTTTTCTGTTAAACTCTGTGACAAATGGATGATATCATCTGCAAATTTCATTTCAGAATTGTAAAGGCAGCATGACGGATCATTTGTTATGAAAAGACATTGTGCTTCATGGTGTTGATACCCCCTGATCAAACTAGACCTGAGGGCGTGCGATCCCAACCTCTTAGCCACTACACTGACAGTTTAAAATTAAGCGGATGCTTCCATTTCATGGACCAATACATGCATTTTTATTTATTTATTTATTTATTTATTTATTTATTTATTGTTTAAAGATTTTATTTATTTCTTCGACAGAGAGAGAGACAGCCAGCGAGAGAGGGAACACAAGCAGGGGGAGTGGGAGAGGAAGAAGCAGGCTCATAGCGGAGGAGCCTGACGTGGGGCTCGATCCCATAACGCCGGGATCACGCCCTGAGCCGAAGGCAGACGCTTAACCGCTGTGCCACTCAGGCGCCCCAATACATGCATTTTTAAAAGCTAATTGGAGTTGGTATTTCTTTCTCCCATCCTGACTCATACAATTAGAGATGGCTTCTTTTCACTGCTTCCCATTTCCATGGTCTTTCTGCTCTCACGGTCAAGGCTGTGAGCTTTTTGAGAGCAAAAATTGCTTCTCTTCTTGCTGATGACTTTCCCCATATTGTAGCCAGAAGGGTGGGTGTGGCGAAGATTGAAGTTTATCTTCAAGGTCTGGATACAGCCACATCCATGACATCTGTTGTGTTGCCCTCTGTGCCAGGGACTGTGCTGGGTGCTTTGTAGACATGCCCTCCCCCTGCATAGCATGACAATCCTGCTACAGATGTATTAGTGCCCTGATCTTGCAGATGTGGGAAAGGAGGTCTGAGAAAATGCTTGTCCAAAGTTTAGTGCAGGCACAGAGTGATGTAAGTTTGAACCCCCGGTCTGTGGCACTCTGCAGCCCATGTGAAGCAGGCATTGTTCTCCCTGTGTGTTTTTATCGTTAGATATCTACTAGTACAATTGTAGTAGAGTTGACATACAATGTTCTATTAGTTTCAGGTGTGCAACATAGTGACCATTCTATATATCAGGGCTCATCACAGTAAGGGCAGGCACCGTCTGTCACCATAGGACATTATTGCAATAGTAATCAACGGCATTTCCTACGCTGTACTTTTCGTCCCTGTGACTTATTTATTTTATAACTGGAAGTCTGTACCTCTTAACCCCCTTCATCTATGTTGCCCATGCCCCCACCCACCTCCCCTCCGGCCACCCCAGTTTGTTCTGGAGAGAGGAAGGCAGTGCAGCCCAGGGATCAGGAGGAGGGGCAAATCATTTCACCTTTCTGAGCCTCTGTTTCCCCATCTGTAAAATGGGTTCCTAATAGTGACTTCGTCTTGGAGTGGTTGTGAAGATTTAATGTGACGACACACGTCGATCATTTAGCATAACCATTGGTATTTACAAGACAGAAATAGACGCTAATTTCCTCCCTCTGTTCCTTCCCGGCGGGAAATTTTACTCAATTGTGGTTCGGTGAATGGCCTTGGAGATGTCACTTAGACCCAGGTCTACCCAATCCTAAAATCAAAATAAATGACATTAAAAAAAAGAATAAAACCTGGAATCGAATCCCTCCCCCCACAAACATGTGTGATGAAGATCCCTTCTGGGCACCGTAATGTGCCCTAAAGTTCCATATTTAAGTGGATGGTGTTTCCTTGTTTTTTTTTTTTTTTAAGATTTATGTATTTATTTAAGAGAGAAAGATAGAGAGAGCAAGCACAAGCAGGGGGAGGGGCAGAGGGAGAGAATCCTCAAGCAGACTCCCCGCTGAGCATGGAACCCAGTGTGGGGCTCGATCTCACAACCCTGAGATCATGACCTGAGCTGAAGTCAAGAGTTGGCCATCCAACCCACTGAGTCACCCAGGCTCCCCCGGTGTTTGCTGCTCTTTGTTTTTGCTTTTATTTTTGTTTTCTTACAGTTACCTAGGTTTTTGCAGAGACTACAATGCAGTTCTGAATAGTCCACAGAAGACCATGGAGGAGAAAAGATTCTGGTCCCCGAAAAGGGAAGGAGATGCCATCCATCCACCAGCCGTGTGGCCCCATTCTGGCTGGCTGCTGGTGGTCCCAGGCCACAGGGGCTGCGGTACTTGCTTCTAAACTGGGTTTGAATCCCAGCTCCTCCACTTACTCTACCTGGGTGAGTGTGGCCATGTGACTGCCTCTGCGAGCCTCAGTTTCCCCATCTGTAAAATGAGTCTTGAGGCCGTACTTCATAGGGTTTTCCTGTGAAGGTTACACCACCTAATGGGAGCGAGGTGCCAGGCAGCGGGAAACGTGGGCCCACAAGAAGTAGGGAGTGGGAAGGGCTCACCAAGCCGAGACTGGGAGAACAGTCTGCTTTCCGCGACCACTCCTGGCTCTGTGACCAGGCACCACTCTCATCCGACGTGGCCGCTCCCCATCTCCCTGAGCCCTGCCAGCCCCTGCAGGCCTTCCTCAGCTTTCAGGTGCCAACTAGCATTTTAATAGATGACATTCCTGGGCACGTGCTACCCTCCACTGTGGGGAGGGTTACTGTATCTCTCCAGGGTGGTCGTAAGTTTCTGGAGGCATCAAGAGGGGTGAGTCTGCCCTTCATACCATAGGTGCTCAATAAATATCATTTCGCACGTGACTTATTAGATGGTGAGGTGAGTTACAAGAACATTAACGATAGTCATCACGGTAATGAGCCAATAACAGCTAATTACCAAGTCTCAGGTGCCGTAACAGGCTCTGTCCACAGCAGCTGAGCTCTGGGGCGGGAACAGTTACTGTAAATTCCATCCGGCAAAAGAAGAAACTAAAGTCCCGAGAAGTCACACGCGGTCCGATGAGATGGGAATTTGATCCAAGTTCTTAAACCACTGTATCGAGCCTCTGAGACTGGCCATCCAGAATGAAAAGAAACAGAACTTTGACTATAAAGCCAATGCATTTTCACTAAAACCTTGAAAATCACCAAAAGAACGACCCTTCCAAATCCCTCCACCTGGAGATGACTAGTATTAACATGTTGGAGACTATTTTTGCAATATACACGCTATACCATTAGAACAATTGCTCTAGCATTTATGCATTCATATAATGCCCATGTACACATATGCACGTCATGTGATAAAAAATTCAGCTGGCCTTGGTCCCTGGTTCCTGGGATAGAGCTCTAAACTCTTCCAATCTCCCAGGTGATAGGACTGTCTTTGTTAATCATGGTAGGACCCCAGGACCACACTGAGTGTATCAGGTGACTCCGTGGTGGGTCCCTAGATGGTGTCAGCAGGGGGCTGGTCCGGCCAGAAATACAGGAAAACGAATCTCGGGATTAGGTTGAGGCTTCCAGCCAGGTGCTGTCAGCCCAGCGATAGGATCAATCATGCCTGCACAACAAAACCCCAGGGTAAGGCTCTGGCACTAAGGCTTGGGCGAACATCCTGGTTGGTGAGCACATCAAGGTGCCCTTGGGCCTCATTTTACCGTAATTAACCTCTTTATTTATGGTCCCGTCTCCAAAGAAGATGTGGATCCAAACTCAGCCTGTCTGATTGCATTGACAAACAAAAGATGCATTAAAACCCAAAGGACAGAGAGCATGGCCATTTTCAAGGGATGGTGGGGAGGAGAAGTTGGCTCATTCCTCCCACACTGCTGAGAAACCCTTCCAGAAGTCTGCGCTTAGCCCCGGGGTACGGGCACAAACACACCTGTCCTTCCTCAGTCTCCTCTCTGTCACCTCCCGAACCACCACCAGAATCCCGCTCTCCTGGGAGGCAGCAGGTCATCTTGGCCATCCGAAACCCCGCCAGCTGGACTCGGTTCAAGTTCAGTTGCGTCCCCCTGACCGGCCAGAACCCATCCATCCGTGTTGAAATACTCGGCCGATAACAGCCAACGGGATGAGGCCAGTGTAGGAAAATGGATTGCTAACGGATTGACTTGCTTGGCCTCCAACCCGGGATGATATATGAGCCGTGAGGTAAAATGAATGGAGCCTTGTCTAGGTCATTTCATACCTCGTCAGGGGCCTTGCTGCTTCTACCAAGGGCCCTTGGAGCTGTTACTTCATAAACTGCAGGCAAAAAAAAAAAAAAAAGAGAGAGAGAGAGAGAGAGCATATCGTGTACTCACAAACTCCTAAAAATATTGCCCAATGATCTTGAAAAAATTAATGCCCCTGACATGTTAACATAATTTTCATGATTGAGGTGTTGAATGTCGGTTCTGTATATATTTATTTATATAGAAGCCAAGCCAGACTAGGGCATAATATTTTTAATTTTTCACATCTCTGGCAAAACATTGACTGAGCTGTTTATATTTATTTCACAGAGGTGGGGAGAAATTTCTTTCCACTGGAGAGATAGATGGGTAAGTAGTAAGATACCAGTGGAGGAACATCTTATAAAATGACTCCCTGTACTGTCATAATTTCTTCTGTTTTTTTTTTTATTTTGTGATATTTCAAGAGTCCAAGGATTCGAGAATGAGTCCTAAGACCATCCCCCAAACCCCCTTCTCAAAACTCCTATAGCATATTCAGTCTGGACCCCTTAAAGATTAAGTCTTAGATAATAAACATTTGTATTCTAAGAGGCAAGGAGGGACAGTTGAACACTCATTCATCTTAAGTCCAAGAACCTGAGGCTCCACGGGGAATGGGGAAGATCTTTAAGTAAATCTCTGGCTCTTGATACTTTTTGGGGTCCCTGGTCTCTTGAGAATTGGTTGAAAGGTATATGTACTCTCTCTCCAGAAAAGTGGACCCACAATATAAAAATGGACACACAATATAGGGTATGTACTTTAGGTGTATTGGTCAGCTATTGCTGCATAACGAATCACGCCTAAACTCAATGGCTGACAACAAGTATCTCTTTCTGCTTGTGTAATTGGCATGTAGATGGGTTGGCTGGAGTATTTCAGTTTCCGATTATGGGTTGGCTGTGCTTGGCTCTAGGCTTTGGGACCATTCAGCTCTACTTCATGTGTCCAATTCTGGAGCCCAGGCTGGAAAGGCATCCTGCCTTGCAGAGTTCGTTCTTTTTGTGGCAATGGCAGACACTCGAGAGACAAGCCACTCAGCACAAACTTGGTTCAAGGACTATCACATCCCATCTGCTCATATGCCATTGGCTGAAGTAAATCAAAAGGGCTAAAGCAGCCAGTGGGGAAGACAATGCCCCAAAGAGGAGAAGAAAGGGGGTGGGCACGTGTGGAACAAGAGTCCAGTTTATTATCAGTAGGTCGTGGACTCTTGGAAAGCTGTCTGCAGATCACAGTTTAAGAACTGGATTGGATGGGACGCCTGGGTGGCACAGCGGTTAAGCGCCTGCCTTCGGCTCAGGGCGTGATCCCGGCGTTGTGGGATCAAGCCCCACATCAGGCTCCTCCGCTATGAGCCTGCTTCTTCCTCTCCCACTCCCCCTGCTTGTGTTCCCTCTCTCGCTGGCTGTCTCTATCTCTGTCAAATAAATAAATAAAATCTTTAAAAATAAATAAATAAATAAATAAATAAATAAATAAATAAATAAAAACAGCCTCAGACGATATGTCGATGAAAGTGCATGGCTCTGTTCCCATAAAACTTTATTTATAAAAACAGCAGACAGGGGCTGGTGGGGGGGGCGCTGCTTGAGTCTATAGCATATTGAGGCTTGCAGTTAAGCCCTGGCTCTGCCACTTCCTAGGTCTGTGACCTTGGCCCCGTCCGTCATCTACTGAATTTCAGCTCTTCTCCTGTAGATTGGGGTGGGGCAGGTTCCTGGACGATTATCTGTGGGTGCTTAACATGGGGTTTGGCAAATGACCGCTCCACCAATACTGCTTTTGCTTAGAATTTTGACTCCTAGATGATAATGTGGGTGACCTTGACTAAGCAACTAGTATGTTCAGATCGTACTTTTTATAGGGATTTGAGATTGTAAGGGCTGGAAGGACTGTAGAGACCTGGTCCAGAGGTCGAGAACTGGCAAAGTGTTCCCAAATCTTACCCACAGAGCCTTCTTTTCCCAGATCAGCTGTGTGGCTCTGGGCAAGTTACTGACCGTCTCTGTGCCTCAGCGTCCTCATTTGTAAATGGAGATGGGGTTGACCTCCTTTTTTTTTTTTTTAAGATTTTTATTTATTTATTCGACAGAGAGAGAGACAGCCAGCGAGAGAGGGAACACAAGCAGGGGGAGCGGGAGAGGAAGAAGCAGGCTCCCAGCAGAGCAGGGAGCCTGATGTGGGGCTCGATCCCAGAACGCCGGGATCACGCCCTGAGCCAAAGGCAGATGCTTAACGACTGCGCCACCCAGGCGCCCCCACGGGGTCTACCTCCTAGGAGTGCTATGAAAAGCACATCAAACTAATACGCATCAAGTGCCTGAGGGGGTTAAGTGTTCCTGTGTTAACTATTATTACTATTACTTTCACGATCATTGATATTGTTACCAGTTTTCTTTTAGGTGGGGCGCGCACACTCTGGCTCCCCTAAGATGTTAGTACAGCTCTGTGAACTTATTTACCTTACCTGCCGTGCCTCTGAAGTCATTTGATCTTTCCACCCCTGGTTAAGCCCAACACCCATATCTCAGAGACAGGAAATGTGAGGTCCAGATCCAAACGGGAGTGACTTGGCTCGCTCCCCACCACAAATCAAGGACCAAACTCATTTAGATTCCTAGGACTTACTCCCTAACTGCAGGGCGCACGGAGCTCTTCGGAGCCGCAAGCGACACACCTTTCAAGCTGAAATCCCCCTTCCTTGAATATTGCTATTGGTTACGGAGGAGCTGGAGTCTGTCTGCCTCTCTCAAAAACACTCCGACCCAAAGGCTGAAAGCTATAAATGAGGCCTCCAGGCACTTTGGCTGGGAGAGTATCGAGCTGAGGTGCATTTCTACCCCATTTGTTCTTAACCAGAGCTCACGGAGTTCAGCAGAATATAATTTAAGGGGTGGGGAGTCACGCTAACAGGAAAATTCATGTTGCTTAATTGTATTCCCGGGAAGGGTCCAGAAAGATCCTTGCAGAGAGAGTTTGACTTATTACTGAACTCTTTCTGCCAGAAAGTCCTTGAATGTCTGCCACAGATTAAAAGTCAATCATGGTGGAATGAGAAGGGCATCCTTGTGGCCCCGGGGAAACCAGTAAGCTCAGCTCGATTCGATCTTGAATAAGAGGCAGGGGCATGAGCTGCCTTAACCATCATGGGGACCATTAAAAAAGAAATCACCGTTCTGAACCCTCAATTTATCTTAATAAGGGCATGTTGCTTTTAATCGAAACATCTCTGATAATGGACCTCATCATTTGTTTCTGCTGAGTTGCTTTCACAGACCCTGCTGAGAGAGATTTCCTCTTGGCGAAGGAGAAAAAAGGAAGGGCTTTGGAAAGGTCAACCGTGAACGAACCAGGGAGGCCGTGTGTTTGCAGGAAATTGTGTGTGCCCTCTGCATGAGGTTACGTGGAACCTTCTAGCGATAACAGTGTCCATGATGGGAACACAGGGTTTCCCTCTGATCGAGCAGCATGGAAACGTCCTCCAATTGGTTCATGATATGAACATTCGGCAGTTCAGCGCAGCAGTAAATTTATGTGATTGACCTTCAGCGCCCAAATTAAGTTGACATTTGGCAACTCCAATAATTTCCCTGTAAGCTCACGTCACGTGAAGCCACCAGGGGCGTGGAATGCAAATTCGAGGCCAGCTCTGTATGGACAGTGTGAGCTGGAAAATCTTAAGGGGAATTGCGACTATCGTAGGAGTTGTGTGGGGTTTTTTAAAGATTATTTATTTATTTATTTATTTGACAGAGAGAGAGAGGGAGCACAAGCAGTGAGGAAAGAGAGAGGGAGAGGGAGAAGTAGGCTCCCCGCTGAGCGGGAGCCTGATGTGGGGCTCGATCCCGGGACCCTGGGATCATGACCTGAGTGGAAGGCAGGTGTTTAACTGACTGAGCCACCCAGGCGGCCCATCATAGAAGTTTAAATGGGCAGCGAGACAAGAAGAAGTAACACTTCTGCTACCCATCCCGCCTTCGTGGCTGTGACCCAGCTGTACGTGAGCCTTCTTATCCCCCCTGGCTTTCCAAATGCAGAGAGCAGGTGCGGCGGTGGGAAAAGGTCATGGAACTTGGTTTCGGTCAGTCCTGGGTTTGAATATCAGTCTCATCTCCTAACTGCTGGTGACATCGGCTGGGTGACATTGGGCAAGTTGATGAATTTCTCTGAGCCCCGTGAAGTTTGTTGCATGGGGGTGTGGGGGCTATGAGAGGTAAAGAGGTAGCCTGCATGAAGTACCTGGCATACACTGGGTGCTTAATAAATTCTGGCCCCCTTCTAGTGGTGTGCGGATAAATGTTTAACAACTGACTCTGAAAGAAAGAAGAAAAGAAAGGGAGGAAGGGAGGAAGGGAGGAAGGGAGGAAGGAAGGAAGGAAGGAAGGAAGGAAAGGGGAAAGAGAGAGAGTGCATGGGCGAGCTCTGATTTAGCAATTGCCGATTTCCCTGGTGTGAATACTCCCATCAAAGCCGATCTCAAGCTACTGAAAGGATGCGATAGAATTTGGAATTAGGAAGAGACAAACACAAAAATGATTCTCATGAGCTGGTGGTGCCTTTAACACATCACTTTCCCTTCTTTCTACTCCACCTTCTTTCCCTCCCCGCTGCAAAATCCTGTATAGAATTCTAGATTCAGGGGTGCCTGGGTGGCTCAGTTGGTTAAGCATCTGCCCTGGGCTCGGGTCCCCGTCCCGGGGTCCTGGGATTGAGTCCCACATCAGGCTCCACCGGGACCTGCTTCTCCCTCTGCCTCTCTCTCTCTCTCTCTCTCTCTCATGAATAAATAAATAAAATCTTTTTTAAAAATCCTAGATTCAAGGTCAGCAAGGAGCTCATTTGTGTTAAATACTCTTGTTACATAAATGGAAACTGAGTCCCTGGGTTCAACATCACAGAGCCAATTTGTGGCAAGGCTGGGACTAAGATGTAGGCCTCCCAACTCCCAGTTCGGAGCCTTCCCACACCACACTGCTCGTGGGATTTGCCATGGGGTCGTCCTTCCAGGCAGCATGGCCTCATAACGAGATTTTTGGGCAATTGTTCGAATCCAGTCCTTTTTAACCAAGATGGAACGAGTCAGCCTTGTTTTTGGTTACATATTGAATCGGGTTACAACGAAGAATTCCTGTGTGCTCGGACAGTGCTGATAACGAGATCGCTCCGCTTTCTAGACCGCACACGCGTCCTTCTACCGTCCGTACTACCTGTCCGCATGACATGAAGCTTCTTAATTCGCATGTCCCCCCGGCTCTGGTCCCTGAAGGTGGATAAGCTTCCTTTGGTCTGTAATGGATAAGCCACATCCAGAACCATCAGCAAGGAAACCATAGGGCCCTCGCCTCAATTGGATCCCACCTTTCTGTTTCAGACACATTCAGCTGTTGTTCTTAGAGATGCTTCCAAGATCAGAGGCAAGGTCTTAGAAGCAAGACCGTCAGTCAAGAACCCTTGGCTTTGACATCTAACGCCTCTGTTTCCTCAAAGCCAGGAACTGTGTATAGAGCGTTTCCTATGTGCTCAACTCTGGGACAGATTTCCGAGGCTCGGGAGGATATAGGATATGATTCTTGGCTGGCATGATTTTCCCTGAGAACATCTAAACCTATCTATCTAGTATCTATCTATCTATCTATCTATCTATCTATCTATCTATCATCTTTTTTTTAAAGAGTTTATTTATTTATTTGACAGAGAGAGAAACAGCCAGCGAGAGAGGGAACACAGGCAGGGGGAGTGGGAGAGGAAGAAGCAGGCTCATAGCAGAGGAGCCCGATGTGGGGCTCGATCCCAGAACGCCGGGATCACGCCCTGAGCTGAAGGCAGATGCTTAATGACTGAGCCACCCAGGCGCCCCCTATCTATCTATCTATCTATCTATCTATCTATCTATCTATCATCTAATCATCTCATTTGCTAGCTAGCTATTATCGTTCCATATTTCTTTTTTGTGGGGGGAGGAGCAGAAGGCGAGGGAGAGAGAGAATCTTAAGTAGGCTCCACATCCAGCACAGAGCCTGAGAAGGGGCTCGATCTCACCACCCTGAGATTATGACCTGAGCCAAAATCAAGTCAGACGCTCAACTGACTGAGCCACTCAGGCGCCCCTGTCCTTCCGTATTTCATCATTTAGTCAATGAAACCCTCATTTGGCACACTCGTCGGAGAGACCCGCATTCAAATCACAGCTCTGTTACCTAACTGCTGAGTGACCTTGGGCGGGCTGTTCGATCTCTCGAGGTCTCTGCTACCTTATGCAGGAAGAAGATGTGTCTCTAGCTTGTAAGACTGTCGGGAAGATTCGGTGACATGCTGAGCAGATGTGTGCTTCATACACAGCCTCGTACACAGCATGCGAGCAAGAAGTCTCAGCTTTGATGGCTTGATCAGTTGATTTTGTCTGCTGTGCCCTAAGCTTGGCTTGGGGACCGAAAACACAAATATGAATAATGTGCCCATTGCCCCTGTTGCCAGAGCACGCCGTCTCCTGGGAAAAATGGGTGTCTTAGAGAATCAGAAGTGTTCTAGGGAGGTACTGATAAGCACGGTAGGGGACGAGTGAGCCGGTCTAAGTCAACCTAAAAAATCAGAGGTCTCCTCCGTGCATTGCCAGGTCCTCTGACTCATTGGGAGAGGAGGACACTGAGAGATTGGAAGTATCGCCCCATTTTACAGATGCAGTAAGAACAGACACAGAGATGTCAAGGCTCAGCAGCTGGCCCCCTCCACTCCACCTGGAAGGGGTAAGACACTACCGAGGCATCCTTGCGAGTGTAGGACTCATGCTGAATGCCTCATTGTGCCCACTGCAGAAGTCCAGCTGCTTCCAGGCAGGTCTGATAAACAGTGAGGCAGCCCCTGGGTACAGCAGGGGTCTCTGGGTGAAGGTGCTGAGGGGCAGGGGAA
The DNA here is from genome assembly GCF_017311325.1 of Ursus maritimus. Taxonomy (NCBI): domain Eukaryota; kingdom Metazoa; phylum Chordata; class Mammalia; order Carnivora; family Ursidae; genus Ursus; species Ursus maritimus. The sequence goes on from NW_024425897.1 coordinate 6,241,166, forward strand.
AGGGAATCGAGCAGGAGAAGCTGGGCTCAGATCCCACATCTCAGAGCCAGGGGATGGAAGTGACTCTCAGTGGGCGTGATGACCAGCTCTGGTCTGTGAGCTCAGCACAGTCTGTGGACTAGTGTCCGGGCTCAGTAGAGCGAGGAGTAAATAAGTGGATAGGGCCTCCCCATGGACCTCTGTGACACACGGGGGCCTGAGCTACAGGACCCACCATCTACCAGGAGAGAGGAGGGGAAGAGGTGGGTGTCTCGGACTCTGCCACTTAGAGAGATCCAGGATCTCCATGGAGACCCAAAGATGGAGACCGCAGGTTCCCACAAGACACGGGACTTGGTAAGGACAGAGACAGCCACACCCTTCACAGGGAATACACTAGCTGTATTTGTCAGCCTGTCTGAAGACAGCCCCTGAGACGGGCATAAATACTTGGCCATGGAGGAGATCATTAAAGCTGTTGGCCTACAAAACCAATGGGAGAAAGAGGTAATAAAATGTGGGATGTATTTATTGTTTCTTGTTTACTGATTCATCGACACCCACAAGGCTGAGGCCTGGCTTGGGCTAGTACAAGAGTTTGAGGAAGAAAGAGGACTAGCAACTCTGTGCTTTAGAAACCCGATCCCCGTTTACCGAGCACCAACTATCTATCATGCAAAGGAATGGGGTTACGGAGAGTACTCTGATCACCATCTATTGGAAGCCAGCGAGAAAATCAGGATTTCAGTTCAGCACGACAAGGCTTTGACAGTAATAGTTGTGATAACCCCTGAACCAGTTGGTATGGCCAGTAATGGGCATGGGATCTCAGCTTGTCCAGGCAAAGTGAATCTCAGAGCTCCTCGCTGGCGCAAGAGTCTGTTCTCTCTTGTTCTGAGTGATGGAGTGTGGGGCTCTGGGGCCATGTTGCTGCCAGGCAGATAGACAAAACTGACAGAGGAAGGAAGAACTGGAGGAGGAGAGAAATGGAGCTGAGCTCTGGCGGTAGAGTGAACCCCCGGATCAAAATATGCCTGAAGCCCACATTCCTGCTTGATTCTCCATTGATGTAAACTAACAGTCCTTCCTTATTGTTTAAGCAGTTTGAATTGGGCTTGTTAGCACTTGCAATTGAGAGCCTATTTTAACAATAGATAAGAGATAACAGGAAATTCACATCCTTGAAGGCTCCGTAATGCCTTTGGTACTAAGGGAAGGAATTATAGCTCTTTCCTCAAAGTCATGGGGGAATTCTCAAAGCGGGGGTGGATGATCAGATTCTTAGATCTTAAACATCTTGCTGGCCCCAGAGTGGAGGTTGGATTGAAGTCAGGCAATAGCAAAAGCAGAGGATAATAAAAGGACAAGAGGAGAAGTTATTACCCCTGTCCAGTCATGGGGATGATGCAGGATGGAGAGGAGGAGACACCATTATAAGCTCTCAAAAAGGAGCAAGCTATCAATTTCTCCACTCCTGATTTTGCTCCCTGAGACACGATTCCTTCCAATCACACTTAGCAAGGTTGTGACCTATTGTAAGAATTTTAACTTACCGATTCAGGTCCCCTAAACTAATCCAACCCACTTGTTGGAAGCCGAGGCACAGAGAGGCATCAAGGCGTCTGGGGAGTTGGTGACCTGGTGCCCCTAGAGTCCTAGAGTCCCGGAACGTTCATAGATCGTGAAGAAGGTCCTTGAGGTCCCTTCATCAGGATGGGAGGTCCTGCTCTCCAGGCCAGCTTCAGCGTTGCCCGAGAAGTCCTGAGAACGCAGACTCTCGGGCCCCACACATTCCAAGTTAGGGAACCTGGGATTGAGCTTAGGAATCCGCATTCTTAACCACCTGCCTGCCCAGAGGGGTCTAGTAGCTTCCAGATCTTGAGAAATGCAGCCCTCAGCTTCTGCCTCCTTGGGAGATGTTTGGAAGCTGATCTGTGTCTTGAACACTGACATTTCCATCATGACCACGAAACCTAAAGGGATGTGAGAGAGCAAAGGCCGGACAGCGTGTGGGATGAGCTGCTTCTTTGTTTTTGTTTTTTGGTTGGAGCTCGATTGAGGTGTAATTGACAAATAACACTGTAAGCTCCATTATGTGCACATCATGACCTCACGAACACACACATTGTGGAAGACTCCTCCCAGCTAGCAAATGCACGCATCCCGTCACCTCGCGTATTTACTGTGTGTGTGTGAGGACGTCTAACTTCCAGGGTCTGAGCCAATTTCAATGACGCGATCCAGGATCATCCGGTATAGTCACCGCGTTTGACGTTAGATCCTCAGCCCTGATTGCTCTTGTAGCTGAAAATTTGTACCCTTTTACTAACCTCTCCCTATTTCTCCTGCCCGTTGCAACTCCCCCCCCCCACACACACACACAGCTCCTGGCAGCCACTTTTCTGCTGTTTCTGGGAATTCGGAGGTTTTTGTGTGTGTGCGTGTTTTTTTTTTTTTTTTTTTTTTTTTTAAGATTTCACAAAGAAGCGAAACCGTGCAGTATTTGTCTGTTTCTGGCTGACTTAACTGCACGTAGCACAATGAATGCCCTCAAGGCCCATCCACGTCGGCACGAATGGCAGGATTTGCTTCTTTCTTATGGCTGGATAATATTCTTGGTGTAGCACAGCTTTTGTATCCATTCACCCGTTGACAGATGCTTAGGTGGGTTTCCATACCTCGGCTCTTGTGAATGACGCTGCCGTGAACGTGGGGCGTAGATATCTGTGATATCCTGTCGTCCCTTCTGGAATGTGCTTTCTGCGGGAGCAGTAGTATTTGGAGCATGGGTTTAATGAGCTCCCACTTCAGTGAGTGCAGGAAGGGAGAGAGAAGGAAATACAGTCCGGGTAGAGCACGATTTCTGTCCATTAGATTTCTGTTTGAAAGGGGAGGGAAGAGGCAGGGCCTCACTGAAAACCAGAGGCTGTTCTGATCCCCGTGCTCGGTGTTATCGACCGCGGATGATGCTGCCTATTTGTGAATAGGGTGGATAGAAATCTTCTGGAAGAAACTCTTAAATACTTGAACATCAATATTATTAATTAGTTATTAATAACTCAGTATGAATATTTTAATACCTCCAGTGCTACAATCACTTGTTCAACTATTTGGCCCCAATTTCCATTAAAAAAATTTTTTTTTCCCCTGATAGCAGTGTTAGGTAAATGCTAACTTCCGATTTTTGTCTTCCTTGGACTTCAACATTTGTGGGTCTAGGGGCGCCCGGCTGGCTCAGTCGGAAGAGCAGGTGGCTCTTGATCATGGGGTCGTGAGTTCAAGCCCCATGTTGGGTGTAGAACTCACTTAAATAAATGAATAAATTAAATGTTTGCGAGTCTATAAATTCTTACCCAAAAGAAATGTGCAGGATACGTAGTACTCAGATTCTGCTGTTTGAACTATGGAAAATGTCACCTTTTGTGGGGTCAGAGTCCATTCCGCTGGCAAGGACAAAGCAGGAGCGAAGACCAGTTCCTTACCATCATCTCCGTCCCCATCCGCACCCTGATGGAGCACTCACTGTGTACCAGGCACTGAACCAAACATCGCGCATCACCATAGCTTTGGGTCCTCACAACGCCTAGATGATGTGTGTGTTGGTATTATTCCCTTCTTGCAGAGAGGGAAACCAAGGCCCAGGAACGTTAAGTAAATTACCCAAGGTCCGCAGCTAGCGTGTGGCGGCACCAGTGCGCAAAATCAGGCAGTTCAACTTCGGAGTCTGCTATCCTACCCCACTGCCCCAAGGAACAGAAGGCGCCAGGTGGCCCCTTGGACGTGGTTAAGCGTGTGCCCAACACCAAGGCTGTCTGTGTCTAAGTCACGTTCACATCCATGAACTCCTTTTTGATAGTGTTTGGAGCCCCTGATAAAATATACGAAGCAAAGAAGAGTTGTGAAAACACCCCTGCTCGCTGGAGAAACAGCAGAGTAGTTAAATATTACTGTGTTGGAAGATCAAAGCCCGAAGTAAAAGGCACTTTTGAAATCCACCTCCCCACCCCCCAACGCCACCAAAGAAATCCCACTCAGGGAGACATTGTTGGCTCTCTTAGCAGCATCCATGCATCTCCTCCCTCAAAGTGTGGAGTGATGTGATTTAAGGATATTGACTCTGGGGAGTCGTGTGACTTACGGCACAGGGACTCTATTGGCAGTTTCTGAGATAAGCCCCTCCCCGCAACTGGCCTAAACCAATCAGAAAATCCTACTCTCTAGAAAGGTGGTTGCAGGGTGGGGGAAACCGGGAGCTGCTGGTCAAAGGGTACAGACTTTCAGGTATAAGGTGAACAAGTTCCAGGGACCTAGATTTACCTTCGGAGCGGTGGGAGAACAGCCTCTTTCTATGAAACTTCAGCCAGTGGAAAATGACACTTTGCACTCTGGAACCTGATATCAGTATTCCAGAAATGCCATTTGTGTATAAATCCACGGGTATGAATGTGTCTGTAGTTCTGTTGAAATCCTGATACATTTGCAATCAGCCTATTAAGGAAGGTTCATTGTGCTTCTTCCCTAGTAGCAGCTGGAGAGAGGATGAAACCATTCTTGAGAAAATTGGGAATCACAGTATGTATCTGGGATAAATGTTACTGCAGGGTGAGCTGTAGAAATCATGTTGTTTCGCACCCAAGAACCATTCTAACTTACTGGAAAAGAATCACAGAGAACCCACCTTCTTGCTTGGAAAATGATGATATGCCTTACATGGTTAAATTGTAATGACAGTGATCAGTGGACATTCTGGTAATTAATACGGGAGATTTATAGGCACAATGATGAGCTGAGAAACCGTCCCCTTCCCTCCTCCCCTCTTCTCCTCCCTGTCCTCCAAAGGATCCTTGCCTGATGAATTTTTATAAGCATTTAACACTGAATCTGAGGTTTCGAACCCTTTCAAGTTAGACAATCTCTTCCAGTTCAAACACGTCGGTGTTTATGCTTTAAATGGCTCATGAACAAAGAAGCTTCTGTTGTTTCTCGCCGTGTGCCAGGCATTGTGTTAGATGCTAACACACAGAGGTGGGTGAGATGCAGTCATTCACACGCTGTGGTAAGAAGTGGGTATGTAGTTTTCCGTTCTTGTGATGTCTTTGTCTGGCTTTGGTATCTGGGTAACGATGCTGGCCCTTAGAACGAATTAGGAAGTGTTCTCTCCTCTTCTATTTGTTAAGAGAGTTTGGGAAGGATTGGTCTTAATTCTTCTTTGACCAGGGATGTCATCCACTCCCTGATTTTTCTTTGTTAAGAGGGTTTTGATTACTGATTCAATTTCTTACCTTGTTGTGGGTCTGTCCGATACTCTGTTTCTTCTGGAGTTAGTTTTGGTGGTGTGTGTGTTTCCAGGAATTTGTCCATTTCATAAAGGTTAACTAATTTGTTGACTTAACAGTTATTCATAGGAAGAGGTGGGCCTATGAATCCTTCCCAGCTATGAAATATAAATGCTAAAATAAAGCCTGACAACAGTGTAACAGAAGCGCGTAGGGGAAAAGGATTAGTTTGGGGTGGGAGACGGGGAGATGAAAAAGATTCACAGGAGAGGTGATTCTTCAACCAACTGGGTACTGTAGGATGAATAGGAGTTGGTTAGGTGGATATGCCAGGGAAGGTGATTCTGGGTAAGGACACAATATGAGCCAAGGCAGAGAGGAATAAAAACACATGGCATGCTCTGAGAACATGAAGTTGGAAAGGCACAGAGGGGGTTCCATGGACAAGCAAAAAACAATGAGTTTGGTGCAAGATTATGATAGATGATCAAAGCACGCCAAGGATTTCGGATTTTGTTCCTCAATGGATGGGAAGCCAGCAGTAATTTTTAAACAGGAGTTTAAGGCTACGGGATTGGTGATTGTCTAGAAAGATTGTTTTGGTGGCTGTATTGAGTATGGTTGGAGGGGATGGCATGGTGGCAAGGGGAGCTGGACTGCTGGTGTCATCTATCATGAATGATGCTAGAGGAAGAAGGAAGCAAGATAGAAAGGGGAGAGAGGCTGGGTGCCTGAGACCCTGAGCGGGTCAATAGGACAGACAGATGACCAACAATGAGGGGAGAGAGGGGGAAAGCCCCCCATGACGAGGTCAAGGCTTCTAGCCAGAACTGTGCCAGTCTTGCAGAACAATGAGTAAGTTCAAGTTCACTCATGGATGCTTAGAACATTCTATTTGTGTATCTATGGGAGGAAGTTACAGACATGGCTGGGTTTGTGTTGTCACATTAATTATAAAGACTTTAAGGGGAAAAAATTCCAAAGGGAATAAAGATTTTCTGAAAAGCATTCTTGTCTAAAGGAAGCTGCATGCAAATGGAAAAACCTTGACATTTAATTGATGTCAGTAATCGCGATGACATTGTGTTTTCATTCAGCCTGTGCAGTGGGGCTTTGAAACTGTGGAAAATTGACAGACAGGCCCTTGTTAGGGGAAACAAAAACGGCTCCAAGTTGCAGGGTTGAATATTTTTCTTTTCATAGGGAAAAAAAATAGCCCATCATTTCTAACAGTCTGAATGACACTTAGTATTATTTCTCTCCTTTAGGGGATAGAATCTAAGGTTTTCCAGGTAATAAAAAGCAGTCTGAAGTGTGGATGACACATTTAAAAATACTAATATCTGAAAATACCTTGTTTTGCAGATTTCACGTGGGAACCATGTATATTACTTTTATAATTATAAAGTCAAAATGAAACTGCCAAGTAACTCTTTAGAATCTAAAGCAAAATGGAAACAATGGCCCTGGCTGTGTGTTGACTTGGTGATTTAATCACTCACAAGTAACTTTAAAACTCATCTGTTTGGGGGCGCCTGGGTGGCACAGCGGTTAAGCGTCTGCCTTCGGCTCAGGGTGTGATCCCGGCGTTGTAGGATCGAGCCCCACATCAGGCTCCTCCGCTAGGAGCCTGCTTCTTCCTCTCCCACTCCCCCTGCTTGTGTTCCCTCTCTCGCTGGCTGTCTCTATCTCTGTCGAATAAATAAATAAATCTTAAAAAAAAAAAAAACTCATCTGTTTGTACACTCTTAGGGAGAACTGCCCCAAAGACAAAAAAAAACCAAAACCACTTGCTTATACCATTCCCATTAATCATATTATTAGTAATACCATTGGTATTGTTATTTCAAAACTATGTTATGTATGTGCATGTGAATGAACTATAAAGTCAGTGCATTCTCTTTTCTTTTTAAAGATTTATTTGTGTATTTGAGAGACAAAGAACATGCAGAGGCAGGCGGAGAGGGAGAGAGAGAATCTCAAGCAGAATCCCGGCTGAGCACGGAGCCCAATGTGGGGCTTAATCTCATGACCCTGAGATCACAGCCTGAGCTGAAACCAAGAGTCGGACGCTTTAACCAAAGCACCCCAGGAACGCAGACACCCCTAAAGTCAGTGCATTCTTATGTTAAGGTTGTTAGGAGCCTAAATTTTCAGCCTAAGAGAAAAGATACAAAAATATAAAGTCAATCAAATCAGTGAACTGGAAATAGTATCAGCTCATGCCTATTTTCTCTTTAAAATTTCTTGTACTTTCCAGCTTCAGTCACTGTAAATACCTAGAAATAATGACCAACCCAACAGTAATGACCTAGACTGTAGTCTCTGGGAACAATTTCCTGGTAAAAGGAACCAGAGCTCCTCAGAGAAATGGCTGATTCCAGAACTGGGCAGGAAATGTACAAGATGAGAGTGGGACATCTTGTTACATTGGAAAGCAAGGAAACTGTCAGACTCCCGTGGGTGCATCCAAACGACTCAGGAACAAACTCACTGGCTCCCACTCCCATCTGGACTCCTTGAGCATCTAAAAAAATTAACAACTACCATGCGTTAAAATACATCAAATAGGGGCGCCTGGGTGGCTCAGTCGTTAAGCGGCTGCCTTTGGTTCAGGGCGTGATCCCGGCGTTCTGAGATCGAGCCCCACATCAGGCTCCTCTGCTATGAGCCTGCTTCTTCCTCTCCCACTCTCCCTGCTTGTGTTCCCTCTCTCGCTGGCTGTCTCTATCTCTGTCGAATAAATAAATAAAATCTTTAAAAAAAAATAAAATACATCAAATATATCAAAGCCCATGCATTCATGAAGATATTAAAAACAATACAAAACAAGCAAACAAGCCAAAAACCTAAAACTTAATGGCTCCTTTTGGAGGATGTCAGAAAACCGAATCATTATTCCGTGAAAATTTGTAAATAAAAGCCTCAAGCAGGCAGCCTACCTTTCCCAGAGCAATGACCTAGTTGATGAAGAAAAGCTTTCTTCATAGAAGCGGTCCAACTAACAAATGAAGAGTGATAAAGGAGTATTATAATTAGAATAGTACCATTTTGCAAATGCCCTAGGAAATTACGGACCTAGGCAGTGGTCATCACTGACTGCTAACATCCCCCCAAAAGGAGACCAGCAGACATTACATGCCTTCTGATGGAATAATTCAGCTTCCTAGGAAATAATTCTTGCCCAAAACTCAAATCTGAATTAGGCCAAAATTCTTATAAAGCTCATGACCAATTTATAGGAAATGCAAAGGATAGAGAAACATATTAGAAGACACCAGGTGGATACAGTCAACAAAATCCAGATGTGAGAAACTCTATGGACCCAGTTTTTTCATAAACAAATTGCTAGAAAAATGTTTTAAAAAGAAAGAGAAGCTACAGATGAAAGGAACTAAAGAGACCTATCAACCAAACGCAAATGTGGACCTTGTTTAAATCCTAACTCAATCAAATTAGCTGTAAAAGCAAGTTTGGAGGTCAGAGAAACAACCAGGAAATTCGAACGCTGACTGGGTTTTTGCTAATATTAATGAAATACTGTTGAGGTTTTGTTAATAATGACATAGGGCTATGTTTTTTAAAAGAGAGAGAATCCCTGTCTTTTACAGATGCTTACTGAAATGTACATGGATGTAATGACCTAATGTCTGGACTTTGTTTCAAATAATCCCGTTTCGGGGAGGGGAGGAGGCACAAAGGAAAGGAGCATGATCATGAATAGTGAACTGAATTTTGTGATGAATGTGTAGGAGTGTTGTTATTATTATTATTATTACTATTTGCTTTTGTACATATTTGAAATTTTCCATAATAAAACACTTAGGAGGGGTGCCGGGGTGGCTCAGTCAGTTAAGTGTCCCCCTTTGGCTCAGGTCATGATCCCAGGGTTCTGGGATGGAGCCCCGTGTTGGGCTCCCTGCTCAGTGGGGAGCCTGCTTCTCTCTTTCCCTGTGCTCCTCCCCTGCTTGTGCTCTCTCTCTCTCACTTGCTCTCTCTCTCTCTCTCACTCTCTCCCTCTCAAATAAATAAAATATTTTTTAAAATTAAAAAAAAAAAACACTTAGGAAAAAGAACCACCAACATGGTGGGTTCTCATTTAGTCCTAGGACAGCTGTATCAGGATTCTTCTTTGAATTTCAGAAACCAAAGCAGCATGGCTATTTCAAACTCATCAATGCTGAACTTCCCCTACGAAATCAGGACCTGGACATTTACCTAATTAGAATGGGGATGATCTTATCAGAACAGAAGTAGACAGAGATTGACACTTTAGACCCATACGTCCAATTGTCTCTAGACATCCTTTCTTGAATTTCTTTTGTTTAAAATGTTTGTTTGTTTGTTTGTTTTAGAAAGAGAGAGAGAAGAGTGGCAGAAGGAGAGGGAGAGGGAGGAGAAAAGTAGACTCCCTGCTGAGCGTGGAGCCCCATGCAGGGCTCGATCCCCCAACCCATGAGATCATGACCTGAGCAGAAATCAAGAGTCAGATGCTTAAATGACTGAGCCACCCAGTCACCCGTCCTTTCTTGAATTTTTCATGGGCATCTACTTGTAAATCAACCAATCTAAAACTAAGTTCACTATCTTCTTCTTAAAGAAACAGAAAGGTCGATTCCTCTCCCCCAGTACCCCCATCTAAGAAAACAGGACCACGTGTCACCCAGTTGCCCAAGCCAGAAATCTGGGGTCACCTTTATCATTTCCTTTTTCTTGGTCCTCTCCAATCCCTCATGACCCAGCCATATTGATTTTACTTCCTAGTTGTAATAAAGACAAAAAAATAGGACCATGGAAACCCAAGACATCCTTGAGCCCGAGGGCTGCTACTTTCCAGCTATGCGCCTCACTTAAACCCTCTGGGACCTCATATCTTCCTCTGTAAATTGGGGACAATAATGCTAACTTTGCAGGGATACTGTATGATCTAGGGACTATTTTCATGGAGCGTCTGCTCTGTTTAACATATAATGGCTACTCTATGAATAACTGTAAGAAAAAATAATAAATGAAAAACGGAGGCATTCAAAGTAAAGGTGTGATAGAAAGTTCTTGAGCAGCCCAAGGCACGAGTTTTGCATGTGAGATCAACTCTTCTTCCACTCTGGTGGCCTGTCTTTGGAGGGGCACCACTTGCTTTTCCAATCAGGATTTCACGTCCATCGAGTCAACGTAAAACAAAAATCAGAACCGTGGATGGCACCCAAGTATTTTTGTAACAACCCACTTGTAATCAGCTACTGCTGGGATCATGCCATTTAGCAACTCCCAAATCTGGGTGGTCTGCCACAAACATTTCTTTCTTTCTCTCCCCTGGGTCTGGGCATTGGATTCAGGGAAGTTCCACGTGTCTGTCACGTTGGGACCAGGACGAAGCAGCCGTGGCTACCCGGAGCGAGGCCAAGTCACAGAACACAACTGTATGCAAGGCCTCTGCCTATAGGCATTGGCCAAAACAAAGCACAGGGGCTGGCCTCAAGTCAGTGGGGTGGGGCAGTCCACTCTGTCCACACTGAAGCTCTGGCCAAATCAGGAGGGAAGGAAGAGTCACGAACTAGCGGTACTGTCTAGGCTAACTCACATATCTACATTTATCTCAACGATTATCCAAACTGTTTTGTATTCTCAGCATGCACAACCTCTGGGGGGGGGGGCAATTATTCCATTCTTTATTCTTGGTAAGGAAAGCGGGATTTTTCTGATAACATATTTTTCCTACTGAAAAAGAAATAACAATGATGACCACAGCTGTAATTGCCTGTACGCTTCTGGCTTACGTATGTGGGTCTCCATTGCATCATTTCACCGTCCTGGGAGAAAGAAACCATGGCGCTCACATTTTATAGAAGGAGGAAGTTGAAATGCTGGAGAGTTAGCTGACTTCCCCAGGGTCACCCGAAGTGAGGCATGTGACTAAAATCTATGTTTAAACTTCCTCCTTTATCCTCAAGGGATGCCCCTGATTATATTCTTTTTTTAAATAAACTTTTTATTTGAGAATAGATGTAGGGAGGTCCCTTGAGGTCTAGACTCAGAATTAGGCCTCAGTCACCCTTGCCTCATTCCATTGGCCAAACAAAGTCACGTGGTATAACTCACCAGAGAGGGGCGGGGAAATAAGCTCCGCCCTCTCCGCAGAGAGGGTAGAGGGAGCGAACATTTCTTCAACAATAATCTACCCCATCTCCTGTGCACTTCCTGTTGTGGATCAGTTATAAAAATCTCAAATCAGATGTTCGCGGGGTCTCTGAACTTCCCACAAGGAGCACACGAATGAACTACAGAGGTTCTAGAAGTTATGGTCAATGCGATGCTGTTGGAAGGGTGCTTGTGCTCACCAATATTCATGTTCCTCTATCCTGAGCACCTGCTACACTACATTTCCCAGCTCCCCTATCGGCAGATGAGACCATGTGATTACTTCCAGCCAATGGAATGAGACCAAAAATGTAACGCAGTACCTCTGGGCCAAGGCAGTTAAGGGTGGATGTGACTTCTCTGTGTGCTTTCCTCATCTGCTCATTGGATGTAGCAAACACAATAAGGGTCTCCAAGGCCTTTGGGCCTGGAGGAGCTCTAAGAAGCAAGAAGCCTGGGTCCTTGAATGACTACATGGAGCAGAGTGCCTTCCAACCCACATTAGTGGGGACCGTTTTGACGAGTGACGCTGTGTTAGGTCACTGAGATTTGGGAATATTTGTTATAACCATTAGCAGATAGTATTCCCCTTCCCGATGGCCCCAAGAATACCAGTTGAAGGTGTTTCCTTTGAGTTAGTTCAATAAATGAGAGCTTCTATAAGATTTATGCATGTGAACGTTCATTTTTGACAAGTGATCTGAAGGTCTGATTCAGCCATTCCCCAACCATTCCCAACTTTGACAATATGACTCTGATTTTTGCTGGGGGAGAATCATCTCTTTTCTAATCTTAGGTGATGTGCTTCTGCAAAAGGTAACTCCAACCCCCCCCCACACACACCCTCGCTCTAGGAGTAGAGCATATGACCTAGGCTAAGCCCATGAGGTCCTTGCATTCCTCTAGCTACAGTGATTGGTTCAGGGATGGATACATTCCCCAAGCAGGTCCAAATTTAATCTCAGGATCTTAAGCTGGGCCAGTTGAAATAGACGTGGTTCTTTTTCACTAGACATTAACAAGGAAGATCATAGCCATGAGAGATGGAGGCAGCCATCCTGGAATTATAAAGAAAGCCAGCCTTAGGAGGAAGCTTACATTATGGATTGTAGAACAAACAGACCAATGAAAAGAACAGGTCCTTGGCATCATTGTCAAGCAGCTAGATCAAGCCTTGCCAGAAGCTGACATACTGTTGGACTTTTCAGTCAAACAGAGGTTAATACATAGCTCTTACGGTTTTAAGCCAACCAGTTGAGTTTTCATGATTCACACCCAAACTATTCTCAATGGATTCAGCATTATCACTTTTACAATCAAATACAAAAAAATTAATCAGAAAATGTGAAGTAGTAAATTATATTAAAATAGATGATTTTCGGAGACTACTTCTAGTTCTAAATTGTAGAGTTTCCGAGGCCCGGTATGAATTCCTAGTACTTAGTAATCTCTATATCAAAGTATTTGTTTATCTTGACAACCAAAGAGTCTAATTATGAGGAGGCTTTGGGTCTCCTGAATGATGATAAATGTTTCATAAAAGAAATGCAGACATTCCCACACATGGCCAAAATCTCTCACGTCTCTCCATCATTCTTAACAGGTTCTAGAAGGCTCTCTATGACCTGGCTCCTGCCTACCTCTCAGACCTTATTAGCTGTACTCCCACCCATCCCCCTCAGCTGACCGAACTTTAAATTCTCAGAGCTCACTCCTGTCCCAGGACCTTTGCACTTGCCATTCCTTTGTCTAGCGTGACCTCCTTGGCATCCCCTCCTTCTGCCATCTACCCAGATCTCAATTCCTCCTCAGTGAAACCTTCCTTGACCACCGCAGCTACAGGGATCTCCCTTTATGGCACTCTGCTAATCACTGTTTAATTCCCTCACAGCACTTTTTACACTTTTTACAACCTAACAGTGCCTGGTGCATTTACTCACCTGTCATATCTGTCTCCTGTTGAAATAAGAGCTCTTCAAGGGCAGAGCCCTTGCCCATTCCGGTGTCCCTGTGTCTCCAGCATCTGGCACAATATCTGATACAGGCTGGCACTGCATAAAAAAATAAAGCCTGAGATGCTAAATGGAGGCAGCAGTGTCCTTTGGAGATGGGTGAGGAATGGAAGGGACTCATGATGTGGTCCTGGGGTGGGGGATTCGGCTGGGAGTGTCCAGGGGCGAGGGCAGAGTGACAAGGAGCAGAGCCAGACTGTTGCTTGGGGATGCTATCCAGTGTATTCATAGAGTTTTTCTATAGAGGAAAGATGTGGTGGGAAAGAGAACAGGGGAGAGAAATGGACAGACAGACACAGAGAGACAAGAGAAGAGAAGCATCTTCATTAAGAACATGATGAAAGAGATAATTAGAAGCTTTGCTACACGTGTTACTTAATTTCTGCCTGATATTTCAGGGTCTGGGCTCTCTGCATTTTGATGACCCTTGGGAGCTTCTCCCCCCCCCCCCCCCGTTTGTAATCTGGGAGGATCCATTGGGGGGCAACAAAAGGACACGCCTGGCCATTATGGTTCAACATCATCATTTTCTTCCACTTCCTTGTTGTGACGTGAGAATAAAGATTGTCCCCCTAATGTCAGAAGAATTGAAAATGAGTTTTCTTTGGTCTGGAGGGTGACTTCCCCCTCCTCCTCTCGCCGCTGCTAGCTCAGATCCACAGCCCCTTCCAGGCTTGGGGAACCCCTCTCAATCAAATTACTCTTACTGAACATAAGTCTCAAAGCAGAAATGCAAAAGAAAGGTGCTGAAGGCAGCTGTATTTTTTTGTTGTTGTTGTTTTTAACCGAGAGCCAGAATATACGATCCAAACCCACTTTTCTTTTTCTCATCTCTCATTTTTCTTTCTTTTCCTAGCAGATAAGGAAAGATGGAAGTGCTTCTTTTAGGGCTTAATTTTCAGAAAGATAATGTCGCATTGAGCTGTGATCTCAGAAAACTGCTCTGGAAATTGGGATGGAACAGAGCTGACACAGCAGTGGTCAGACGGCAAGGGAGACTGGTATTTCCTTTTTCTTTTCTTTTCCCTCGTTTTGAACATTTTCCAATCGTTGCTGATGAACCAGCCTCTGTGAACTTGGCCGCTGTTGCTGCCCAGTGGCTATTGTCACCTGTGTCCTCAGTGCCACTTAGCCCAGCTTCCGGTTCATCTTGTCGACCTGATCCCTGTTGTCACTATTTCAGGGCGTTCTGAATCCTGGATGGAAAAAGAGGTGACCATCCACATTTCATTGAAGGACCCATGGCCCAGAAATAGTAAATATTTATTCAACGAGTGATTTATTACCTTTCATGCCATGATTAAAGTTTAACTTTCATTGACCGACTTCTCCATCTGTATTGCTAAAAATAAATACTCAGGGATATGTGTGATGGCCCTTTCCCTGGGCTCCCTGTAGTCTCTCTGACTCCCCACTAAGCCATTCTGCATATGGCACTTCGTTTTAAAAACAGAAATATAGTCATGCCAGGTGCTCATATAACACATTCAATGGCTCCCTAGTGCCCTCAGAACTCAGCCGAGGCTCTTATCCAAGCTTCAGTGTCCTGCGGGGTCTGGCTCTTTATTGACATCTCAGCTTCATCTCACACCTGCTGTCTTTGAAGCTGGGGGCCAGAACCCGAGTGCGTCACCAAGGGGCAGGTTACGGAAGCAGAACCACACGGCATTGCAGAATACAAGTTATATTATAAGAATCAGAACACACATGTTTGTGTGTNNNNAAGCAAAGGTCCATGAAGGGGAGCTGAGGATGGAGAGAATTCACTAAGCCTTGGTTACTGAGCATCATGACAAGCACTGGTGCAAGTAAAGGACCAGAGCTTGCAAGGAAATCCGGCAGCGTGGTGTGCCCAGCTGATGTAGGGGTCTATGGAAGTCATGCAAGTCCATGGCTGCCACGCTCTGAATGCACCGCTAAGGGTCTAGAGGTGGGCTTGATGTCCCTGTTGGCCAGCAGGACCAGGGAGAGGTGGGGATGGTTCAAAGAAGAGCAAGGATAAACTGGGGGCTTCCGGCATCTCTGCCTTACGAAAGGCAACCTGGGACACAGAAAACTCCAGCAGAGAGGGATGGGCTGGGGAAAAAGATAGACACCGTCCCTGCACTCAAGGAATAAGGAGAACGAGCAGAGAGGGTCCAGGAGGGTATTTGGGCAGTTTTGCCCTGTGATGTCTGATGTAACACCCTCCCTCCCCATCTCTACCAAATCTTCAGAAAAATCCATACCCCTTGGCCTCAGGCTCAAGTTAGCTTTGCTTCTTTCTTTCCCATCCTCTGCCCCTCCCTTCTTCCTTATAGACATCCTAAGCCTGGTTCCAAAGTTGGCATGAGGAAGAGCAAAGCCTGCAAGGGTGGCCCAAACACATATTATTTCCATTTTTATTAAAATGGGACGTGCGTTTCTAGCATTGAGAGACCACAATCCAGCTCAACGGTCTTCTTGTACGTTAACTTCAAATCTTGTACTTGGAAGTTGAAAAAACAGCAGCTCCTTATTGGAAATGAAGCCACATGGACGTCGGAAAAGGGGGAAAGTAAGGGTTACGTCTCCAGGCTCCCTTCCAGCCCCACTTACTCCTTGTTTTATCATCAGACAAGCGGAAGCCCAAAGAAGTTATGTGTCTGGCCCCTAATCACACAGCCTTATCACTTTGGCTTTATAAAGGAGCCTCTTATGACTGAGCTGTCTCTTAAAAGGCCACGCGCTCAAAGCCTGTTCTCCAAAGTGCATGTTATCCACCCAAGACGTCTGAGAGTGTCTTCACCTAAAACAATTTGCATTGATCCCTGTGGCTGCAATTTCCATTTCGACAAGAAATTGGGCAGACTGGGAGTGATTTCCAGGCTGCTGTAGGAGGGTTCTGATGGAGTGGTTGTACCTTGCTGGGAGCAACCACAGAGGACGGACTGACTGTCCTCTGTTTTAGGGACTCAATTTTACATTACTTGAGAGAAGTCAGTGAATTATGAACTTATATTTGCAGTGACCAGAATGCTGGTAGCTACATGATCCGGCTCAGGGGCTTTCAAAGTCTTTGATCCTGGCCCACTGTAAGAAGTGCATTTTATGAAGCGGCATGGTACACACACACACACACACACACACACACACAGTACACACACCAGCACACACTTGCACCTCTGAAACAAGTGTTTCACAAAGCCACGTTCAAAACTAACACTGTGATTCACCGTCTGATGATTTTTTTATTCCATTCAATCTTACTTCGTTTTAAGATGCTGCTTGCTTGTCTAAATGTATTTTGTGACCTACCACCAATCAGCCTTGAGTCACAGCTTAAAAATCGCTGATCTAGGGCACCTCTTCTTGCAATCAAGGAATCTCAGAAGCAGAATTAATCATCAAAGTGGCTCGTTATGCCTTGAATCGGAGTCAAGTGTGTCAGAGGGTTTGGAGGGCAAGTTCAGAGAGGCGGCCACCGGTCCGCCTGGGTTATTTCTGCTCCACTGTGGGGTTCACTTCTCAGTGACCACGCTGCTTATGTTGCCAAGAAGTCATCACTGCTCCCATTTACTGGGGGTTTACAGTGCGCTAAGTGATGAAGAGTCGAAGGGAAAAAACAGAGGTCTAATAATAAGGTAGAAATAAGTAGATAGATATAAGCGAAGGAAAGCAGTCCTCTGTCAAAGCTCCCTCCCAGAGATAAGTAATGGAAACTGAGTTATTTTAACACCTGCTGGTGTCAGCGAGATGTGGGAGGGGAAACATCTGCCATTGCCCTTGTTGTGGCCACAAGAGCGTGATGCGATTCGCACACACTTAGAAGAAAACCCCCAGTAGGAGTTTCACTCGGAAGGGGCTGCTCAGGTTCTAAATATGGGGGCTCGGGACAGCAAATCTCTCCAGTGTTACTGTCATGAGTTAATGAGAGAAGGCGGATGTGCAGACCTCCTAGGGTCCCAGGTGGGCCTCAGTGCGCAGGATGCTCCGTGATGGAAAGAGACATTAGTGAAAGCGGTTTTTTGGTTTGTTTTGCATTTGAGAACTCCAGACAGGCTGCAGGTGGCCCATCTTCATCTGTGTCTGATCAAATCCATGTAGATAGTAAATCACATGATTGCACGTACACCTTGCTTCCCTGGTCAATATCAGAGAGTGGGAGAACCCTGGGCTTGGACCAGACAGATGCCCTCTCTCCTGAAGCCTGCTGCCTTCTAGCCAAGAAGGGCTGGGGATTGCAACTAAGTGTCAACACAAAATACTTTATTTTTATTTACTTGGATCAAGGAAATAACAACTAGGTCAAGATGTAAAACATTAGCTGCCCCCAAGAAGCTCCCTCCTCCCCCTCTTACCAACCCCTATCCGAGGTGACCGCTATGTGGACCGATACCAGTAGCTATTAGCCTTGCTTGTTTTTTCAGTTGCACATAAATGGTTTCAGAACATAGTTATTCTTTGTGTCTGACTCCTTTAATTCAGCATTACCTTTGATTGACGCACACGGTTGCAAGACCGGTGGTGTGTGCTTTTTCACTGCTGTGTAGTATTCCACCGTAGGACCACGCTACCTTTTATCTGTTCCATAGTTGACGGATATCTGTATTGCCTCTGTTCTGGCTGTGAATAAAGTTGTGTGAACATCTGCGTATGGATTTTTTTGAGATGCATACAAAGCGCTTATTTCTGTAGGAAATCTACATATCTTGGAGTAAAATTCCCTGGTCATATGGTAAACGTATATTTAGCTTTCGTGGCTACTGCCAATTTTCCAAAATGGTCCAACCAATTTACACTCACACCAGCAATGTACAAAAGCTTCATCTGCTCTGAGCGCTTGTCAACATTTGGTTTTGTTTGTACTTTTTAATTTTAGCCGTTCTAACATAAAACACTGTTATATGCATCATTACATGTTATATGGGTTATCTCGCATCTTCATGACAAATCCTGTTAACTGTTCCCACTTTCTGAAGAAAGAACCAGAAGCCTTGGGAGGTCAGAGCATTTGCCTAAGGTCCCTCAATCAGAGTGTAGGAAAGTTGAGACTCAAGCTTTGCATATAATATGCTGGTTCCTGGTCCATATACTGAACCGTGGCCAATTCTCACTCTGTCACCTACCAGATCAGTGTCTAGGGGCACAACCCTATGGACCTCATCTGCCTGTGTAATTGTGTTATTCCATTACGCGTCACCTCTGAGTCTAGTCAATTCTTGACTCCCCCCTATCCTATTTCACTAGAACTAGTTCTTTTCCATTACTCAAAGTGTAAATTTTAGCCAAACCATCGACTTTTTTTCCATAACAAGTAGCAAGTGGCTTGAGCCAGTGACCAAGGATTTCATGCTCTCGAATGGAGGACAGATTTCCAAGGCTGCAATGGACAGGTTTGAGGTTGTTCCCGTGATCCCACCTCTTGGCGTTCACACCCCTTGTACAGTGCCCTGCCCCAGTGTATGGACAGGACCTGTGGTTGGCTTTTAACTAGTACCCCATGCAAGGAAAATGAGTCTATAAAATTATAATGCCCATCTTGAAATGCATCCATGGAGTCAATGGCTGCATTGGGGAGGTCCAAGTCCCAAGGAGCTGGGTGTAGCTTCTCGGAGCTAAGGGCAACCTTGAGCCAACAGTCAGCAAGAACCCAAGGCCCTAAATCCAACAGGCCACCGGGAACCTCGTGTTGGCAGCACCCACATAAACTTGGAAGCAGATCCCTCTCCCGCCAAGGGTCTGATGAGACTGCAGCCCCAGTGGACACTTGCTTGGTTGCAGCCCTCTGAGACCCTGAACAGAGGACCCTGCTAATCCCTACGCAGACTCCTGACCCACAGGAGCTTTGAGATGCTAAATGCCTGTTGCTTTCAGCTGTGAGGTTTGTGGTCACCTGACGACCCAGCCCTAACTGATGCAGAATGCGATCGAAATATCCTATCGGATCAGCCAACGGCTCTCGCCCAGTTTCGGTGCTGGTAATAAACAGCCACAGCATTTCCAGGTGGGGGAAAACTCCCTGCGGAGATGCCGAAGTCCTGCAGCTCCTCGTGACCAGCAGATGAAGGCTTCTGGAGCCAAACATCCCATGATGTCCGGACTGCGATCCCACAGTCTTGGGAAATCACTTTCTCTCTTGCACATTCATTGGGTTCTAAGCGTGATTGGAGTAGTCATAAAGACTCCCGAGGGGGCTCTTAGTTGTAGCAACATTTCTTGAGCAAGGGTTCAGCTGTGGGAGTTTCTTAATATGTGCTGGGGGTCCATAAGGACGGGAGCTGGACTGATGGAGTAACAAAGACGGGCGAGCATAGGGGAGAGGTCAGATGCTCTCAAATAAGCCCCAGCACCCAGATCCTGCCTGTGACCCCAAATCTCACCTCCCTACCCCTAGCTGATTAGCCCCACAAAGTTACCATTTGCATGTGGTGTCTATTTGCATGACGCCCGCTGGTCCCTGGCGCTTCCGAGGAGGAGGCGAAACAGAAAATCTATTTCTTTTCAAGGCCTCAAGGGTGGAAACACTTTGCCCCGATGCTGTTCCTCATTCTTGTTTGTTTAGAAAAATTAAGGCCTGGATGGACAGAGCTAGCCTGTGTTTGCTTCCTCTCATTCCTATTTAAAGCAGTTTATAAGGAAAGTCCTCCAGAAAAATTCAGCCTCTCCCCCTCCACCCCGTGCCCCCACCCATGCCTTTTTCTGGACTATGTGAAAGGGAGGGGAAGGTCATTATCCAGAGGGCTGCCAGAGCACTCGCTCACAAGGCCAACCGGATCAGGTCATGTCCCTGCTTAACGCTCTCCATGGCTCCCCACTGCTCTCAGGACACAGACGCAGCTCTTCCGTGTGGGCTTCGTGGTCCTGCAGGATGTGAATTCTGCCCCATCTCAGGCTTCACCTCACACCTCGTTCCCATGCTTTCTCCATTCATGCTCCTTCCACTCAGGGATTTTGCCCAAACTGCATCTTCCACTCGGAAGCCTTTTCCCCTCCTCTTTCTGCTTACCTTCAGTTCTCAGCTTAAATGTCACCACCTCCAAGAGGCCCTCCTGGATTCACACCTACTTGTGAGGTCCCCTGTTACAGGAGCTGTCATATCCTTCCAGTACATCATGCGATCTTAATGAAGTGGTCAGTGAACTGTCAATGAAGTACCCCTGCTAGAATGCTATTCTGTGAAGGTAGGAGGTGTCCACCTGGTTCCCGCCTGGCTTCCATCCCAGTACCTTGCACACAGTAGGTGCCAAGAAATACTTGCTAAATAAACAACTGATCTAGTGAAGGAATCTACGAATACATGAATGAATGGGGAGCCATAGAATTTTTAAAATCTGAGACCTGACTTGGCTCCTTGGAGAGACTCATCTTTCAATAATGATCACTTTAGCTTTGGGGTTCGTGGTGGCTGGATGAGGATACCAGGGGACTGATATTTGCTCTTGGAGGGGTCAGGTTTGGTGACGCCGATAGACTCCATGAAGATTGGAAGGCTGGCGTGGCGGGGGAGTGAC
Source organism: Ursus maritimus (assembly GCF_017311325.1). Lineage (NCBI taxonomy): Eukaryota > Metazoa > Chordata > Mammalia > Carnivora > Ursidae > Ursus > Ursus maritimus. The sequence continues at coordinate 6,262,043 of NW_024425897.1, forward strand.
ATTGGCAGGAAGGAGAGCATCAGGGCTGGAGCCGTTCCAATCCCCAATTAAGTCTTAAATGCTTCAGCATTGGCCTGGAGAATGTGATTCTCTGAAGGAGAGCATTCTAGACTTCAGAGTAGCCAGAATTCCTGAACTTTTTGTGGTCTGTCAAATTCCGTGCTTGGCTCTTCCCGGAAACAATTATGTGCAGCGGGGGCCCTGGGAGTGTGTGTGGGTATCAGCAAGTCTAGGCACAGAGGTGATCGGGCCTGACTTCACCGATATGGACTTCACTCATTCGGGTCCTGTCGAGCCCTACCTGTGTGCCTTCTCATCTCATTTAATCCTCACAATAATTTCTGCCATAGTTAATTGCCCTCAATTACAGAGGAGAAACTGCGATTCACAGAGGGGAAGTTGCTTAGGCTAAGATCATTCGGGTAATGACAGAAGTGAGATTCAAACTGAGATTGACACCAACTTACGTCCATCCTCCGTACTCTCAACTGTGCCACAACCCCGAAATGGCTCCAGGCCAATGAGGTCAGCGAAGTGGTTCTTGGGGTCGAGACACCTGCTGTGGCTAACACATCAGACATACGGGCACACGCCTTCGCACAGACGCACACAGACAATCGGCTGAATGCAATGCAAATGAGAGGGAAAGCCCTCTCTTTTATGATCAAGGATATGGTTTAAAATTCAGATGTTTCTGGGAAAGTCGACCTACCAACAAATTCGCACTAAGGTGAGCAAAGGAGAGCATTCCAGGCAAAGGAACCAGGAGGAAAAAAACCCCCAGGTTAGAACTGGGTTGACCAGTGAGAGCCAGGCTTGGGGAGTGGACTTGGAGTCGCAAGAACTGAGTTGGAAAGAATATTTTGCATGGGATTTGACAGTTTCGTGCACACTTGCACACGTACTGTGGTATTTTGTTTGACCCAGCAGCCCCATGACTTAGAGTGCAAGGACGCTATTTAGAAGACAGGAATTAGGGGAGCCAGCTCTGGGCTCAGACCACCTGGATTCCCGTCCTATTAATTTAATTATTGTACTTGCTTTGCCAGCGACTTGACGTTTTTCTCATGTTGAAATGAGGCCCACTATCTCCATCATGGGCATTGGGGGAAGACTTAATGACATAGTCACACCAAGCGTTCAGGGTGGTCGTTGGCACACAGTAAGCACTTCATAATTGTTACCTACTACTATTATTTTACACCACCAAAGTGCCTCCTTTGGAAGAGCATTTCAGCGTGGCTGATTCTGTCTCGGCAGATGAATGATTTCTTTTTAGCGATGCCACATTGACGGCGCTCAGTAAAATATTTGCTGAATGAATGGAAGCATGAACTAGCGTGGCACGAATTGGGCAGAAATAGAGGGTAGCGCATAAAAGTGTGGGCAGAGGAGTTTGAAGATAATTTGGTAAGCAATAGGGAGTTCTCGAAGGTTCTTGAGCAGGGGCAAGGAAGTGTCAGCTGGATTGGAGGAAGGATGGGTTGGAAGCAAGATGGACAATTGGCAAGCTGTGGGCATCTTCTGGATGAGGAATAAGACCTATTTGTTCTGAAGATTCCAGGAAGAAGGGAAGGAGGGCTTTCCCTTCGTACTAACTGCTGCCTTGGAGGCCTGCAAATCAGCCTGGAGGACTGCCCTGTATCTTGGCACATATCTCCTGCATTTCTACATGTGCTGTGCTGGCCCGCCCACTGCAACCGCCCTCAGGCAGATCTCCCAGATGCTACCCTCCACCACGCTAGGGTCCCTCTTATTCACCTGCGTGGTATCTTTGGCCAGAAGAGTCTTATCCAAAGCCTCTCTGATGTGGTTAACGCCTGTCTTTAAACCCTTCCATTGGCTTCACGCCACCCCTAAGATCTCTTCAATTCCCCTCTGTGGTTCGCAGGCCCTGCCTAATCTCATCCTGCTGACCTCTCTGACATGTCTCTCTCCTTCCTCCTCCTCTCTCTAGGGGCTGCCCACTTGGGCTCAGCTGATCTGACCCTTCCCTAATCTGGGTTTCTCCCATGTGGCCCCTGCCTGGACTAAAGGTCACTTCCACGGTGACCTTCTCACACTTGAGCCACGGGAATCCCTGGGCTGTCTTGTAACGCACACATGCCCTCTTCAGTAGGTTTGGGGTGGGGCCTCCAATTCCAATCTTCCCACCGCCTCCTGGAGGCCTGGCGGGGCGGGCCTTGTGAGAAACGCAGACCTTCGGGCCACGTCCCGGACTTCTGAATCTGAAAGTGCACAGGAGCAATTTTAGCGCCTCTGTGTCTGGGAGCGCTGATCTAGGGCACCCTTTAGGGGCATGTGACCATTTTTCTGGTGGCTTCTGCGGGGGAGGGTCCTCTTGGGTCGGGGTTATGCCAGGGCTGGCCCAGGTACCATGATTTTGTTGCTAAGTCTACACCCTGTTGGAGTCTACACCCATGAGTTCTGACACGATGAGTCCAGTCCGGGAGCTATTCCTCCAGCAGGGAGAGAAGACCCAGAAGGGGCTGGAATAGGAATGAGATGCAGGCCAGGGGGCGGGGGTGGGGAGGTGGGGGAGGGGGATAGATTCGCTGGTCTCTGGCAGCTCCCGGCCCATCGTGACATGCTGCAAACGATTTGTGTTTGTAAGATGTGACACGGGAGGTCAATAGGATTTTTCTTAGCAGACTAGGGACTATGGTGTCCTTTTCGGGATTGGTCTTGATATAATTTCCCAGCTGAGTGGCCCACGCATGGTCAGGCAGAACCATGGAGGGAAGGCCACCAGGTTAAGGGCCAGAGGAAACTTGGCAATGCAGCAACGTTCTGGCCTTCTGTGACTTAACATATCCAGAGGTCATCTTCTCACTGCTTGAGAAAGAGACAAGATGGGCTTTCCGGTCCCACGGAAAAGCCAAGACCTGCCCTGGGTGTCGGAGGATTCCGGGGAGCCCACTTTCCAAACGTCATTGCTGGCCCTGCATTCCTGCCCCTCCTGAGCTCTCCTCTTGGTCTTACAGCTGTTCCTTTACCACTGGTGTTGAGCCCAGGGTGGGCCCTGGCTCCCCACATCCCTGCAAGCCACCATCAAAGCACCCATAAATATAAGCCGTATAGTTGGAAGGGTCACTGGAAAGGCATGACATTGCTGTGCAGAAAAGCACACTTAACACAGACATCAGAACAACAGACTTCCTATTCCTGAATGTTCCCTGGACCACCCCTCTCCACCCCCCCAGAGGTTTTCCCTGGCTACCCATCCCAAGGAGTGCCTGGCCTCAGGCCATCGCATTGCTTTCTCTGCCTTACTCCCTCTTCCAAATCTTGCTATCAGGCAAAGGGATTTACCTCTCTCCCCTCCTAGGCCTAAAGCCTCCAGAACCGCCTCTATATACCCCAAGCGCCTCCAGGCTCTTAGCTGCCAGAGAGCCCTTCTAGGCTATTAGCGGCAGCAAGGCCCAGCGGGGAACCTGGGCGGGGCAGGGCTGGGGGCTGGGGGGGGGGGTTAGGGCTCATCCTTTACCAGGATGCACCTTTGTTAGTAGACACCCAAGGTTTTAAATAGCATTTTCCTCTCCCTTTAGATGATCTCTGGCTTTTTGAGGCAAACAATCTATAATCTCTTATTCATTCATTCATTCAACACATATTTATCAAGGAAGGTCAGTGTGCCACGTGCAGATGCTGGCGGAACAAATACAGTCACACTTGCTTCTAGAAACCTGCTGCTGGGTTGCTTGCCTCACCTGTGGGGTGTGACGACAGTAAGGATTAACCCGCTGGGTATTGTCTGATACAGTAAAACCGAAACCGGTGAGATATTATGTTATGGAGGGGTGCCAGTACTCTTCACCTTGCAAAGGGATTCACTGCAGGATTAAATAAATCCAGAGAACTTTGGAATTTGATGGGACCTCGGGGACCAGCTCATTCAATCCCTATACCGGGAAAGTGATATTTTAAACGGTGTAAGAGGCTTGCTTCCAGGTATCCAGCAATGCCAGAGCCAGGGGGTCACAACCAGAGAGCTTTTTCCTTCCCAGGACTTGTCTCTTCCCATCACTCCTTGCACGATACAGCGATACTCCAACAGCGATGAGGATATCAGTGATAATAATATTTTTTGAGTGCTTTCTAGGTGTCAGACACTGTTCTAAGTGCTTTCCATGTGTTACGACATTGTTCTCCTAGCAATGCCATTAATAGGCACAGAGAGATCAAGCGACTTGTCTAAGGTCACACAGCTCAGAAGTCCTGGCACTGGGGTTCTAATCCGGGTTATCTGGCTCTTGAGCCCAGATGCTGAACCACAACATTCAATAGTTTCTCTTTAGGGAGGGACTCCCTGACCCTGACCCCAAGCCCCAGCAGAGAAATAAGCTTCCACTGACATATTTAAAGTTAGGTATTTCTGTATTGCACATCGTTTCAGTGCCAAGCAAACCAAAGCTTGATGTCATACTTTCCGGCCGATCTTTTAAAGTACTGGGTTGCTCTGTGTGGAGCTGCCATTGAAGTTTGTAAAGCTTTGAGGATAAAACAGTGGGAAAAGCAGATGTGATGCCTGTGACTGGTAGTAGGACTGTGATCGAGGTTACAGGTGAAATGGGACGGTGGCTAGAAATTCCTACAGACTTTACAGAGTGAGAAGTTTGGAAATGAACCCAGTCAAATGCCTATCATGCGTGGTGCTTCTTCAGTTAGCCACTATACTTACAGTATTGCTTACACAACAATCACGTCTCTCTCATCAGTGACTGAACTAAATATTGTGCTATTAATGAATTAAGGTCAGGCGTGTTCGGCTGGCCCCCAAAATCATCTCATGTGAGTCTTAGAATTGACTTTTTTCACGTGTGCTTGATTAATTTCCCGGAACACCCCTCAACCCCCCCCCCCCCCCCCCCCCCCCGCCCCCTTTATTGTCTGGGGATTCTCACTGTGAGTAGGCAGTCCCAGCAAAATCCAGAATCTAAAACAAAAAAGACCAGTTTGTTCTCTAGTTAGCGTTTCCCTTTGAAGGGGTGATCAAAATTCACCCCGGAGAGTATAAATGTCCATGCCTCCATCTCCGTTAGGGTTCCCGAATCCTGGAAAGTCACAGAAAAGAGGAAAGAGAACATCGCGAACCTCGCCGGAACTTTGGGAGTTTTATCTATTATCACAGACAGCGGGAGCCCAAAGCCATTTGAATCGTCTGGGCGAGGAGGAGGAAGGAGCACGATTGGCCAAGGACGAACGGATGGTGATTTGTTTTCTCTGTTCGTAGTAATGATTACAGGCTGGCCGTGGCGTTTAGCAACAGGGTCCAGCAGGTCAGTTATGACAACTTCATCACTGTCATTAGAGCGTTTTTTTTTGCAGTGAACACAAAAAGCTGTTCAGCATGAAGAGAGTCGAGGGAAAGAAAGAGAGGAGGGGTTGGAGAAAGCCAAGGAGAGAGCCAGGGAACCCAAGGTCCGCACACTATTAATACCAAGGAAAAATACCCCTGGGTGCTCCAGTCAGCTGACTTCAATGGTGAAGGGGCCTCAGTTAGGGGACCCAATTTTGGACTCCCTGTTCTTTCTCCTAGAAGAGTAATTGGTCATGTTTATAAAGGCTAATCATTTATGCCAATTTTGGTTCCTAAGAAAAGCCCTAGGGGGATGTTATTTTTGGTAAAGGGTCTTCCTGCTTCAAGCAAAGTGACTGTGAGTAACTAGTTTCAGTATCTTCTCTCGCATGTTGGGGTACAATGAAGTCAAATAAACAGAATGAGCGCAGTGACCTTTGTTGGGGACTTACTGGATGTCAGGCAAGGTGGCCTTTTTATGTGTATCACCTCCTTGGTCTTCTTACCAACTCTGGAGTCTCGCGGCTTCATACCCATTATACTAATGAGGACAATAAAGCACAGAGGTAAAATGTTGCCTCTGAAATCACCCAGCCAGTCAAAGCCCAGCAGGGATTTGAATTCCGGTGCGTCTCTTGTAAATTCTTAACTGAAGCCAGGGGCAAGTTTAAAAATCCCGGTATGCGGAAGGACCATGGAAAAGTAGGCAAGAAGTATGTATTTATTTCAGGATCCGATCATGTGAAAGCTTGAGTGATCAAAGGACATATTGAAGGAAATGGTATTAATTAAGTCACAGAAATGTGTTACACTTTTTTGGGAACTTACCACCTCCTCCTGGGGTGACCTTTGACAAGACATTCTGTGTTCCCATTTTTAGGCAAAAAAAAAAAAAGTAGTGAGTAGAAAACGTAAGTCCAATCTTTGGTGCAAATCTTTGTCTCATTAGTGTATCTTGCTTGTGCTGGCTTTCTGCGGCCCGACAAGCTCTTTTGACTCATGTTCCTACTCCTTACGTCTCTTTTATCCTTTTCTGGACAACTTTACCAATATCATGCTTTGAATCTTGAGAAATATCTGGTAAAACTGGCCAATTAGGATGGCAGGCATAACTGGGAAACAGATGGGGGGGTGTGATGTGGTAATAGAGGGAGGGAGAGAACAAAAGAGGGCAGCAGTTCTCATGATGACCAAATGAGGTTGCTTCTGCTGTGACATTACATTTACTGCCTAAAATGTGACCCGAACCATTTCTGGTGAACTCTGTTAACCCTGTAAGCTATTGACAGGACATTTACTCAAATCTTAGTACTGATTCTCCGCTCCTGGTGCAACCTGACCAATGGGCATGAATTCAGGGGGATTTAAACAAATCAATTAAATCCTAGTTCAGGTCAATCTTAGGACTTCCTGGGTGTCCCTGAACAACCACTCCAGCCAGTGCCCCACATGGGTTCTGAACTGGACTTGTGTGTAGTGCTGTGGAAAAAATAAGAAGCAAATGAAAACCTCAGGCTGGGGTGGGTGGTGGTGACCAGACACGGAGACGGAGACCGAGACTGAGGATCAGGAAGCTGGAAATTCCCTCCTGCCTTGGTGTTTGGGCTCTCGCTTTTCCACTTCCCTAAATCACCCTTGCGGTGGGCCTGTGCGCACAGTGGGTGCTCCCTAATTGTCCCTCGAACCGATGGTAAAACCATAAGGGCCTGAATTTTAGCTCTCGTTCTTAGCGACCATCTTAACATCCAAACTCCAACCTCTCATCTGAATGCAAGGGACCACCCTGCCCTCCATCAGGGGGCTCCCTAAGGGCAGCTCCCGCGCTAGCTTTCACCCCCCACTCCCCCTTCGCCCCGCTTAGCATGAGACGAACAACTTTCTCCAGCTTTTAGGTTTCTCCGGGCTGAGTTTACGGCGGGGCTGTTCGGGGTCAGGAGCAAGGCTTGGGGGGCCGGCCGGCTGGGTGCTGTTCCAGGGTGGCCCGGAACCACCGCTTCGGCATCCCCTGCAGGACAGGTGGGGCATGCGCTTTTCTGGAGCCACCCCAGGCCTCCTGCAGGAATACTGATTGACACTGTCCGGTTTGAGAACTAGCGTGTCCAGGGGACGGAGGGCTCCCCGCTGCCCCCTGGGTGGTGGGCGTCGGATCCAGGGCACCCCGGGGCTGGCAGGGGTCCGGGGCAGAGGGGGCGTGAGCGCGCCGGGAGCTGGGGGCGGGAATTGGGGAGGAGAAGGAGGAGGAGGAGAAGGAGGAGGAGGAGGAGAGGAAGTCCCCCGTGGCCACCCCGAGGGGAGGGCGGGACGGTGCCCGCGGGCACTCGGTCAGGAGACCAGGGGTGCGCAGGCAGGGGAGCTCCGCCCGCTCGCCGAGGGGCTCCTACCGCCGGGCGCGTGCTCCCCCGCGACCCCCGCGGGAGGGGCGGGGGCGGCAGCGCGTGCGCGGGGCGGCGGGCGCGCGCCGGGGGGGCGGGGCGGTGCGCGGCGACCCCGGCGGGCGCGGGGCTGCGGCGGCGCGGGGCGCCGAAGCGGGGCGCGGGGCGCGCGGGGGAGCGCGCGGGGCTGCCCGGGGCGGCCCACGTCGGGGCGCGGCGGGCGGCGGCGGCGGGAGCGCGTCCCGTCCGGGTCCCGAGGAGCCGCCGCCGCCGCCGCCGCCGCCGCCGCCGCTCGCCAACATGGCGGACCTCGAGGCCGTGCTGGCCGATGTCAGCTACCTGATGGCGATGGAGAAGAGCAAGGCGACCCCGGCCGCCCGCGCCAGCAAGAAGATCGTGCTGCCCGAGCCCAGGTACCGGCCGCCCGGGCCCGCGTCGCCCCCCGCGCCGCTGGCCCCCGCGGCCGCCAGCGACCCCCTGCGTCCGGGAGGGTCGGGCGCTCGGCCTCTGCCGTTCCCCCCCCCCACTCCCCGGCCTCGCCGTTCCCGTCTCTGAAATGGGCCTCGGAGGGCTGCCGGGGGGGACTCCGACTGAGAGCGCCCCAAAGTGCCCAGCGCGGCGCCCGGAGCGCAGGAGCGCCCCACTAACGGGCTGCCGGGATGTGGCTGTGACTTGGCTGGACTAGCTCCATCCTTGTCGCTCCCTCCTGTCCCATCCCCGTCTCTGGGTCCAGCCCCATCACTAGCGTAGTCAGTGCTCCTCTGCCACGGCTCCCTCCTGCCCCATGCCTACCATTCCAGCCCCATCCCTGTCCCTTCTGCCCCATCTCTGTCACCCCTCCAGCTCCATCCTTATGGGCCCCTTCTGCCCCGTGCCTGTGGCTTCCCTGTGCTGCATCCTGGTCGTTCCTTCTCTGGTTCCTGCTTCCCCCTTTGCCAACTGCGTCCTCTCCTCAGCTCCCCGTGGTCTCCTTAGTTGGGGAGTGCAGGCTCCTTGCCTTTGTCCCAGGTACTTAAAGTGCAGTTTTCAGTGCTTGCTCCTTTTGAGGTCCAGTCTAGTCTGCTTCCTATCCTCTTTCCTTTCCTCTTTTGTGCCCCCAGGCAGTGGTGAGTGGCTTGTGACCCACACAGTTTTCTTTTTGGTGCTAAGTGTATCACCCCAGCGGCTTTCCTCAACTTGCAGATCCACTGGTGGTACTTTATTAAAAGGTTGAAATGGGATTCACTTTAAATGCACATTGAATGGTTGATTCCAGACAAGAATTTGTTGTTTAAAAGACCAAAGAAGGGTCCCACTGAATCGGCAAGGGGTTTGGTGAGGGCCATACCAAGTTGTGATTTTATATCGCAAATGATTTATTATTGATGGGACTAGTAAAAGACTTTAGTGGTTCATGTCATTAGCACCACCCCAGAAGAGATCGCTCATCAGATTAACAGTTTCAAAGGATCAGGGTTGGATTTTTTCCCCCTTTAGCTTCTTTTCTAATTAACACCCTCGTGAGTTGTACAGTGAATGTGCTAAGTAGCTCTTGGTAGAATTGGTGGTAAAAAGAGGCATCTTCTTCTCTCTGTCAAATAAATAAATAAAAAATCTTAAAAAGAAAAAAGAGGCATCTTCTGTATGGTGAATTGGAAACCGTGCAATTTTGTAAAATATTAGAATCTAAACCGAAGCTGTTCTCCGTTGGAAGCATCAGTGTTTCAAGCACTGTACACCCAAGATTGCTTAAATTGTTATCTTGATCTGAGAAAAAAAAAATCTTTATTTAATGCTAAGTGATCACCAGATAATTTTTATAAGTCCATTCATGAGCCTGAGCCCTACGACAGAGAAAATATTAGTCCCTTTCAGTTACTCGTTGTGAAAAGCCAAATTGTGTCAATGAGTACGTGCTAGGTATTTTTGGCTTGCTTGCCTTTTTTGTTAGCCCGTGCCTCTTGTTGGGTTTGCAGGGTGTGCTCTTAGATAAGGAACGTCAAGCAGGGAAAATCAGGGAGGAGTACAGACCTTTTGGAGGGATGTGAAATTAACACTCCGATTCCAGAGTCCAGCCTATCCGAAGCTCGTTGAAAATCAGTGCTGTTTAAAATTTCTGGCAAACAGGAAGCTAAGTAAAAGAAGAACCCCCAAACCAAACCTGAATTTCATTTTTAAAAAACTGCATTTTTATAAATGTGGTATTCAATGCTTAATTCCTTTTTTCTTTTGCCTTTTCTACTCTTCCTAAAGGGCAGGGAGTCCTAAATATATCGAGCCTCTCTATATAAAATCGACAAATCTTAACTCATCGGCAGTTTTGGGGGGGCGATATATAATATTAAAATTAGGAACTTCTTTTTTTTTTTGGTGTTTTGAACTTAATGTGACTTCTGCTTTTTTAGTGTCCCTCTTGAGAACATACTTATATGTTTAGGATATTCACTTCCTTGTATGAATGCCTTTGTTTTTCAGTGGTATTCTTTGGTAACACTTTCCTTTAAGGCAGAACTGGAAGATGGTGAGCATATTTCTCATGACATTTTAGAATTGAGAAATATCAAGAGGAGAGTAATTTTAGGAAACAGCTCTTAGTTATTATTATTCTGTTGCTTTTTTTTTTTAAATAGATTCTCAAATTAGGTTATTGGAACCTCCTCCAAGGATTCTAATTTGTTTTGCATTTATCTCAGTGGCTTTGGTTTTAGTTTTGTAATGTGACCTTTTACATAGTAACAGCCGCTTCTCATGGTGCTCTTAGGATTCTGTTACATTGAGATTATCAAGTAACACATCTTGCAGATTTTTGTCTACCCCTGGATGGCAGGTAGTGGCCTGCCTGCTGGGTTTTGGGGCGGGGGTTGGTGGTTGGGGGATTTCTCAATATGGTAAGAAAGTTAATTTTCGCAGTGGCTGGCAAGACCAGCACGATTCGCCTCTGTTGGTAAAGGATAGAGGTTGAATGGTTTCTGATAAGAATTTCTATTTCAGCTGCATTTTGGAGTGAACCATGTGATCACCAGTCTGGTGCTCTTGAAAAAGATGTTTAGATTTGTATTTTTAGTATCTCAATGAGGAGCATAACACTCGCCTTTGGCCCATCACTAGTGACTTTTTTCCTCCCAGCCCGATTATTTGAAATCACTGGAGTATTCTCGACGCTTCCTCATTTTAGTTGCTTTGCACGCAGTTTTAAGCAAAAAGCAACAGGACTACATAATCTCTAGCTAATTTAAATGAAATGTTGGGTCTGCCTTCCCCTGCCTGTTATGGGAGAATCTCAGAAGATGGAGCATTCTGCCCTGGGGAGATTTTGCTTCTCCGAGATAGCGAGAGGCAACCATTTTGTTATGTTGACACATTATTTAATTAACGAACCAATGAGTGTAAATCCCGTAATAGCTGACTGTTTGTTCAGATTACAGAGCTGCTTCAGTTTACTGAAACATTTGTTGAGTTAATGTAGCTGATAATGGGATCTGTTGGGAATACTAACCCGTGACCCATGGGTTCACTGTGCAGGCCCAGTTAGAAACACGAGCGTTCAGATGTGCGTGCCAGTTACCCAACGCCATGTGAAGGAAGAAGTCCTTTTATTTGATAGAGTCTAATTCATAAGCCAAGGCCTACAGAGGGTCCACGGCTTAAAGCCGTGGATCATCGAGACCACTTATACTTTAGGCTCGTTACTCCGATGAACCTTTTCCAATCGGAATGAAGTTCAGTTGACTTGGAGTCACACATAGTTGAGAAAGGTTGAGTAACATGAACTTGACCCTTCCCCTGTATCCTATGTCCATTTAGGGGACCTTGACGGTTTTGGATCATTAATTGCAAAGCTTGTCCTTTCAAAGTAGTCATACAATATGATAGGAAGTTCTGAAAACAACATTTGCAAGATTCTTTGTCACTTTCCTGGAGGACTTAGAATATCCTTAAGGACATCCGTGACACCTTTTATTACATGACTTCCGTAGGTGGTTGTGGGGCTGTTTCTCCTAGCCAGGCATGGGGACACCGTGATGGACCCGCCCACAGCCTTGTCCTTCAAGGGGCTTATGTAGTCTAGTGGGAAATACACAGTTGATTCAAGAAAGATGTTTACTTTGAAGTGCAATTTCTTGAAGATTCTCTTTGACCCCAGACAAGTAGCGTTTGGATGGCTTTTATGATTCTATCATCATAGAGCTCATGTTTGCCAAGTGTTTTTACAATAATTTGTTAGTTATTCCTTTGGAAGGACTATCTAGCCACAGTATACATAGTAATGTGGTAATATTGCATCTTCCTACTTGTAAACCTATCAAGTGGAATTGATCTTGAAAAGTAGCTCAGTTTTCTTCTTTTGTGGGAATGGAGTTTCTTCAGTAAGTTCCCTAACTGCAGCCTGTGAGTGGTGGATGGAGGCTTTGAGCGAGTCCTCTCTGTTTTGGTTGTAGGGAATTCTATGCCTGTGTGGCCCCCAGCCCCCAACTTTGAACTGAAAAGTCAATGTTGAAAGAATGAACCGTCTTCAGGGAAAAAAGTGTTCTTTGTCGTTGGGAGGAGTATTTCTATGTATAAAACGGTGGCGGTGTTCTTGCCTCTTTTCCACTAAGGTACACATTCAGAACGTAATTTGTTCTGACCTTTTGGTTATTATTTCTTGGTTCAGAGTCAATTTGTGCCAGTGACTTGAAGGTTCAAGCACTGTGCGTAGTTGTCAATTCTTAGAAATAGATGTTCCAGTGCAATCAATTTTGGACCTAGAACTGGCTGCCCAAAACATTGTGAAATGTTTTGAGTCGAGAGCCCAGTAGATCTCTTTGAGGTTCAGGCAGCCCCGGTTTGTCTACGCAACGTGTTCTTAGAGGCAGTGTCTTAAAAGTGCTTTTCAGCATGCTGAATTTGGCTTTGCCAGACATCTGTTTGGACAAGACTGAAACTGTTGGATAGGGAGTCGAAGCTTGAAGCAGGGAAGTGTAGGTCTTTATCTGACAGCGGGTGGCAAAGCAGAGTGGGAAACAGCCAAGTCGTCTAGAGCAGGATGCCTGGGGTCTCTGTAGCCCTGATAAGGGAAGGAGACGTTTTACTTCCATGAACTAGGAATAGAACAACTTCCATTTATTGAGAGCATACCCTCTCCCCGGCCACTTGGCATAAAGAGGGCAATTGTTCCCCACGAGAGAGTGCCGCCTGGTGAGTACCATGGGCCTCATCAGCACGGTTAAGCACCCTGCTCAGGGGACAGCCGAAAAGCAGCCGAGGCGTAGTCAAGCCCTGATTTCCCAGAATCCGGGTTCTTTCCTCCTTTCTGTGCCATTGAGCCAGCAGGAATAAGGAGCACCCTCACCTCTTCTTTCGCATGGAACAGACGACACAGTGATACTTTTTTGTTTGGGGACAATATATCTTACGGGCCGTAAGATCTCTCCATTCAGCCGATAGCAGCTGCTGGTGCAGCGGTTGAAAAGTCGGGACCGTCAGAGACCGACGGAGAACAGCTATTCCTCTGGAACCTGGGAGAGCGGTAATTATGACTAAGTGAATAAGCAGTTTCTTCCTTATTTCCCATGAGGAGCTCGAGGGTTAAATGCCTGTTCCGTTCAATGCAAGAAGTGCAACCTTGCCGCTGAGAAATTTGTAGAAGAGGCGGCCTCAGCACCCCCGCCCCGCCCCTCCCTCCCCAAACAGGATTTCTACCTGAGTTATTATTTGGAAAAAAGAGCAGAGCGGGCCCCTGTCTCCCCCTCTGACCCCCTGCCGAGATATTTCCATTTTGGGGAAAAGGGTAAAGGGGCAAAACAATATTTTTGGCTTTATCTGCAATAAAAAAAAAATCACTTTCTCATTCAGAACAATCCTCCTGGGGCGCCTGGGTGGCACAGCGAGCGGTTAAGTGTCTGCCTTCGGCTCAGGGCGGTGATCCCAGCGTTCTGGGATCGAGCCCCACATCAGGCTCCTCTGCTATGAGCCTGCTTCTTCCTCTCCCACTCCCCCTGCTTGTGTTCCCTCTCTCGCTGGCTGTCTCTATCTCCGTCAAATAAATAAATAAAAATCTTTAAAAAAAAAAAAAAAAAAAGAACAATCCTCCTTTGTTAATACACCGAGTGTTTGAGGAAGGCTGAAAAGTTTGATGAAAACGGGTTGTGCGTGCAGGGTGGTCTCGTCTGTCTTTAACCTTCTTTGGACATTGTCAGTGGGAGAACGGACACCATGAGCCGGGCGACTTTCAGCCCATTGTCGTGAAATCATTTGTGTGTTTAGAAACTTCCATGCTAACCAGGTTGGATGTCCCCAGACCTGCTTCTGGTCCTACTGTTTCTCACGTCTTTATTCTTCTCTATTTTTGTCATTGATCAGCGCTTACAACCCCTGGGCCTTTCCTGACTGCTCTGTGGGTCTAAGATAAAATGCGGGGGGAGAAGTAATACCTTGGCTTCCCGTATGCTGTAAATGTTTCTTCTAATTTTGGAAGTCTTCTCCTGGGTCCCCTGTGCTTCAGTGTGGGGCATCTGCAGATTATAGCACTTTCCATATAGGGTGGTATAGAGAGGACAGTGGAAACATCTTTACAGTTCATTTACTCTGTGATTGCTGTGTTGCGACAGCCAGCCTCCACCCAGCCTTGGCCTGTGCTCTTGTTTGCGGCCATTTTCTTCTTCCAGGGTCTCAGGAGTAGGAAGAGGTGAGTATATATGAAAGTACCTAGGCCAGAGCTTCATCCTTGGTGAACTCGAAGGTCACCTGTTTCATCCCTGAGTCCTCTCTACAGTTCTAGATCAGGAACCAGGAGCTGTGGGCCCGATTCCACTGGCAACTTGCCATGGGCCCTTGGTAAGTCACTTCAATACACTATATTTAGTTTTCACTGTCTGTACAATATGTATCTATTCATTTCTGATCACAAAATGCCCTTCCCCCCCAATCTGTCTCTTGCGAGCATTTTCTGTCCCTGTAGTATATTTGTAAACAAGAGAAAACATTAATTTCAAACACCGATAACTCAGGAAAAGATTGGATGAAATATTAAAGGGTGATTTTTCTTTTATTTACACTGTGGGTGGTTGCTGTAGGGAGGGATTATATGTAGCACAAAACGTGACACCTTAAGAAAGTATAAGATAGTAGCAGATACAAAGCAGCATTGCATGGAGCCCCCTGTGTCATGTGCTCTGAGGAAGCAGGCTTGGGAGACAGGACTTCTGAAAAGTTGGTTTGTTGGCCCAGGCAGCAAAGAGCAAACGTTGACCCTTAGACACATAAGTAAGTGAACTTCCCAGATTTCTTCTCAGCTTTCTTCCTTTGTGGTGGCATGTGTGTCTAGAACCTTGTACGCATGATGCCTCACTCGGTTCTTTTTCTTTCTTTTCTCCCTTCTCCCTCTTTTTCCCCCTCTGCCATCCCTCTTTTTCCTTCCTTCCTTCCTTCCTTCCTTCCTTCCTTCCTTCCTTCCTTCCTTCCATCCTTCCTTCCTTCCTTCCTTCCTTCCTTCCATCCACTCACCCATCCATCCTTCCATCCATTCTTCCTTCCTTCATTCCATCCGACCTTCCTTCCTTCCTTCCTTCCTTCCTTCCTTCCTCCCCCCCCCATTCCCCCCCTCCATCCATCCATTTTTCCATTAATCCATCATCTATCCATCAGGCTCTGGGCTACGCTGGCCTTAGTACATAGAGTTAACAAGCACGCTACTAAGCAATTAGGAGAGTTAACTCATCCTTTGGAGGTCTTCTCTTCAGTAAAATGAACCAAAAATCATAGCCGAAAAGCAGCTGGCTTCAGTGTATTGAGCATAAGGTAATTCATTTCAGTATTCCTCAGACAGTAACAGATTGCATGTTAATAACATAGCATTGTAGTAGCTCGTGTTTGAAAAGATCTTGGAGGGCATCCAGTTTAGTCATGCATTGGATGGGTGACGTCCCTGTCTGACGGCCAGGCAGGGTCATCTTTGAGGAACATCTTTGGAAGCTCTACGGTTGTGGAAAGCTCCCTTCAGTTCATTCTGTGCGCTGATCTTTTGCTGACCTTTTGTGGTTATGCAAAACAAGTTTAATCCTCGTAAAACGTGACAGGTTTCCCAGTACCTGAAGGCAGCTCCCCTATCCCACAGTGGCTTTCTTGGAAAGCTGTCCCCCCTATTCCTTTAGTCACTCCCCAAATCCAGCTGAAGTCTGCATGTGCTCGGTGTAATCTGTGCTTACCAGTCTGAACATTACCTAGCTAAATAGGAATATTAAAATTTATAAAGACTAAAAAGATACCTGTAAAGTCACTGTACTTAATTTAGTGATGGCAAAACGAGTGAAAAAATCTTAGTTCAAGTGTATGTTTGAGTCCCTCTAAAGTTCCATAATGGAGAGAACACTTTTGGTTCCTCCAGTGATTTAAAATTCATTACATGGTTTGATTAGGGGATTAACATTTCCATTAAGTCCGAATTTGGAAGCTAGGATGGGTTGCACGTGTGTTTCGACAGTGACTGCCACTTGCCCTGTGCTAAGTAAGTTCCAGGCCCTGTATACTTCTTAGATAAGTATAGGCTAAAATATTTTCGGAAGAGAATGAGCTTTAATTATGCTGCAAAAGTCTTTTTCTGAGGATTTTAGGGCTTATGTTTCATATATTCAAAAGCTTACACCTACAACTCCGCTAGGAGTTTGCTGGGGAAGGCAGCAAGCGTCTTCGTGCTCAGCAGTGAAACTTGATTGGAGAACACGCTCTCGGTATTTGTGCTTTGTGTCATGAAGTCAGTCCATTGTTCTTTGTCATTTTTCTAGAAAGATCCCTCTGGTGATATTTTCAGGTTACTCTAAATGTTCCATATCTGCATTGCGTTTGATAAGGGCTTAAGTTAAAAATGAACTCAAAGTTACATGGGAAGGCATTTACACAGCTGTCGAGTACCGCAGGCTTTCCTTTTGCATTGTGAATGTCTAAAGCTGAGATGACATTTCAGATGTATCTTCTTTTAAAAACACGAGACTCTTGCTATTTGGTTGGAGGTGGTGGTAAGCGAGGTACCTAGACTCCATGTAGAAACAGAACTAACCCTGACAGGCAAGGTCAAGGGATTTTAATATTTACCTCTCATCGGTCATTCTTTCCTTAACTGTGTGTACTGTTTCTTTTCTTAAAATGACACCCTGGTTATGTGCTGGCTTTTGTCGTCACAACATTATGTATAGAATAGAGTGTAAAGCTTTCGTGCTGTCTTCTGTGCTCCATTTAGGCCCTGCTTCCTTCTCCTGATTATTTACGCAAAATGTCGCAACTAGGACTGGCGTAGAAGGGAAGGTGTTTTCTGCACATGAGCAGTTTCTAAGTCTTGCGTGAGAGGGGTGGCACTTAGGATCATGATGTCCCCCTCTCCCCCCAAAGAAGTGTGACAGTGTTTGTGGTCAGGGATTTTTTAGGGTTCAGTCATTTGCTTGGTTTTTTATTCCATAAGGAAAACCAGCCAGTGTCTCTGTGTCTCTGTCTTTTAACTAAAGCGCCCTTCTTAATGGGGAATGGGTGTTCAAATTATTAAAAAAAAAAAAAAAAAAGATCAGGTTATGAAATAAGAAGAGCTTATTTTTTCCTGGCCATTTCGTACTGGTTATCTCATGACCACCTAGGGATCTAGGGCTAGGGTCTGTGGTGGCGGAACAGACAGAAAAAGCAAGACTCTTTGGAAGTGCCTCAGTGATTCCAACCGTCTCCTCTTCGGAAGCTCTCTCCAGAACTGGGGCATGACTGGGGTCAGTACTGAAATGATCTCGATGGCAGTCCACTTGTCGGGCTTAACATTTAGATCTGTGTGTGTATATCAGCAACAGCTGATCATTTATTTCATATTTATTTGATAGATTTGAATTGAGAGTAAAAAACCCCTCACTAATACTTGTGTGCAGTGCTTTATGGTTTTGCATGTAAATACTGTTTTTAGTTTTTAACAGTTATCCTCTATAGTAGGGAGAAATTTAAAAAAGAAAAAAAAAAAACGCTCCAGACCGTACTGAAAGGTATGTTTTGTCTATTTGGGGGGAAATTAGCTGTCTCCTTAGACACTAGTGTCTTTCCTGTGGTCTCTGGGACAGCCCTCAGCCATTCAGACCCAGAAACTAGATTTTATCACTGCATTGAGCACGTCCGTCTCTTATAGTTAAAATGCATGTCAGTCAGCCAGGTCTGCCTGGCTAACCCATATCTTCCTCTTGCCCAGTGGTGGTTCTCATTACATAGTTTAAGACCCCTTTGAGAATCTGATGAAGCTAAAGGTTCCCACTCCCCAGAATGCACTAATTCACCTAGTGGGTCTATCCGAAAAGCCAAACTAACTAGAATATACGTTTAATACTTGACGCTCAACACTAATCTCCCAGGAACCCAGATGCCCGAAGGCGGTGTGGCCAGAGCGTTCTCTCCTGGGGGTTTCCCTTGGGGAAGTGTAGTGCGGCCCGCAGGGGCTCATGGCCCGAGGGGTGGGAAGGGTCTAGCCTGAGGCTCATCAGTTTCAGTAGCTGGGACCTAGTCACTTCTCCTTGGGGTGGCTTTACTCTGGCTGTGAAGTCTTTGAATTCCCTGGCAGTGAAGGCTTCTGCGATGACCTGTCCTTCCCGTTCTCACTGGGGGGCAGACCTCCTCCGGATCTGATAATACAGTTACCGAAACCACAGCCAGGGCCAGCCAGCCCAGGAAACTTTGGCATTTCTCTGCCCTTTTGTGTTACGTATTGATTTAAAATCTTTACTCTCAGAGGGCAGGCTTTCTTCCTCATTTTCAGATTCTTGGAAATGGCTCTGCGGTACTCATCATCACCTTTAGAAGGAGGAAATTCAGGTTCAGAGAGAAACTAATTGCCCAAGATCACATTGATAGCAAAGGGCTCAAACTCTGCATTTTAATAGACACCTACAGACTATCTTTTGCCATATGAATCATCTAAGAAAAGAAAGTTCTTAGAACAGTGTCAATTTCAGATATTACCAACACAGTTTGGAAAATGAATTGTCGGGATGCCTGGGCGGCTTAGTTGATTGAGCGTCTGCCTTTGGCTCAGGTCATGATCCCGGGGTTCCGGGATCGAGTCCCACATCGGGCTCCCTGCTCAGCGGGGAGCATGCTTCTCCCTCTCCCTGCTGCTCCCCCTGCTCATGCTTTCTCTCTCTCTCTCTCTCTGACAAATAAATAAATAAAATCTTTGAAAATAAATTGTCTTCACCCAGTAAGGGTTATCAATGATAGGGATCTGATAAGGTAGTCCAATAGCTCACTTATAATTTCATTGGAGATGTTGATTTAATAATAAATATATGAATAATTCCTTAAAAGATAAGATGTCATAAAGTTCATGTTCAGTAATAGAGTTGGTTATCATTAATGATGGCCATGTTATAAATTGAGAAAAGCTGCATGTCAAAGCTTCTTAATGTTTTCTGACCCCAGACATCTTTTTGTAATTTCACAGTTACCCTTATCTTAAAAAATAGAAAGGAAATTCTCTCTCTTTGCCTGTCAGCAGGTACATGCATAGCCTTGGCCTTGGCCTACGTGTCTGTTTACTCTAGATACGTGAAGAATTTTTCACGTTAACCTTGTTAGCAGGACATTCTAAATGGTGATAGGAAATTAATGAAACAGGCTGCACATTTAACCTTCACACAGGGAGCTTGTTGACCTCATCCTGGGATGGGGTCGTGTTTGTTGGGAACTCAGCAGTGAGTCCCTTTACAGCTTGCCCTCTGTACCTGCCGAGACCCGTTCAGCTTGTCCTCGGTAACATGGAGAGGCTCCGCAGTCTTTTGAATTGCTGCGTGATGCATCATAAAACCACTGTTTACCTAACCCCGTGTTCGTAATCGTAAGCGCCGGGGCAGTGAATGTTCTGACCTGCGTATGTTTGGGCCTGTAGAATTGACCCCTAGAAGTAAGAGAGGGGCATTTTCAGGTTTGCGAGATGATGCCAGGATGGTCCTGTATGTTTTAAGGATAAATAGGGCTGCGTTCAGAAGTGTTAATGTTATAGTTAGTTTAAAATCCTTTCATAGAGACTATATAAATACAGCCGGGTAATAAGAACCAAGATTTTAAATGTAAATGAAGAGATACAGGAGTATAAGACAAGAGCTAAGCAAAAACCCTGCTTAAATTCAAATTGGAAAGTGATTTTAAATTCATGATATTTTTTTGGGGGGTGTCTTATCACATATATGTATGTCTCAGCTCTAGCCATGGAAAGGCCTGAGAGACAACTGCTGTCCCCTCGCTGTGGGTACCCTTCCCAGGCACACCTGCCTCTGGGTGTGGGCAGGGCCTGGGCGAGAAGACCCTGGAATTTCTGTTACCTGTTGTATCAGGAAAAGGAGCCATCCAAGAGTTGGGGTGGACGCCAGATCTAACAAGCGCAGGGGCAAGAAGATAGGGGTCCCCACTGGCCACAGGTGGGACACTGTGACTATCAAAAGAATATGGCTGCTGTTGATGGAAATACTGTGAATATATTCAAACCCTTGTAGTGGGCAGAATAATAGCACACCCCCCCCCCCCAAAGCCCACGACCTAGTCCCCAGAACCTGTGAGGATGTGAATGTTACAGGGCAAGAAAGTATTAAGGATGCAGATGTCATTCGGGCAGCCGGTGTGCAGACTTGAATTCAAGATAAGAGACGAGTACCCCGAGTTATGTGGCTGTGCCCAGAACCACTGCAAGGAACAGAGGCGAGTCAGAGTCAGAGTGAGGTGGCACGTGAGAAGGAATTCCCACCATCTGCTGGCTTTGACGGGAGAATGGGGTCATGGACCAAGGACTGGGCGGCTTCTGGAAGCCCACAAAGAAAAGGAGAGAGATGCCCTCCTAGAGCCTCCACTAGGGACAGAGCTCTGCTGGCCCTTCGCTCTTAGCCAAGTGAGCCCCAGCCCGACTTCTGACCCGCAGATCTGGGGGATGATACACTTCTGCCGTTTGAAGCCCCCGGGTTTGAGGCACTTTGTCCGGGCATCAGGAGGAAGCTAATACATCCAAGATACACCTTATCGGTCCCCACTGGTAGTCACAGTACGGTACCGAGTGCGTCCCTGGGAAGTGACAATCCAGAAGGTAGAGAATTTAGCACTTTTCTTGTTTTTCCTGCAAGAGCTCCACCTGAGGGTGGTCAGGAAGTCCTCCCTGACGGGACGTAGTTCTTGCCTACAGAGGATGCGCAGCAGACGCGTGTGGCGGGAGTGATGGAGTTAGAAGAGCCACCATCTTGCAGCTCGTAATGAAAGTGCCGATGTGGGCAAAGGCCATCAGAGTTTGAACCCACTAAATGAAATGTCACGGGGAGTTTGAAGAGGAGAACTCAGACTATCACCAGCTCCATTTTCTAAGTAGTTTTCATATCACTAAGGAAAAATACCTATGTAGTACCAAGACCACTGAGTACCAAAATCAAGTCCCAAGGCCATTCCCCCCTAAACATTGGACTGGGATATAGTCCAGCTTTTAGAGGTAAACTTTGAGTTTATAGGAAGTATGGAGCTTTAGAGGAACAGATCAGCCTTAGGAGGAAGCAAACAGATAAATCCAGAACGGGGGCCCTCCTCCAGACCGCTGTCTTGGAGTCCTCAGTAAGTCACTGGTGTGATGATAACAAGCGGGTGGTGGAGAGAGGGCGATGCTCTGGATTACATCAGATTGGAGAGAGAGACAGAACCGTCCAGTGCATGTGTGTTCTTGATCAGATTAGATTAGATCCTGGCTCAAAAGACACCTCTGAGAGAATCATGGACATTTGAATGGGAACTGGGTAGTAGATCTTCAGGAGTTATTATTTCTGGAGGGGGCGGCCCGGGGAATAATAGACTCCGCACGCAAATAGATTGTGCTTATGTGAGGAAAGTGTCCCTGATTTTTTAAAAATGCAAACTGAGGCAGCAAGTGTAGAATGACATGCAGTAGGAGATTTCAAGCTTTAAAGTACTTTAAAAACTGAGGGAAGGGACTCCCGGGTGGCTCAGTTGGTTAAGCATCTGCCTTCGGCTCAGGTCATGATCCCGGGGTCCTGGGATGGAGTCCCGCATCGGGCTCCCTGCTCAGTGGGGAGTCTGCTTCTCCCTCTGTCCCTCCTCCTACCCCTCTCCTGCTCTCTCTCTCTGTCAAAATAAATATATAAAATCTTTAAAAAAGAAAACTGAAAGAGAAGTCAGGGTGAGGATAAAAGCAGAAGACTGAAAACCTCGACCACGGTTCAGGACGCATTGAAGGCCAGTTACGGGGGCTTGCTACACTATACTCTTTTGCCCTTTTGAACATTTTTCGAATAATGTTTAAAAACAACAGAGGAGCCGGCTAGGCCCGAGCATCACAACTCCATGCTTGCAGGGCTGCTGGAAACCTCGGTTGACCCCATGTCTTGGGCGAGAGCACCGGGGACTTAGGAGATATACTCCTGTGGAAGTGTTCACACAGATGCAAGATGGACTGCATCACCAACAACTTCGGCCCCGGGGGCGGCCGGGCGCAGGGAGGACGGTGTGCTTTTTGGAAACCGCAGTAGGTGACTCAAAGAGAGACTCCATGACACCGATCGCAAAGATGTGGGTAGGGTTTTAGTCAGTTCACTTGCAGCCAGAGTCCTGACTAATCCAAGTGGTGTGGACAGATTTACAACCTGTTGACCTGACGAACGATGAAGGGGAAAAAACACACACACACAAGAAGGATTTCTAAGAGAGAAAGCGTAGTAAGAAACGCAACTTTAGAAAGCGATACCCATTTACCCCCCCC
>NW_024425897.1:6284431-6349291 GCF_017311325.1 Ursus maritimus
CCCCCCCGCTGCCCTGAGTGAAGAAGAATTCCCTGAGCTTCATGACTGCCATTTAAATCCTGGCTCCAATGTTTAAATTTAGCAGGAAAAAAATAATAACCCTTGCTATTTACGACAATCTACGCTATAAGCATCCTTCCCGCACCTAATGAAACTATGCGACGCGAGGTCTGTCTTACTGAAATGACTTTAACAGCTTTCTGTTTCTAAGTTATTTGAGTATTAATTTGTCAAAACATTTCAAAATAATTATTTTAAAATAAGTGTGTTCCAATGTGTTGCTCTAAACCAGAGCTCACTAACTACCGTAATTACCGACAAGACCCAGGATGGAGGAAAAGAAACCTTTCTTAAGACCAAGGTAACCTGGATAAACGGAGCTACAAGGTATTTCCAGATAGGAAGGAAGACACAGTTTGGAAGATGTCAGTTCTCTTCAAAGAGAATCTCTAAATCCAAGGCAACCCCAGTCGAAATCCAAACAGGAGTTTCAAGGAACTGGAAAGCCGACTCCCCTTCCTCTAGAAGAGAAGTATGGGCAAAGATAACCAATCCCGTTTTGAAAAAATTCAACAACGGGGACTCTGCTCTGTCAAAAAGCAAATTTTTTATTTTTATTTTTTATTATGATAACGTTAGTCACCATACAGTACATCCTTAGTTTTTGATGCAGTGTCCCATGATTCATTGTTTGCGTATGACACCCAGTGCTCCATGCAATACGTGCCCTCCTTAATAACCACCACTGGCCCAGCCCATTCCCCCACCCCCCTCCCCTCTGAAGCCCTCAGTTTGTTTCCCAGAGTCCATAGTCTCTCGTGCTTCGTTCCCCCTTGTGTTTACCCCCCCTTCATTCTTCCCTTCCTTCTCCTACCCATCTCCCTGCTATTCCTTATGTTCCATAAATGCGTGAAACCATATGGTAATTGTCTTTCTCTGCAAAAAGCAAATATTTCTGTAGCAGTTACAACTGTGGTTCTGGTGCAGAGGCACAGACACACATCCCCGGCCCACACGTGCGGAGCCGCGCGTGCGTGTGTGTGGGGGTGTGTGCACGCGTGCACACGTGCATGTGGGTGTATACATATGTATACACGCACACATACAGGTGTGAATTTGGTTTATGAATGAACGTTGCATTTAGAGTCTGCTGGGGAAAGAATGGTGTGTGATCAAAGTTCTAATCCCTCCACATTGTACAAAACAATAAATGCCACAGTGTTCAGTGAGAGAATCATAAAAATATTAAAAATATGAGGGAATATATTTTTTTCTTACTCTGGAGTATGGTGAAGGGTTCTTGTAAGCAGCCCCCAAACCTGGAAACTCTAAAGGAGAAGATCAGTGGCCATGAGGATGTGATCCCGCTGAGTTCTCGTAGGACGGTAGGTATCATATACCACCTTGAAAGACCAGTTGAAGGAAAATGACATTGGCCAATCTTCCGTGGAGCATATTTTAGTTTGTGACTCCGTGTGCCCAGACCAGACAGTGCTCGTGCACTGAGGTCCCAGACTGGCTCACATTGTCTCAGGGAAGAGTGGGGGACAGTAGGTCGGGGTGGGTGTTCGGGGGACGAGGAAGTACAGCGACGCGTGTCCAGTGAGTCAGCATTTTTACCCGTGGTAGAAACAGAATGGCATCTGTCAGTCCTTGGGAAGGAAGTGTTTGCTTTAAAAAAGCCATGAAAAGCTGACATTAATCTCATGGGTGGTAATGGGGGTATGCTTTTTCACAGAGTTAGAAAAATAAATGAGTCTAAAAGTGGAAGCTGTTTGTGATCTGGCATTTGTGTGTGTGTGTGTGTGTGTGTGCGCGCGCACGCGCATGTGTTTTAATTGCCTCTGTCCTCTGTCCATTCGGTTCAATTATTTGGTACAGGCTGGCATGACTTACCAGATCCTTCTCGAGTGGTCCCGTGCTCTCTCTCTTATCTCGTCTTTGCCAGTGTTCCCTCAGGTTCTGTGGTTCAGTTGACTGGGCTCTGCAGCCCCTGTTGAACTTACTTGCCCCGTCAGATTGGGGCTTCCTGTTTACTCCTCTGTCACCCCTGTAGACACAGGCTCCTTCGGGGCAGAGACGCGGGAGGATTCATTGTGTGTATCCGTGGTGTCACCCACAGTGGCCGGCTGTCTCACAGGAAGGATGCCGGACATATTCTGAATGAATGAATGATGACACGAGCAGACGAATGCATTGCCTTTTCCTCCCCAAGAGGGTGGAGATACACAGATATTTACAGTACCCTGGGGCCAGTGGTACCCAAGTGACTTACCTCTGCAAGAGCTGGGGAAGGCATCGCAGTGTCAGTGACCCTGAGAATCCCGGGGGATAAGTGGGGGGTTTGCATGTGAAAGGACGCATTAGGAGGAATAGCATTTACAGAGTCATTGAGCGGTGAAAAAATCAAGCATGGCTGCTCTGTGAGAAAGACAGAGATGCAGTTGGGGAGGTGGGTTGGGGCCCCTTTGGAAATGCTCCCTGTAACATGCTAAGGAGTTTGGACGGTGAGCAAAAGGAGAGGCCCTTGGAATCTTGTAAATCAGATAATGACGTGGAGAATGGCTCTTGGAAACAAGGAGGATGCTGCAAACCCTGCCAAGACTCTCCTGGCCTCTGTCCCTCCCTCCTCCGATGCTTAGCTGTGGAACGGAACTGCTCCCCTGTTGCTGCTGATTCAAAAGTATTCTCAGAAATGAAGGTGAATGGATTCTAACATGACCCTTGTCACTGATGGGAAGGGATGGTTTAAATCATGAGGTTTTAGTAGCTTTGATTAGATAAGCTGATAACCCCATAAATGTGTTTATCCTTCCAATTGTATCTGTTCAGGGATGACTTTTGTTAACATGGTGGGTTTTTTCTGACCAGTGAAATTCAAGTAGTGTGTAGTGTGACTTTAATATCACGTAATATATTGCAAAGAAAAAGGCATTAAAAAGCTGATATGGATTGTCAAAATATTGTAGAAAAAAACACAAAGGAGCTTAAATTCACATTTAGCTTAATTGGGTTGTGATTGTCTAAATGTAGATTGCCTCATGCTGAAACGTTTAATGTTATGCAAATTATATGCAAGACTTTCCTGACAAAGATCTGGTGAACCAGGGAACCTTGAGAAGAGTTGACATTAAACCGTACCAGATACTTTTACAGACCTCTTCAGAGTCTATCTGGCAGAATTCAGTGGTTTTAAGTCTAGTGGTAGAGTTTTTATTGTGACTTTGGATAATGGAGCTCTATTTTGGGTGTTTAATGAGCAGTTAGTGGAAAATATTTAGTAACTGTATATACAAGAAAGCAATTTCCTTTTGGGGGAATTGAATCTTTGTATGACTGCTTAGTCACCTCATCTTTAAAAAAAATCTGCCTTTTGGGTTTCTTGGTGGTCAGTAACAGTAATCACTCATTTGTATTGTGCCTCTTACAAAGCGGTCTCTTATCTTGCTTTATCTTCACAAGTACCTTATGCACCCTCATTTTTTTTTTTTAGGTGATATGTCACATATTATTAGAGATATTTGTTTAAATGCATTTTGTTTTGGACATCAGAATAAAACAGAATTAAACCTCATAGAGAATATAGAGGCTTTTAATAAGGAATTGGCTAACTAGGTCATAAATATTGTAGTTTTTCTGCTAGTAAGATGTTCAAGGAAGACTTAGTCTACCTAGTCCTTGGCCAGTAGAGAGCAGATCTTTCAAGAACTTTAGTAGCAGAAAAAAATTCTAAATTACGGTGTAATATTTATTATTCTTACCTTGTGTTTATGTGGCAGGACCCCAAGAGGTCATGACAAGTAGGGCTGATATATCTCCAACCATTTGGCATTACATTTTTAAAAAAATTCATTAGGCCTCCAATCCATATATAGGGTTTTATATATAGTATATATGCCTTATTTTGATGAGGAGGTATGTAAAAAAATGGTTCAGGAGTCTGGAGGCCAGAGTTTGATTTTTTAAAAAGCTTTCTTTAATGAAAAATTTAACCACGTACAGAGAGAATAGTATAATGAAATTGATGTAGCCATGACTCAGCTTTATATGTTATCAACACATAGCCAATCTTGTTTCATCCATACCTCCTAATTCTCTTCAGATTATTTTGAAGCAGATGTAGACATATATCATTTCATCTGTAAAATTTCTGTACGTATCACTAAAAGATAACTCTTTATAAAAATGTAATGTCCTACATTGCCATTGCTAAAAAAGTAATATTTCCCTAACATCAGATATTCGGTCTGTATTCACATTTCTCCAGTTTTTTATAAGATTTTCTTTTTTTAGTTGAATTGAATTTTTTTTTTTTTAAAGATTTTATTTATTTATTCGACAGAGATAGAGACAGCCAGCGAGAGAGGGAACACAAGCAGGGGGAGTGGGAGAGGAAGAAGCAGGCTCATAGCGGAAGAGCCTGATGTGGGGCTCGATCCCAGAACTCCAGGATCACGCCCTGAGCCAAAGGCAGACGCTTAACCGCTGTGCCACCCAGGCGCCCCAGTTGAATTGAATTTTAAGTAAGGTCCATCCATTATGCCTGCTATTTAAGTTTTTGTTTGTTTTGTTTTGTTTTGTTTTGAACTATAGGTTCCTGTCCATCATTTTTCCCTCTTGAAATTTATTTTGTTGAAGAAACAGGGTCAGGTGTTGTAGAGAATTTGCAACACTCAAGATTTTGCTGTTCACCTCCTTGTGATACAATTTTAGGAAACCCAGCTTTTTTGAGGTATAATTAACATAAAACAAACTGCGTATATTTTAAGTGTCCAGTTTGGCAAATTTTTAAGATAACAAACACATACATTATGTCACCTTCCAACAGTTCTCAGTTCTCTGACACCAGCTGGGTGTCCTGCAGTTTGATTTAATTCTGATGCTAACCACCCCAGGTTAAGGGCTCAGTCCTGCAAGACTGACCCACTTCAGATGCCAGCTGCAAATGGGGTCCTGCCTGCATTACTGTCTGACTGACTGCAAGTTTTAGGGTTCCCAGGATCCTCCCCTTATGTTTGGTATTTCACTGGAACGACTCTCAGAACTAAAGAAGGTGCTATACTTATGGTTCATTTTATTGTAAAGGATACAAATAAGGAACTTCAAAGGGGCTGTTACATAGGGCAAGGTCTTGTGGGAAGGGGTGGAGTGGAAGGCTTCCCAGGAACACCTCTGTCCCAGCACATCCATGGGTTCACCAGCCCCGAAGCTCTCTGGACCTCATCTGGATCTCATCGTTCTAGAGTTTTTAATCCAAGTTTCATTACATAGGCATGATTAAGTAAATCATGGTCGTTGGTAATCGAACTCAATCTCTAGCCTGTCAGATGTCAAGTGGTGGCACTAACATTTCTAACCCTCTAATCTCCTGGTTGGTTCCTCTGGCAGCTAGCTCCATCCTGAAGCTGTCTAGGGGCCCACCAAGAGTTACCTCCATTAGCATTAAGTTGAAAAGGATTTATTATGAATAAGATAATCCTATCACTAAGAAATTCCAAGGGTTTTAAGAGCTCTGTGCCAAGAACTGGAACAGAGACCAAGTACATATATGCATATGTATATTATTTTACCATATACATCATCCCCCCAGTGTTTGCTCCTGCCTCTTTGTAATCAGACACTGTGTTCTCTCTATCCCTGACTGTCTCTCTCTTTTGATCTGGCTTCTCTTACTCACTATCATTATTTTGAGTTCCATTGGACAGATTGGATGAAATGGACAAGTTACTTAAAAGACAAAAGTTACCTAAGCTAACACAAGAAGAAACAGAAAATATAAGTAGCCCTACATCTATGAAAGAAATGGCATGTGTAATTTCAAAACCTTCCCACAAAGAAAATTCTACTCACATGGTTTTCACTGATGAGTTCTATCAAACATTTAAGGAATAATTAACACTGTCAATCACCAGCTCTTTTAGAAAATAAAGGAGAAAGGAATTATCCCCATCTCCTTTTATGAATCTCATTATCCTGATATCAAAACCAGAGAGAGCGACTGCGAGAAAAGGATAAGATTTCTTTTTTTTTTTCAAAGATTTTATTTATTTATTCGACAGAGATAGAGACAGCCAGTGAGAGAGGGAACACAAGCAGGGGGAGTGGGAGAGGAAGAAGCAGGCTCATAGCGGAGGAGCCTGATGTGGGGCTCAATCCCATAACGCTGGGATCACGCCCTGAGCCGAAGGCAGACGCTTAACCGCTGTGCCGCCCAGGCGCCCCGAAAAGGATAAGATTTCTATACTGAAAGCTACAACAGCAATGAGAGAAAACTGAAGACCTAAGTAAATGGAGAAGTATGTCATATTTATGGATTGTACACTTCATTTTATTAAGAGGTTAATTCCCCCCAAACTGATTTATAGATTCAGCACAGTCCAAATCAGAGCCCCATCACGTTTTTTTGGGAAGAAATTTCTAGGAAAAAACTTAAATGGAAATGCAGAGAAGCTAGGATAGCCAAAAAATCAACAAACAAACAAACAAACAAGCAAACCAAAAATCCCACAAAAGCAGTAAAACCAAGTTGGATTACCTGATTTTAGACAACTCTAAACCTCTAGCAATCAAGACAATGTAGTATTGATGGAAGGACAGACATACAGATCAATGAAACAGGCCCAAAGATAGACCTACCCAAATTTACTGTTGAATCAACAAAGGTGCCAGGGTAATTCTATGGAGAAAGGATACTTTTTTCCCCCCCCAACAAACGATACCGAAATAACTAGGTATTATAAGGGAAAAAAAGAACCTTGAGCTTTTACTTTGCATCATACACAAAAATTAACCTGAAGTGGATCTTAGACCTAAACATAAATGCTGGAACTTTAAAATTTCCAAAGGGAAATATTAGGTTAAAAATCTTTATGAGCTTGGGATGTGAAGGATTTCTTAGCGTGGTCCACCAAAGAAATAATAAATTGGAACTCATTGCTAGACACTTGTGCTCTTGGAAGGACTTCATGAAAAAAAATGAAGACAGGGTGTGGACTGGGAGAAAATATTATGATCCCATAAATCTGACACTGGACTTGTTTCCAGGACATAGAAATTTTACAATTGAGTCATAAGACAAACAACTCAATTAAAAGGTAGGCAAAAGATTTCACCACACATCTCACAGGAGAAGATGTAAGCACTCCAATAATCCAATAATGTCCAAACATACTGAACATCATTATCCATTAGGGAGACGGAAATTAAAATAAACCACCACTACACTACCTGCCAGAGTGGCTAAAACTAAAAAGACTGACAACCAAAGTGTTGGCAAGGGATATGGGGCAACTGGGGCCTCATGCATTGTTGGTGGGAATGTAACGTTGCACAGTTTGCAATATAATTCAGCCGTTTTTCATAAAGTTAAATATAATTAACCATATGACCAACAATTTCACTCCTAGATATTTACCCAGGAGAAATGGAAACATGTGCCCATAAAAAGACTTACGCACAAATATTGAAGGCGGCTTTATTCATAATAGCCCCAAACTGGAAACAACCCAAATGTCTGTCAACAGATTAACGGGTAAACAAATGGCGGAATAGTTTATACAATGCCATACTACTTGGCAATAAGAGGGAACTGAATACTGACGTGCACAGCAGTATGGAGGAAGCTTGCTTATGTCAAGTGAAAGAAGCCAGACACACAAGACAACATATTGTGTGATTTTATTTATCTAAAATTCTAGAACTGGAGTAAGTAATCTGAATTAAGAGAAAGGAGATCAATATTTATCTGGATCCTGGAATATGGGGAGACTGGTTGCAAAAGAGCACCTTTTGGGGTGATAGAAATATTCTGTATCTTGGGGCACCTGGGTGGCTCAGTCGGTTAAGCATCTGACTGTGGCTCAGGTCATGATCTCAGGGTCCTGGGATCAAGCCCTGCATCGGGCTCCCTGTTCAGGGGGGAGCCTTCTCCCTCACTCTCTGCCTCTGCCCCTCCTCCCCGCTCATGCTCTCTCTCTCTCTCTCTCTCTCTCTCAAATAAATAAACAAAATCTTTTAAAAAATATTCTATAGCTCTATTAGGATAGTAGTTACATGTGAAAAACTCATCTATTGGTACACATAAATATGCATTTAACTATATATAGATACCTCAATTAGTTTGTTTTAAAAAGTTTTTAAAAGGGGGTGCTGCTGCCAAGTGTTTTCCCACCAGTGGATGTTAGAGACTCAATTTCTACTTTTTCCATTTGGTTATTCACTTTTGGTTCACTTGTGGAATAATCCCCACTTTCGCCATTTTTTTGCTTTTTCTGCCTTATGTATTAAAGCTCCATATTTATGTACTCTCTATTCCATCTCATTGATTATTTTTTTATCCTGTCTTAATTATTTTAGCTTCATAATAAGCCCTGTTCTTGATATTCTCTTTCTTTGTAAATGTTTTTGCTATTCTTGCTCCTGTGTTGTTCTGTATATAGTTTATAAAGACTTAATCGTTTCTGTGTTCTTTTTTTTTTTTTAATTTTATTTATATATTTGACAGAGATAGAGACAGCCAGCGAGAGAGGGAACACAAGCAGGGGGAGTGGGAGAGGAAGAAACAGGCTCATAGCGGAGGAGCCTGATGTGGGGCTCGATCCCATAACGCCGGGATCACGCCCTGAGCCGAAGGCAGAAGCTTAACCGCTGTGCCACCCAGGCACCCCTCGTTTCTATGTTCTATGAAAAACTCTGTGGAATAGTGATGGGAGTTGGGGTTGAGTTGACTTTATAGATAAATTTGGGTAGACATTGGATTTTGCAGTATTAAATCTTTCTGTTCATAACTGTGGTGTACTTTTCCATCTATTAAGATTTTCTGTTATGTCTCTCAGTACATTTTGTAATCTTCCCTACAAAGTTCTTGCACATATTTTGAAGGATTTATTTCAAGGCATTGGTGTTTCTTATTTTATCTTAAGTGAAATCTTCCCTCTAATTATGTTTTCTCACTGTTTATTGTTGACGTATAGAAATGTGGTTTTTAAAAATCTCAGTCATATATCCAGGGAACATTTGCTTTTGTTTTAGAAAGCAGCTCATTAATCGAGTAGCAGAATGTGTCACATGTGCGCATGCTTGTGTCTACTTTGAAAAACAGTGGTGTTGAGGGCGAGCTTTCCACGGTCGGTCCTGAAGTTATTTTTGGTCAAGTGTTCGCATGTTAGGTTGGCCCTGAGTCACAGGGGAGGACACCGGTTGGAGCCATGATGCCCTCAGGTTTAAGTGCCATCAGCCCTCCGTGAGGTCACGGATGTCAGTATGAGGGCTTTCTGGTCAACCAGCAGCCTTGAGTTAAGACATCTATGTGTTGTCCACGCTGGGGATGGTTTCTCGTGATGCAGGCTGTCACTGCTAAAAACGTGTCACTCTTCTCTTTCAGTATCCGGAGTGTGATGCAGAAGTATCTTCAGGAGAGAAATGAAATCACCTTTGACAAGATTTTTAATCAGAAAATTGGTGAGTCCCGCTTACTCATTTGGTATACCATAAGTTCAGTGGTGGTTTCGGGAGGCGTTACCGTTATGTGTAAGTGCAGCCCCCTAGTGCTTTATGTGCTTTATAGCTGTAGCTGGGGAGGAAGGAAGTTTCGTGTAATAAAGAGATACTGATGGTTACTTATATCCCTAATAATGTATCTTGGGAATAAGCTATTGGGAAACAGACTAGTTTGATTTGAGGTTTTTAAGGCAGTTGGGGCTTGTCAAAATCCAAGGATTGGTAGTTGGTAACCAGGAAGAAACGCTCTCGGTTCGGACCTGCGTCAGAGGTCCCCAGCCTCCCTCACTGCGGTTGTACTTTCTGTGATCACAAGGAGTTGGCATGTGTCTTCAAAAGCATACTGCACTCCTGTGGTTGGCCATCTCCTTCCACAGTGTGGAGCTGGCTGACGTGATCTCATCACTTTTCATGGGCTTCATAGTCTTGGCGTGCTGCTCGTCATTGTCAGTTCCATGTCAGTTGCCCTTATCCCCGTGGCTCCATTCAGTCTTACTTAGCAGTCACCAGGACTCCCCTGTTGTGTGCATAGGGGTCAAGGACCCATCTCTGCGGCTGGTACCCAGCTCTGGCCAGTGCTGGTCCTGACCCATGCAGGTGCGTGGATATACAGACATGCTCTCTGATTACCAGCAGTTAGTGCCTGGAGAAATTAGGACTGAGCGGGGATTGCTTTAGTGTGGCGTTTCAAGGCCTGCAAAGCAGTGGAATACTGTGTTCTCACCTGCCTTCCGAAGAGCTGGCAATTTCTTTAGAGGTGACTGTCTGCCGGGGTAGGTAAGAGCTGTAATCTATCTATTTTTCTTTTTCTCATGCCCCCAGATCAGTTCCTGCTGTCCAGGAATTTATATTTTGTTTTCGACCAGGATAGGATTTATCATGTGGCTTTGCCCACTATGTTGTTGATCTGCCATAGTAATGTGATAAACAGATAATTCCAGGATTTTACATGAAATCACCTTAGCTGAATATAAGAGAATCGGAAGTTCTTTTCCTTCCTTTGCTCCTTACTTGCCCCCCACAATTGTTCAGAGAAAGTTTGCTGAGGAACTGTGTTATAGTTTTTAAATTATTTCAATCCTAGAGGAAATTACTTTATTAAAATTTCAAGAAACTGTGGTTGTACTAAAGTTTCCTGGAACTCAGTTTCTGCGTTTAGTTCTGTCTCCGTGATTCATAGACACAGACTGACCGATCCCTCTGAGAATGAAGACGCCTAGTGGTACTTCTGGGCGGCCCTTCCGTTTACAGGCTAGGACACATAGACTCAGGTTGGCGAGGTGACTTGTTCTGATTTGCCGTTCTCCTTCTCTGGTCATTCTGTAAAGGCTCTTGGAAGGGAAATAACAAATAGAAAATGTTCTGTACAGAGGGTCACCTGGTAAGTACCGGATAGATTTTTTTTTTTTTTTTTTAGGAAGAGTCGTGATGCTCTCTTACGTTCAAGTAAAGTAGAAACCGATGCAGAAAGTCTTTGGATTTCGGTAAACTTTTTCTCTAGTCTACAAATTAGCCATCTGTTAAGGCGATGTAGCCTCTGTGGTAACTCCTAGGTACGGTGGTCAAAAGTTGGATGCTGGGTTCCAGACAAGCAGACGGAGTGTGGCCGGTCTGTGCTCCGAGGACGAGGTGTGGAGAGCTAACGGCCCTTAGCCTACTGAGAAATATTTCAGCCCGGTCATCGGGATTTGGTGCGGGAACGGAGCAGTGGGAAGAGTTTGACCTTCATCTCATGTTTCATTGCTGCTTCTCATTGTGTTCACGGCCTTTGGCTCACTGTCCTCTGTATACATAAAAAGCTCCCCCTTTGCTTCTCTTTTGTGCTAACGAACAGAAAATAACACTATCATGATAACAAGAGAGAAACTCCTCATCTTTGGGAGGGAAGGGGAAAAAAGAACAACTTATTTATTAGTTGAATTTAAAAAAATCCGTCTGCAGCTTTATTGAGATCTGTTTTACACAGCGTTAAACACCCTCCTCTCACGAATACGGTTCACTACTTTTTAGCGTTTTCACAGACTGTGCAAACCCACACCACAGCCTCATCTTAGAACATTTTCAGCACCCCCAAAATGAGGCTCCATACCCATTTGCACCCCTCCCTCCGCCCCGAAACCACCAGTCTAATTGCTGCCTCTATGGATTTGTCTGTGGTGGGCACTCCTTCTAGATGGAACCGGATGATAGTGGCCATTGCGTGGGGCTCCTCTCAGATCATTTTCAAGGTCATCCACGTGGTAGCGTGTGCCAAGACCTCATTGCTTTTGATGCTCGGCGGTATTCCACTGTATGTCTGTGCCACGGGCTGTGTATCCTTGTATCTGTTGACGGATGTCTGGGTTCTTTCCACTTTTTGGCTATTATAAATAATGCTGCTACGGGAGGAAGGTCAAATTAACGTGTAATTTGAGCAGGGGGTTCCCCGTTCCTAAGGCATACTGGAGGGTTGTGGCAGACCCGCTGTCCCCCGAGCTCTCATGTCGGTCTGTGAGATGCCCCGAGGAGTCTTTCTCATGGTGTGTTTTCCGATCCTCACGCCTTTCCTGTCTGCCGTCCCCCCAACACACATGCAGGCCCCCACCGTGTCTTTGTCGTCATTTAGATCCAAACCTTATGGGTAGCTGGCCCCGGGAGCCCTTGAGCTGAGAGCCCTACTGGCATGAAAGTGGCCTCGCACCCTAGCCCCAGCCACACAGGCTCTGCCCTGAAAGCAGCTTCATGGGGCACCGGTGGCCTGTGAATTCTAAACTGTTTTAAAGAATTGAAAAATTGCTTAGATGAATAAGTAATTCCTTCCTCTTCCCTTCCTTCCCCTTTGTGAGCTCGGAGCCAGTCCGGGGAAGCTCAGTAGCTAAGTCTGAACTTGGAAGGTCACAGGAAAGAGCAGTGGCTGCCTGGGGGGCGGGATGGGGAGAGAAGAGTCCGTGGTCCCCTCGCCAAACACAGATCTGTAATTACGTCCGGGCACGGCGGCACGTTCCCTGTCTCTCTGGCCCCTCCTCCTGCCCTGCGGCCTTCTTCCTTTTGGCTGGTGTTAGGGGTGGGGGCAGGAGGGAAGGTGGCCAGCCCCGTAGGTCTTCCATCTTCCTGTTTTGGCACCACTCCCCCACCTCCTTTGCCTTTGTCTCTCCGGTCTGTTCGTCCGCCCCTTTACATGACTGTCTCCATGTGTCACCGCCTTGCTTTTCTGTGGTTCTGTCGTTTCCCTTTCCCCCGTCTCCCCTGCCTGTCAGCTCCTTTTCTGCCTCCCGGCACCTTCCACCCTCCCTGGTGCTGATGGTGAGCAATGGTTTTGGGGGACGGCCTGCGAGCACGTGCCACAGCCCACGTGCGAAAATGCTTTTGTGAGGTGGAAAAGGGAGAAAGAAATCTCTCCTTTACTTGGCCTCCGAGGCTTTGTTGAGATGACAGCTGACTGGCTGACCTGGTGGCTCCACCCCAAACTGGGTTGATGTTTTGTTAGTTTTCTTACCTATAAAAGTGGGGGGGGGTGCCTGGGTGGCACAGCGGTTAAGCATCTGCCTTCGGCTCAGGGCGTGATCCCAGTGTTATGGGACCGAGCCCCACATCAGGCTCCTCCGCTATGAGCCTGCTTCTTCCTCTCCCACTCCCCCTGCTTGTGTTCCCTCTCTCGCTGGCTGTCTCTATCTCTGTCAAATAAATAAATAAATAAAATCTTTAAAAAAAAAAAGTGGGGGTCAGAACAGTACCTACTGCATAAGGCAGTTGTGAGAAATGTCTGTGAAACCCTTAAGACAGCGACTGGTTCTCAGCAGATGCTCTGTGAATGAAAGCTCTGAAATGAAATCGTATTTCTTATAAAAATATC
This sequence comes from Ursus maritimus, assembly GCF_017311325.1. Taxonomy (NCBI): domain Eukaryota; kingdom Metazoa; phylum Chordata; class Mammalia; order Carnivora; family Ursidae; genus Ursus; species Ursus maritimus. Next base: position 6,297,762 of record NW_024425897.1, read on the forward strand.
AAGTCATGCCTAAAAGTAGACTAATAGTCCCCTGTATGTATGTATCACCCAGTTTCATTCTTTTGCAATATTCTGCTCTACTGGCCTCGTCCGTCCCCTTTCTTTGTGACTGCTAAAATATTTTAAAGCAATTTAGCAAGCCGTTTATAGGGTTTCAGCCCCCGATGCATCTCTAAAAACTATGGATGTTTTCTTACACAACCTTAATCTTTACCTCAGCCAGTGAAAAACCATGATTCTTAGTTTACTATCTAATGAGGATGCTTACTGTAATTCTGAGTGTGTAGTCACATTTTTTTCTGATTAACTTAAAAATGTCCATTTACTCTTGGTTGGTTTGAGTCAAGATCCAAATATTGTTCTTATATTGTAGTTGCTAATAATGTCTCTTTGACTCTAGAGCAGGGGTCCCCACCCTTCACCTCCCCTTCCCCCACACAAGTAATTGACTTCTTGAAGAAACTGGGTCAGTTGTATTGCAGAATGTTCCACATTCTGGATTTTTCTGTTTGCTTCTTCATGAGATCATTTAAATAGCACTTCTATTTTCTGTATTTCCTGCAAACTGGAAGTTAGCTCCAATACTTATTAGATCGGTTCGACTTCTTTGGCAAGAGTACCTCCCAGGTGGTACTGTGTACTTTGTGGCAGGGGCACATGACACGTGGGTGCTGCTCGTCGTCCTGTCTCTGAAGTGGGTTCAGGTATGGCCAGCTCTGCTGTTCCTCATCAAGCTGTCATCTGCCGTTTATTTCATTTTCATTGACGCTAGCTGCCTAAATCGCTTATTTTTTTGGGAGCTGCCAAATGGGGGTTTTCTAATTATGCCATTCCTTCCATCTTTGTTACTTCTGCTCATCAACTAAGGCTATTTGGTTGTCTTTAAATATAGCTCGTGTAGGGGGATGTCTGGGTGGCTCAGTTAGTCAAGTGTCTGACTCTTGATTTTGGCTCAGGTCATGATCTCAGGGTCATGGGATCGAGCCCCACATGGGGCTCTGCACTCAGCGCGGAGTCTGCTTGTCCCTCTCCCTCTGTTCCTCCCCACCCCTCCCAAAACGCTTTCTTTCTCTCTCTCTTTTTAAAATAGATAAAATCTTTTAAGAAAATACGTATATAGGGGCGCCTGGGTGGCGCAGCAGTTAAGCGTCTGCCTTCGGCTCAGGGCGTGATCCCGGCGTTATGGCATCGAGCCCCACATCAGGCTCCTCCACTGTGGGCCTGCTTCTTCCTCTCCCACTCCCCCTGCTTGTGTTCCCTCTCTCGCTGGCTGTTTCTATCTCTGTCAAATAAATAAATAAAATCTTAAAAAAAAAAAAAAAAGAAAATACGTATAGTTCATGTAGGAAAGGTAGGTGTGGCTGGCTGAATTTGAAGGCAACTCTTATGACTTTGGCCTCCCAGCATTACTCCCACGAGCAATCCAGTGAAGGAGATTTTAAAGAGGAAATCAAGGCTGTGTTCTGGGTGGGCTTGGTCTACTCACACCAGCCCTTTGAAAAGCAGAGAATTTCCCCAGGCTGGCAGCAGAAGAGGAAGTCAGGGAGACCAAAGCACAAGAGCAATTAGACATGGCGTTCCCAACTTGCAGGTGGGGGAGGGAAGCATGCGAGAAGATTGTGGGTGTTCCCTAGGAGCTGAGCAGGGAAACCAGGACCACAGTCCTACAACCATAGGAACCGAATTCTGCCTACAATGTGAATGAGCTTGAAGGCAGGTCCCCCCGCAGGGCCTCTAGATAAGTCCCCAGCCTGCCAGCACTTGGATTTTGGGCTTGTGAGCCCCTAAGCAGGAAACCCAGGGGAGTCCACCAGGACTTCTGACCCGCAGAGCGGTGAGCTCAGAAATGGATGGTGTTTCCAAGTCACCGAGTTTGTGGTGGTTTGTTACACAGCAATAGAAAACTGATACAGCAGGAGGAATGCTTAAGTCTTTGTTTTTAATTGCCAGTTTTCAGAGTAAAAAAGATTAAGTGACAGGCTGCTTTATCCTCCTTCTCCTCCTTATACAGAAATTGTATGTCTTAAGGGACATCAATTACGCTGATTGCTAATTTGCTGTCAGTAAAGCTTCTGCACTGAGGTATTAACACAGTGTTCTTGGTTTGGCTTATCCAAAGAATGGTTTTAAAGGAATACTAGTTATTGAAAGACAGTCAAATGAAGTTATCAGTTCTGATTAAGATTTTTTTACCGTTTTCTTTCTATAAGATGAACGAAGTACTCTCATAATATGCAAGTGAGGTGCACGGCCTTTGATAAATTCCGTCTGTCTGTCGACAGTCTACTTAGCTCCTCTGTCTGCCTGTCCACTCTAATTAGAGGGCAGTGTATCTGATTATAAGGAGACTCCAGAGTAGCTACTTAATTCATGAAGTATGCAAATGTTACCCTCATGTTCGAAGAACAGAGTGGCTAATATAACATTACATCACCTACTGCCACGGGAACGTCTCGGTTTGTAACATTGACTCCCATCCTTGGGAGTAGAGAGCTGTTGTACACAGCCTGTAGTCTGCGTCTGACTTCTTTCATTTAGCGTCAGATTTTGGCGGTTCAACCGTGTTGTGCAAACCAGTCCCTCACCCCCTTTTGAGGCTGAATTAATATTCCATCATATGGAGACACCACAAATTTTGTTGTCCATTTGGACTATTCCCCCTGTTGGTTATAAGCAGTGCTGCTGTGAGTGTTCATGTGCAAGTATGGCCATAGGTTTCCGTCTCTCCTCGGTATATAACTAGGAATTTTGGAATTGCGGGGATATTTGGTACATTCCTGTGTAACTTCTTAAGAAATTGCTATAGTTTTCCAAAGAGGCTGTACTACTTTTCATTCCATCAGTTGATGAGAGTTCTGGGCTTGCCATCACCTCATTAACGCTTGCTGTTGTCTTTCTGGTCACAGCCATTCTCGTGGGTCTCGGGGCTATTTCATTGTGGTCTCGATTTGTGTTTCCCTAACAGTGACACCCAACAGGTATTTACCTAGGCTAATTAGCCTTCTTATATCTTCTTTGGTGAAATGCCCATTTATATCTTTTGTCCATTTAAGAAATTGTCTTTATCTCGTTTATCATATGTGTGATTTACAGATATTGTCTCCCAGTGACTGGCTTTCCCCTTTTGTTTTCTTCATGGTGACTTCTGAAGGGCTGAAGGTTTTAATTTTGATGAAACCCAATTTGTACATTTTTTTTTTTAAATTTTATTTATTTATTCGACAGAGATAGAGACAGCCAGTGAGAGAGGGAACACAAGCAGGGGGAGTGGGAGAGGAAGAAGCAGGCTCATAGCGGAGGAGCCTGATGTGGGGCTCGATCCCATAATGCTGGGATCACGCCCTGAGCCGAAGGCAGAGGCTTAACCAGTGTGCCACCCAGACGCCCCCCAATTTGTACATTTTAAAAAAATTGTCCTTTTGTGTTATATCTAAGAACTTTTTGCCTAATTGAATGCTGTGAAGATTTTCTTCTTTTCTTCTAGAAATTTTATCATTTTAGCTCTTACATAAAGGCCTTTGGTTGATTTTTTAGTTTTTGCATATGATGTGAGGTAAGGGTTTAAATTCATCTTTTTTTTTTTTTTTTTTTTTTTTTTTTTGCACGTGGATATCCAGTTGTCTGAAAACATTTGTTGAAAAATATTTCTTGAGGTGCTGGGTGGCTCGGTTGGTTAAGTGGCTGACTTTTAATTTCAGCTCAGGTCATGATCTCAGGGTCGTGAGATTGAGCCCCGAGTAGGGCTCTGTGCTGGGCGTGGAGTTTGCTTGAGATTCTCTCTCTCTCTCTCTGCCCACCCTGTCCCCTGCCCCCATCCTGCTCCTGTGCTCGCTCTCTCTCAAAAAAGAAAAAAAAAGAGAGAGAGAGAAAAGCATTTCTTTTCTGCATTGAATTGTCTTGGCACCTTTGTTGAAAATTAATTGACCATAAATTGAAGGATTTATTTCTGGACTCTCAGTTTTGTTCCATTGATTTCTGCCTTAGGCCAGTACCACACTGTCTTGATTACTATGGCTTTATGGTAAGTTTTGAAATCAGGAAATAAAAATCTGCCCACTTTCATCTTTTTTTTTTTTTTTTTCTTTTCAAAATTGTTTTTGGCTATTCTGGATCCTTTGCATTTCCATATGAATTTTAGCATCAGATTTTCAATTTCCAAAAAAAAAAAAAAAAACAACTCCTGCTGATAGGAACTGTGTTATATCTGCAGATCAATATGGAGAGAATTGCCACTTTAACAACATTAAGTCTGCTGACCCATGAAAATGAAATGTCTCCACGTTTATTTAGGTTGTCTTTAATTTCTCTCAACTCTGCTTTGTGGCTTTCAGTCTTCTATGTCACATTAAATTTATTCCCAAGTATTTTAATGTTTCTGATGCTATTTTGAATGGATTGTTTCCTTAATTTCATTTTTGGCTGTTCACCACTAGTACATGGAAATAGAATGGGTTTTTGCATAGTGGTCTTGGATCCTGCCATCTTGCCGAACTAGTTTATTAATTCTAGGAGCTGTGTGTGTGAATGTGAATTCCTTAGGATTTTCCCCATAGAGAATCTTGTCTCTGAGTAAAAGCAATTTTACTTCTTTCTTTCCATTCTGGTGCCTTTCCTTTTCAATTTTTACTTTTCACTTTGATTTCTTAAATATTTCTTATGTTGGTCTCAAATATATTTAGCATGATTTCTGAGAACATTTATATAGAAAGAATGCATAAATTCTATTTGGCATCTGGGATTAAGGCATCAGAATACACTTGATATGGGCTTTGGAAACAAAAGTATGTTTCAATATAAGAAGAGTACATTAGAAAAGTAGAAACTACTACCTTTCAAAAAAGATTTTTGAGCAGTTTCTATGGAAACAAAAATGGACACAGCTATCTCATAGGTACCTATTAAAAAAGAATCAATAATTATATAAGACCACAGAAATAGTAAAACACACATGCACACACACACACATACACAAGCAACACAGAATAAAACATTTTAGGATTACTCTTTTGTTAATTTCAAGGAACAGAGTAGCCAGTTTTTTAAATTTATGAAGGTACTGCTTGAAGTGTTCTGTGCTTCAAAACATAATAGATGGTTAAAATCTGCAAAAAAATTTGTAACTATGCAACTCTCTCCTCAAAGGCCAGGGTTAAATTATAGCAAATTGAGCACTTTTGCATTTGGTTATGACAAGGAGGGGCATCTGAACCCGGGAACCAGCTTCAGTCCTTGTGTTCCCTTTTTGCTCCCCACTTTGTTTGGAAGTAAGGGCCCCTGATTGACAGTGGCAGAGGCAGGCTCCTGCCCCATTTTATCTGCACAAAACTTTCTCCAGCCGAGAGCAGCCAGCCACCACGGAGAAGAAAAACCTGGGGCCCCATTCAGTTCTGCATCAATTATCCTTGCCTTTGTGGAGACTTTTAGCGAGGGAAAGAGTTAAAGATCCATTTAAACTTTCAAAAAGCGGAGATAAACACTTGACTAAGCACAGCTAATTGGATTTTCAATTGAAAAGGCCAAGGCAGCAACAGGCAGCCCGGGGTGAGGGAACTCAGGAAGGTTAGGGGCACCGATTACGCACGTAATCAAGTTGGGTTTCCTAATAAAAATGCTGCCCAGAGAAGACAGACACTGGAGAAGAGGAAAAGGCTGTTACTTAAAAATCTACTGGCAGGCAGTCTTTTCAGCTGGCTTCTCATCCTCGCTGGCCTCCAGCAGCCAGGATCGGGATGGGCTCTTCCCGTAGGAGCCGACCGGAGCTGGTGGACACCCGCCTGCCCTGCTGGGTGGCCGCTACCGCTCTGAGTATATGGGGCATCGGAGAGATTCGATGCAGCTTTCAAAGAGCGTGAAAATACTTTTTACTAGGACCGGTTTTCCTTCTTAAAGCCATCATTCAAGTCTTAAGATCAGTCAGAATGATCACTTCCAAGAAAAATTCAGAACAGCTATGTTTTACTAGAATGACCCAATCCTTTCACGTCTGCTAATCACTAGAGGCTGGGAACGCCGAGGTAGGGCCGCTGGACCCCTGGTTTGCAGACTGGCAAGCTGTGATCTCTTAAATCATTGCTATTGAATTCTCCCTGATTTCTTCTGAGTCAGCTTTGTAGGAATTCCGTTTAGTTTGAGATGGTGATGGCTGCCCATGTGCCAGACACTGCACTGAGCATTTCGTGTGCTGGGTAGAAGGACATGACCAAGTTTGCACGCAGGGCAAAGGCACAGAGGCAAAGCCTGGATTGGGAGGTCTGTCCTTCACAACTGCCTGGCGCCAGGAAAAGTTAGTGTGGAAATTAGCATGCAGGTGGAGTTCCTCTTTTTTTTTTTTTTTTTTTAAATAACATATCAACTATACAGTTTCAATTTAATATATAATGATACGAAAATCCAGAATTTGGGGGCCGTGCACAAAGATCTTTCTGTAGCAGATGTAATTCTGTGCTTTGCTAAATGAGACATTCACAGTTGAATATGTTTTGATCCAGCGCTTTACTGGAAATATCTCTTTAAACAAGAAGGCACATGGGGAAGACGAAGACCACAACTGGCCACAGAGGGCTTCCCAGCCCAGCCAGCTCACTCTGCAAAAGAATGCCTGTGATTCCCACAGACCTCTGGCATGTCCGTATCCAAAGTGTCAGTGAAGTGTGTTTACTCCTGAGAGAGAGTCCCTGCGACGCTGGTGATGTTTCTGAGGCATGAGTTTAAATCCCAAGGTGAATGTGGGGGGACTCCTCTCTTAGCCGAGAGGGAAGCCTAGCCAATCAGCCAGCATCTGTAGCCGACTCAACCCTGGAGCTTTCTCCCCGGCGGGATCCACATAACTTAGGGGAAAATGTACGCTCTAGCAATATTAGCAAGTGTGGAGTCTTATCTGCATTGCTAGAGGATGCCAAGGATCTAGGAAACACCACCTCTGCTGGCAAAGTTGTCCGTCAGCTCTTTGAACTGACAGTGAGGGGGATGACGGGACCCTTTTAGGATTTAAAAAAACCCCAAACGTGTTATAAAATTTCAGGTGGTAGTTTACTGTCAGGATATCCCCTGGTTTTAGCTGTTTTGGAAATACTCTTTCTGACGATTTTTCTATCTTATTCTTGATTTTTGTCAGTATTTCTACTTCAGGTGAAAGCCACAACTAGGACGCGTAGAGATACGCTACGAGGTGGTTATTAGGGTTTGTTTGAAATGTGCAAAAAATTCGGTCATCGATTCCGTAAATTTTGTAAGTGCCAGGGAATGCATCTGTGAACAGCTCTGAAGCCTGTGCCCTGAGGGAGCGAGACCAACACAACGGGGGAGCCAGACCAACACATACACACTGTCCCCGCGGTGGCACAGGTCACGGAGACTCACAGAGCCACAGAAAGGAAGGGCGTGCCAGTGGCCGTTTCGAGTTAGTGTGTTTCGAGAAGGCACTGCTCATAAAGGGTCAGTTGAACTAATCCCTGGGGTGGTGAGGGAGCCTGGCCCCTGTGTATTTATCTGGGGAGAGCAGGTCCGGGCTGAGGGCTCCGCAGAGCCCCTCAGACTGGAGCCACGATGGTGGAGGGGCGGCGTGGAGGCCTGGAGGCTGCAGGCCAGGGGCTGAGTGACAGCGCCAGATGTAGGAGGTTGGACAGGCTTGGTAGGCCGCGGTGAGGGCGTCGGCTTTGGTGGGGGTGAGCTGGGTCGTAGGCCGACTCTGAGCACTGGGCTGGCGTGCTCTCACTCAGGCCTTCGCAGAGCAGACACGCTGCCATGGAAACAGGCCTGGGAGGCAAGGGTGGAAGCAGGAGGTGATTCTGGCTTTTGGACCAGTCGGGTAGATGGAGGTGGCGAGAGAAGATGGGATTTGTAATGAAGCCTGTTGCGGCACAGAAGCGGGTGGGAGGGACAGGGGCTTGCTGGGGACACAGCATCCTCGGGTTCAGGTAAGGCCGGAAGGTGAAGGAAAGGCTCCCATAGGAGGCTGAGGTCAGAGGGCTGTGACTGCGCCTTGGAATCACGGGAACTGGATCTGTACCAGGCCACTTGCGGAGGGCTGTGGTCACATGTCCTCTGCGTTCCTCAGGATCCTGTCGGGTCAGCCGGGAAGCCCAGAGCTTTGTCCGGACTCTGATCACTTTCTGCTCAGCAAGGAGCAAGAACATTCTTCAGGTTTGGCTTAGAAGAGAAAGAAATCCCAGACAAGGGGCGCCTGGGTGGCACAGCGGTTAAAGCGTCTGCCTTCGGCTCAGGGCATGATCCCGGCGTTATGGGATCGAGCCCCACATCAGGCTCCTCCGCTATGAGCCTGCTTCTTCCTCTCCCACTCCCCCTGCTTGTGTTCCCTCTCTCACTGGCTGTCTCTATCTCTGTCGAATAAATAAATAAAATCTTTAAAAAAAAAAAAAAAAAAAGAAATCCCAGACAAGATGGGGCAGGCTGACTTGTGCTGGTCTTTCAAAGAGACTGTTTATAACAGTGGAACACAAAGATTTTAGGGCCACTTTTTAAAGAAGCTGCTTTTTTTTTTTCTTTTTTTTTTTAAGAAAGGGGCTCAGAGGGGGAGTGAGAGAGAGAATCTTAAGCAGGCTCCATGCTCGGCATGGAGCCTGACTTGGGGCTCGGTCCCACGACCCTGAGATCATGACCTGAGCGGAAACCAAGAGTTGGATGCTTAAGCAACTGGGCCGCCCAGGCGCCCCAAGAAGCAAACATTCTTACCTCGTAAGATGCACTTTTTCTCCATGGCACTTTTTTTTTTAATTGAAATTTTCATCGCTTGGACTGTGGATGAAAGTATAACTTAAAAAAAATGTTGGCCTTCAGAGTTTGCTCTCAGGAATCCATTTGCTTGCCACATCATTTGTGACTATTTAAGACGATTGGAATTAGTTTTGTTTTGTGGCTCCTATGCTCATGCCAGCAAGTTGGTTCACAATTGTTGGTGGAAAACCACTTGAAACAGAATAGCTTTACTGGGAACATTGATTTGGGCCTCCTTTTTCTCCCCCCCCATTTTTTCTTCTCATTTGTGATTTTCAGAATATACCCCATTTCCTCATGAGATACCACGTATGAAAGAGTCCTGTTATTACTGATTTTTTTCTGTTTACTGCTAACCATGCTGTATGCTCTTGTTCTTTTTTTTTTTTTTTTAAGATTTTTTATTTATTTATTTGACAGAGACAGCCAGCGAGAGAGGGAACACAAGCAGGGGGAGTGGCAGAGGAAGAAGCAGGCTCCCAGTGGAGGAGTCTGATGTGGGGCTCGATCCCAGGACTCTGGGATCACGCCCTGAGCCGAAGGCAGATGCTTAACCGCTGTGCCACCCAGGCACCCTGCTCTTGTTCTTTTTTTTAAAACAAAGTTTATAGAAGCATATGCATACAATAAAAACACATCCGTTTTAAGGATCAAGTTTGACTTTTTGACAAAAGTAAACACCCATATAAGTACTACCGCAGTCCATGGGTAATAGACCCATTCCATCACTTTTAAGAGAGCATTCTTGTCCCATAGTATTCAGCGCCCCCAGCCCCAGGCAGCCACCGATCTGCTCTTAATTACAATGGATTACATTTGCCTTTTCTAGAAGTACTAAACAGACTCCAGCCACACGCACTCTCTGGTGTCTGCGTTATTGGCCCCACTAGTGTCCTTCCTTGAGAGCCATCCGTATTGTGGCTTGTCCAGGCGTGGTTTCTTTTATTGTCGAATAGTATTCCATCCCATGGACTTCACACAACTCAGTGTTCATGGACACTGGGGTTGTTTCCAGTTTGGGGCGATTATGAATAAAGCTGCTGTGGACATTTTTACCCATTTTATCCTTGTGGTGAACACATCTTGCTGAACAGATGCTGTCCTCTCTCTTTGGTAAGTGGCTGGAGAGGAATTGCTGGCCCCCCCTTGGAGAGGTACGTGCATATTACAATTGCTAATGTCACTTAATGAATATTACCTCTTTCTCTTGATGAGATGTCCTTCCTCATCCTGCTGATAGACTGTTCCGATGTCTACATTCCCTAGTATTGATATAACCACGCCACCTTTTGGTCTTCGTGTTTGCATGGTCTATCTGGTCTCTGATCTCTGCCTTTTTTTTTTTTTTAAAGATTTTTATTTATTTATTTGACAGAGATAGACAGCCAGCGAGAGAGGGAACACAAGCAGGGGGAGTGGGAGAGGAAGAAGCAGGCTCCCAGCGGAGGAGCCTGATGTGGGGCTCGATCCCAGGACTCTGGGATCACGCCCTGAGCTGAAGGCAGACGCTCAACGACTGCACCACCCAGGCGCCCCTGATCTCTGCCTTTTAATTAGAATATTTGTCTAAATATTTACATTTACAGGAAACTAACAGTGTGGTTGGATTTAAGTCTCACATCTTCCTATTCTTCTGTTGCTTTTTTCGTCTTTCGGATTGAGTATATTCTAGTATGTTATGTTGCCTCTTGTGGCTTATTAGCTATACCTCTTCATTTCATTTTTATATTTTTGGTGTTTTCAGGCACCTTGGATTCCCTGACCTCCCGGTGCCTTCGCCTCGGCAAGGCCACCCTGGTGCTTGGGTCCCACTCCCAACATCACGGTTCGGAGTGACTGCCAGGCCAAGAGCTGGCCCGTCCAGGGGCCCTCCTGTTTATTTCCCTTCTCCTACAGACCGTAGCCCCTTTTATGTCTGAAAACAGTGACTTCATACATGTTGTCCCGTTTTCTGTTACTCTCTTCTGCCCTGCAGTGTAATTTTATTTTCAAAATAAAATATTTGGCTCTAAGGTGGGAAAATGGGTTAACTCCGTGAACCTGGAGCAACCTGCAGCACACTAGGTGTGTAATACCATTGTTGTTGTGACTTCGCAGAGTGATAGATGAGTGTCCAGCTGCCCCAGGGCAGCTCAGGCAGAAGGACGAAGTAGGAGCTCTGGAAAAGTCCGTATGTATCAGTGCTGTCGGGGGACGAGGACAGCCGTTAGCAGGCCCTTAGGTGCTCAGTGCTCTACGTAGAGATCTCAGTCTTCACAGTAACTTCCTGGGGAGGTTGTCAAGAGCCTCACCAGACTGGGGAGAAGACACTCCGTGGTGAAGTGACTCACCAGGCGTCTCGCAGACCAGCATGGGCTGAGCTGGAATTGGCCTCACAGAGTTGGCATCGGTCCCCTCCGGAGCTCAGGCTCTCCGCCACTGTGCTGTGTTGACTGGTCTGCCTAAGGGGTTTTTCCCGATGACGTCAGGGACGCGTCTCATGAGGCAGCAGTGGACTTCAAGTGGACCGGTGCCACAGCTGCCACGCACGAAGTGGTTGGTTTCTTCCTGAAGTGGCTCCTCATTGCCAGGACGAGGCGGTGTGATTCACTGCCCATGAGAACAGGTCCGCGAACAGCATCACCGTCTCCAGCACACACACACCGAACCGGCCCCCTTACTGTTGATTGGTAACAACACCACAGATGTTCTCCACCCACCCAGGGTCCCCACCCGTGTCGCCTGTGTGGCCCCTCTCTGTCCGTGTTACACGCTGCCCTCGCCTTTCCCATCTCCACCGCCACCACCTGCGTTGGTAGCTAAGATTATAGCCCAACCCGCAGTTTTCAAGACTGGCTCTCCTACTTGCATGTTCATTCTGTAGTCCCTTTTCCCACTATTAGAAGGTATTCTGGAAACAGCCTTCATCAGGTCCTGTCCGTGTTCTACGCCCGCCCTCGGCCCCCACGATGGATGAAGGTGTGCGCACTGCTGTCATTCCCGTCGCCACAGTTGGCCTCAGCCTTTCCCCCTTGTCTTTCTTGTGGTGCCACCTTCAGGGACCAGCGTTATGGGCCGTCCCCTTACACCTCCCTTTGCGTTCTGTCCCCCTTCAGACCAGGCCTTCGTCTGGTCTGTGCTGTTCTCACAGGTCCTCCCATGGGAGGATTAGCTCACCCCCCATCTGCTGATATGCCTGCCGCACTCCCTGTGTGTGCCTTTGGCACTTACTGTGGAAAATGTAGTAATACCAGGTTCCTCTTTCGTGCTGGTTCCCTAACTGGAGTTTAAATTCCTTGAGACTAAAGATAATCTCTGATATGCTGTTCCTTCTTTGCCACTCTCAGGCAGCTCGTTCAGTATTTTACACAGCGGAGGAACCGACTTTCTGGTTGGTTGGCTTTCTGCTTTAGTGCAAAATCCTCTCAACTGCCGTTGCTATAAAATTCTAACTTGCAGCATTTTGGGGTAAAAGTATATTTGTGTATTATGTGGTTACTTCTCAGTGCGGTGACAGTATTCCAGGGGGAAGTAATGGCCCTCCGATCATCCACCCAGTGTCCCCTCCGTCCCCTCCACTGTGGCCCCCGTGGGCGTCTGTGCACTGTGGGGCCAGGTGTTCGCATGGACCCCTCGGAAGTGGAGGGCTTGGTCGGGCAGCTGTTATGAGCAGACGGGTCACGGAGCAGCAGCTGGGGATCTGTCCCCTCCATCCCCCTCCTTGCACAGACGGTGGGAGGACCATTCACTGGTGAAGCCAGCATTGCTTCCCAGGGCGACATCTCCACTTCTGGGAGATGGTATAAGGCCCTGCAGGTAATCACCTTTCAAAATTAGACTTAGTTTATAACTTCATAAAACACCTGTGTCATTTAATTGACAAATTCTACAGTCTGCTGGTTAGAAGTTAAAGTGAATTGGGACAAAGTAATCGCAGATACCATCTCCTTGCTCTACTAAGTACTCATTTCGTGTTCACTAAATTGCACAGTAAGTATGAAAAGCAGCTCCAACCACGAGTTCCTTGAGGTTCTGCCCCAGGAGGCTGTGGGCCTTCTCGCCCCAGCGGGTCAGTGGCAGCCTGACCACCTGGCGGTCCACCGTCACGGGTCTGTTCTTTTGAGTCTTGAAGATTTTGATAACATCTTCGCATTCTTATACAGAGATTCAGGGTGGAGGTAGGCGGGCTCTGTTACTACATGGGGTCCCCACCAAGTACCTATTTTGGGTCGGCTTAGGGAATGGGATGAGGATGCCAGGGGCCATCTGGGACAGCGTGGTGGCAGGTGAGTGTCATATCGCAGGGGGCCATGAGGAAGGGGAGCGGTAAGAATTTACTTCGCCCAGCCAGCGCCTGCCATGTTGAGGAGAAAGAGGCTCCAAATTCCTCAGACCTGGATTTGAGAGCCGAGTTTTAATTTTTTATTAAAACAATTGCCTACTTACATGAAAAACTTATTCCCCAGCAGGGTTTTTGGCATCTGGAAGCTTTCAGCAAGCTTAAGTATTGTGCACGTGGTAAAGACCTGGTTCTGGTATTCTCTTTGGCGGACCCTGGGCCTGCTGGCCGAGGTCCACCTCTCCTGCACGCCCAAGCCCACGGTGCAGTCCAGCATCTTTTCCGCCAAGTCCCCGAAGGAGCTTGTTCTGCCCAGATTTGAGGTCTCCCTCTTTCCTTATGGCAGCCGAAAGTCCGGCCTCTGAGCCCCTGTGCGCGCTTTCCCTGCCTCTCTCTGGCCTGTGGCTCTCTCCACGCCCAGCTTGTTCTTCACTTCTTCCTGAAACCAGTGTGACTGTACCACAAACCATACCCACCTTCCCTTTAGCCAGTTCATGAAATGTTTATTGAGCCGATTGAGTCCTAGCCCTTGTGCTGGGGATTAGAGCGACACGTGCACAGGAGCAGGCCGTTGCCCTCGTGGGGCCTGCAGGTGGGTAGACAGCTGCTATTTACGGACACAGGAAGCCGTGCAAACCCTTCCTAACGTGGGGCCGGCTGCCTGTCCCAAAGGCCAGAGTCCCAGGTAATGGGCAAGTGCCACAGCTATTTCCATTAACTCCAAAAATGTGACGACAAGCCGCAAGTGGGCACGGAGATCACCCAAATGGGGCCAGGGACCCGAGAGGTGGAGAGCCTGCAGGATTCCTCAGATAGTGGCCGTGGACTAGTGAACCGCAATCAGAGAGGCCCTACATACTCGTTGAGCAAAAGACCTGTAACCCAGGGTGCAAATGGGCAAAGGTGGTGGAGAGACAGGTCATTCCAAAAGAGAAATAAAAGCCACTATAACCATACAAAAAAGACTTTCAGCTTTGTTAAAAAGTAAGACTAATGCAAATGAAGGTTACTCGGAAATGTTGTTCTTTTACCTTTCAAATTGGCCCCGGAGCCAGCAGTGTAGTGACTGGTTTTGGTGTGGCTGGGGGTGTCAGGGCAGGCTCTGGGACCCACTGCTGGGGGAGGCCAGGCTGGTGCCGCCGCTCCCAGGGGCCCATTTGGCCACGTCTGTGAAACTGACAGAATGTCAGTGAAGCCCTTTGGCTCAGAAGTTTCATGCTGAGGAATGTATCCTACAGATACGCTTGAATACACGAGAAATGACGTGTGGAGACGGTTATTTAGTGCTGCGGTTTTGTAAGAGCCAAGTATTGGCAACAACCCAAATGTTCATCAGTAGGGAACCGGTTACACAAACGATGGCCTTCTGTAGGATGGAGTACCGTGTGGCCGCAAGGAGGGACCAAGGGGGCTCTTCTAGACTAGGATAGCAAGATCTCCAAGGTACCTTGTTCTGGAAAAAAGACTGATGAAGGCGGTGTGTAGAGTATGGTGGAAAATAAGAGTTCATTTTTGTGCCTGCCCTTGGGTTGTACTGGAAGGTAACAAGTGCCTGTAACAGACCCAAAATGCCAGGGGCTCTGCACACAGAAGTTTCTTTCGCATCTGGTAACAGCGCAGGGCAGGTGTTTGAGGTTAGCGGGAGGCTTCCTTCCATGTGCTAAGTTCGTCCTGTGTTGTGGCGTTGGTGTCCGAGCTGGGGGGAAGAGGGCTAAGAAGTCACACTGATTTCTTAAGCTTCTGGAAGAGATACAAGGGCACCAATAGCAGCGGCTAGCTTGGAGGGAGATGGTGATGGCGCGCTGCTGGGATGATGGGACACAGGATGGGAAGGAAACTTTGCACTTCATGCCTTTCAATGCATTTTTCCAAACTTTGAGCTGTCTTATCCATTTATAAAATAAAAATGGAGGGGCGCCTGGGTGGCTCAGTCGTTAAGCGTCTGCCTTCTGCTCAGGGTGTGATCCCAGGGTTGTGGGATCGATCCCCCGCATCAGGCTCCCTGCTCTGCTGGGAGCCTGCGTCTTCCTTTCCCCCTCCCCCTGCTTGTATTCCCTCTCTCGCTGGCTGTCTCTCTTTCTGTCAAATAAATAAAATCTTTCAAAAAAAATAAAATAAAAAAGGATAGTTGAATCATAGTGGAATCATGCCTTGATAGTGCTACGGACCCAGGAACGTGGGAGCGGAGAAGAGGGACGGCTGCACCTAGCCTGGGGTGGGCACGCGGAGAAGAGGAGTCGGGGAGCGAGCACATCTGAAGGCCTGTGGAGCCTCCAGGGCTTCCCTCGCTTGGGCTGGCTGGGCGGGTGGGGTGTGCGTTGTGCTCTGGCCTGGCCAGCGGTGGGGCAGCACCTTCTGTGCAGCTCCCGTGAGAAGTTCAGGAGCAGGGGAGCTACGTGATCAGATCTAGGGCGGCAGCAGCAGGAGGGATTGGAAAGGGGCCTGGAGGCGTGGCAGGGAGCTGGGTGAGGTTGTGGGGGGGTGTCTGAAGGAGGGGATGCCTCTCTCTCCTGCAGAGCCGACTGGGCATCAGCTAATGGAGCGCAGCAAGTCTGTCTGTCCATACCTCCAGTGAGATTATAATCGCTTTGAGAAGCCCTTCGTTTCCCACCTAGAGTATCATGCCGCAAATACTCAGTGATTGATTCTCCTTTGTTTTAGATGAATGTTTATATTTCAATATGCTAGAAAGGTGCTCGGATCCTAAGCGCATAGCCTCAGGAGGGATCACAAAGTAGACACCCGTGTATAGATGGGTTGACTCTTACTCTCTTTCTTCCTTGTTAAAATAATGGTTAGACTCCGCGTGGACTCCCGCCCCATACCCACACCCGCGTACCCATTCTGTCCTGGCCGTGTCTCATCTGTGGTGTGTGCGCTCACGCCCCCGTTTCCGTAATGCCAGTTTTAACCAGTGCTCCTGCAGAAGTCTTTGGGAAATACACATCAGGTGGCTTACTAAAATAGTATTTCTATTTCATTTTAAAGTATTTTGAGTCTCATTTAATTGTCAGTTTGTTTACTGTGAGATGTGCACAGAGCTGTGACAAATGAAAAAATCAGCCACAGCCTGGAAAGAGTATGAGTGTGGTGACCTTTCTTTCTTTTCTATCATTTTATAATAAAATGGCTTTAAAAGGCTGAAAGCAAGCCAGCTATTAGAAGACTCTAGATAGAGTTTTCTTGCCAGTATATTTTTACATTTTCCTCTCTATCCTGACTTCTTTTATTTCCTTTTGAGTTGAGAGCCAGTTGCTTAGAACATTCTGTGAATTTTTCTCTGACTACATTCACTTGTGCTTTTGTCTACTGGATTCTTGATATCCAGGGCCCCAAAGCTCTCCATTATCTAAATAAAGGAGCCCATTAATTAATCTAAGAGTATTTTATTGAACATGTATGTCTTGAATTTAGATCAGGGGTGGGATGGGTAACTTGGATTTTGGAAGTCCTAACTATTGCCAGTATTCCTAAATTAGATTTCATTTATAATTTTCTCCTGTAAACTTTTAAATCAAGAAGTGAAAGTTCCAGTGTGATAGAGTCAAATAAAAATAAATATATGGCTTGTATGAAATAGATAAATATAATCAGCTAAATATTTATTTCAATTTATATTTATTCCTGTTGGAAGAAATGAAAGGGAGACTTATTCGTTGGGAATTTGGGCTGGTACTATTCAGCCTGGGGGGGCCATGACACCCTTTGGGAGTTTTCAGTATCTGTATGTTTTTTTTGTTTTTGTTTTTTAATTTATGAGTTTGCTTATCTAGTTACCATTTATGACTTCGTTTTCACTTGTAAAGGATATCGTGTATCCTGGGTGTGGGAGAGTTGTCGTGGTGACCTCGGTGTTACCAAAAACCTTTGTAATTATGTTTTTTTGCGCCCATGCCTCTGGGTGTGAATGATTTTATCTTCCATACACACTTGTGCTTTATGAAGAACGTCCAACAGATGTTGATGACCATGGAAGTGACCAGGCATTGGCTTCCAGAAATTTTAGATTCCAGTTTGTGGCCCCTACTTAGAGCCACTGTTCAGGAACATCTTTTGAGCCTTGTTCCTGGCTCTGTTGCAGGTGCTCAATCTTACCTCTCTCTCTTCTTTCACACCACTCTTTTGGGGGAGGCGGTCAGGTTTACTGAGGTATAACTTAAATTAAGTAAAATTCACCACTTAGAGTATACAGATCTCTGAGTTTTGACGTGTGCATAAAGTTGTATAACCAGTACCAAAATCAACATACAGTGCAGTTCATCGCCTTCCCAGATTTCCCGGCGCCCCTTCGTGGTCCGTCCCCACGCCACTCCCCACCCCTGCCAGTCGCTGATCTGCGCTCTCTGTTCCTGTGGTTACTCTTTTCCCGAATGACCTAAGTGCAGTCACAGAGGATGTAGCGTTTTGGGTCTGATACTTTGATTTGGAGCGATGCTTTTGAGAATTCACCCCTGGCTCAGTCTCAGTAGCTGATTCTTTAGTATCGAGTAGGGTTCCGGCCTCTGGGTGCATCACAGTTTATCCATTCGCCAGTTGAAGAACACGTGGATCATCTCCAGTTTGGGAGAATTGCCTGTGATCTGGGAGATTGTCTGGGAGATTGATCTGGGAGATTGTCTATGATAACTATCTGTGATAGATTTTTTGTGAGTATGACATTGGTCTTTCATTCCTCTCGGGTAAACACCTAGGAGGGGATTGTTGAGTTGAATGGCAATTGCATGTTTAACTTCAAAGAAATGTTTTCCAAAGACGTTATACCTGTTGTTTCCTCACCAGCAGTCTGAGAGAGTTCCAGATGCTTTATAACCTTGCCAGCATTGGTGTTGCCTTTTTTTCTTTTTAATTTTTCTTTGCCTTTTCCTAGTGACTACTGATGTTGGACATCTCTTCATGGGTTTCTCTTCTTTGGTGGAAGTGTGCAAATCTTTTCGATTTTTTAAAAAAACACATTATTTATGTTCTCATTATTGAGTTTTGAGAGTTCTTTATACACTTTGCTTAAAAGTTCTTTACCAGATACGTGTTTTGCAGATATCTTTTCTGAATCTGTGGCTTGTCTTTGCATTTTCCTATGCATGACTTCAGAAGTGCAGAAGTAGTAAACTTCAATTCAGTCCAATTTGTCAGTTTTTCTCTTTCATAGATCATGTCGGATCTTTGTACTCTTTGCTTAACCCTAAGGTTGCAAAGATTGTTTTTTGTATGTTTATTTTCCTACAGATTTTATAGTTTGTAGATTTATGTTTAAGTCTCCGATCCATTTTGATTTAATTTTGCAGTGGTCATGTACTCTTGCACACAGATGTTCAGTGGTCGCAGCACCATCTGTTTAAAAGACCTTTCCTCTCCTCATTGCACTCCCTGGGTGCCTTGGTCAGAAATCAGTTGACTATGTACACCTCTCTTTCTGGGCCCCGTTCTCTTCCACCGATCTCCGTGTGTGTCTTTTTCTCCAACAATGCACTGCCTTGACTACTGTGCCTTTATAATAAGTCTGGAAATCAGAGAGCGTAAACCCTCTCACTTTGTTCTTCTTTTTCAAAAAAAGTCAGACTTTTTTGTTATTGTTGCTCCCTTCCAAAATACAACTTTTAGAATCAGTGTATTGATTTCTACAAAAAACTCCTCCTGGGGTTTTGACCGGGACTGTGTTAAATCTGTAGATCGATTTGGGGCGAGTTGACGTTTCAACACTATTGAGTCTTCTGATCCATGAATATGCCATCTCTTCTCCTTTATTTGGGTCCTCGTTGACTTTGTTCATGAGTATTTTGTAATTTTCAGCTTCTAAATCATGCGCGTATTTGCTTAGATGCCTTCTCAGGCATGCCGGGTTTTGGTGTTATCATAAATGATGCCACGTGTAGATGTAAATTTCCCATTATTTATTGCTAGTGTGTAGACGTGTTCTGCCGGTAGTGGGTGTACAGTACGTTTGTGAATACACCTGTCTAATGAGTTGAATTCTCAAATTATAATTTGGGGTTCTTTTGATTCTCAGTAAAAAAGAGTAATATTTCAAGGCAATACTTTAAGTAGTTTATTTCTTATGTTGTACTCGAATGCCTTTTGACTAACTTTTGAAACTTTAAACTTTATTCATTAAGAGATAATTGGATTGTTAGGACTTTTTGTTATCCCACGCAGCAGAATTCTGGCAGGTGTTCCCTACCTTTGGTTGATTTTACTTGTATTCTTGAATCATCGTATTACTGACTTCTTTTCCCGCCTTGGTGCTTTTATGGGCTTTTCCCACTAGCCACTAGCCCACTTGCTCTGTCTGATTTTCTGCTTCTCTTTGACGTCGTCATTATCAGTTACGTTTATGTGTCCTTCGCCATTCATTCCATGCCTTTATAATTTGGTTAGTTTCATTTTATTTAGAGTAATAGACTCCTAGAGTTGAAGAAATATGGAGATTAAGCCAAGGCCTTTTCCTTTTAAACTTGAAAAAAAAATAGGTGCTAATATTGGAGACCCAACCCCTGCTCTGTTAATTTGTTTACGTGGAAGGTTACGCTATGAGGCCTAACGTATAAGCTTCCAGTCCTGGGTTTACAGACAATCTAGTGTGGCTGGTGGGGCTCTCTTCTGATGTGTGCTGTCATGTTGGATGGCACGTTATAAGGAGATTGCTTTGAGGTGCTTGGAGGAGTTGAAGGAAACTTCCAGAAACACGGGAGTTGGTATGCCTGCACAGCGTGGTTTATTCTACGGGCATAAAGAAATGCAGTACACGAAATGAGAATCTTCACATTGGTAGGAGAGAATATTTTAGAGAACTCTTGGAACAAGTAGCTCTAATTTGCTACATTAAACCACCTTTTCCCCCTCTCTCAGAATTAAGTTTAATTATAGTGGAGCTTATAAGCATTGCTCTGTTTAAATTATATTAGCTCTTCCATTATATTGTGTTTTTTAAGGAGACCTGGAGCTTTTAGGTGGACAGGAAATTACTAATTATAAAAGGAATAAATATTTGAAAAGCCAGGTTCATAGCAATAATTTCTATTATGAGTCACATAAAATTTTTAATTGTTAAAAGCCAAATTTCAGTTGTTTTTCTTTAGCATAAGAAAACTTCCTTTTCCAATGAATGTATAGAATTTCAATCATGTTATGTTTATTACTTTACCTTTTTTCTTGTAACTTTTTATCTTTACATACACTTAAGTATATTTTGCTATAATTTCAAACTTAAAAGTCATAAGAACAGTTCAAGGAACTCTTACATACCCTTTAAATAGCTTCATTGTTGTATATATTGTGCTGTATTTTCTTTAAGATCGTTCTGTCTTTCATGGCTTTTTTCTGAACTACACGGGAGTAATTTGGAGACCTCATATCTCTTGACCATTATATATTTCAGTCCGCGTGTATCAAGGACAGGTCATTCATTCTCTCGGATAACTACAGTACAATGTTCAAAATCAGGAAACTTAACACCAGTGCAATACTGTTGTCTAATCCACAGACTATATCCAGATTCTAACAGCCCCAAAATGTCCTTCTTGGCTACGATTTTTCCTGGTCTGGGATCCAGTTGTGGGTCATGCTTGCATTTTGTTGTCACCACGTCTTCAGGCTCCTTTCATCTGGCCAAGTTCCGTAACCTTCTTGGGTTTCTTGAATATTTTTAAAGGTTACAGGCCAATTTTGTAAAATGGCCCTTTGTTTACTCTTCCATAGCAGTTAGGTTCAGAGTATGCATTTTGTCAGGAAGACCGCAAATGAGATATGCTGTCCCCGGTGCGTCCTGATACCACTTTGTCCTGATGCCCGAGAGGTCAGTTTTGATCCCTTGCCGAACGTGGGTGTGTGCAAGCGTTCTCCATCTTGGAGTTACAAGCTTTCCCTTTCTAAGGAATAAGTAATTGATGGGAAATTGCTTTTGAGACTATGTAAATACTCTTACCAACTTTTACCTTCTGTTTTAACACCCATTGACTTTCGAGCGCCATTATTCCTTCTACAGTTTTTAATTGGCATTTGTCTCTAAGAGTTGTCCCTCCCTCCTTCCCTCCTCTTCCTTCCCCACCTTTTCCTTCCCTTTCTCCCTTCCTCATTCCCTCCCTTTCTTCCCCCCCCCCTTAATCTATCTCTCAATATGGACTGTTGGATCCTTAGTTTAGCCAGTGGTTTAATCCATTCCTATATTATTTATTTTGATGTCCTAGTTGCCCTAGTTTTGGCTAGTGGGAGCCTCTTCAAGCTGATTCCTGTGTCCTGTTGATATGTCCCCATCATCCTTTGAGCCTTTCTTACTGTCTGGGATAATAAGATGTCTACAGCTCAACTTGGTATTTATTGCCCCTGCCCTAGAGTCAACCAGCCTTTCTTCAAGGGTTCCTTGTTCCTTTTAATAGAGAATGGTGTTGAGAATCCCCAACTTGGGAGCTAGAAGTGTTCATTGCTTCTAAGTCTTCTTAACAAAAGAGCAAGGAGTATGTGTGTGTGTGTGTGTGTCTGTGTGTGTGTGTGTGTGTGTGTGTACATGTTTGTCTCTCTGTTAAAAACAGTGAGCTCAAATGAATACCCCATTCCAATCCATTACTACAATATACTTTTATTCTCTTACCTGTTTTACCTCTTTTTCAAGAAGGCTCCTGTTATCCTCAGTGTATTTACTCATTTGTATAAGCCTAGAACGCACCATGAGTAGTTTCAGAACTGCCAACTCCTGCTACTGTGAAATGCAAACCTACTCGCTAGTTAATATTTCTTTAAAGTAAATTTACTTATAATACTGTTAACAGTTTCATTTTGATAAATGTATAAACCCGCATCTCTATCAAACTACAGAACATTTTTGTCCCCAGAAAGTTCCCTTATGCTCTTCCCAGTCAATTTCATGCCCCTTCTTCTTACTTTTTTTTAAACTATAGATTAGTTTTGCCTCTTCTAGCACTTCATACGTAGAGAATTACAGAGTATATGCTCTTTTGCATCTGGTGTCTTGGGACAAACAAAATATCTGGCATTTACTTATGTTGCTGTGTGATTTGGTGTTTTGTTTTATTGCTGACTAGTAATCCATTGTGTGAAAATATCACTATTTATGCCTCAGTGGGTGGACTTTAGATTATTTCGGATAAATTATGAATACAGCTGCTATGACGATTCATGTACATGTGTTTTTGGAGCCATATGTTACCACTAGGTAAATACCTAATAGTGAGGTTGCTGAATTGTGTGTTAAGGGTATGTTTGACTTTATAAGAAACCTTCAGACTGTTTTCCTGAGTGAATATATATATATATATATGTACTTGTAACCTATATATAATATATAGATATATAATATCAATAATATATAATATAATATATTATATAATATGTCACATATAATTATACATATTATACTATATTATATTTATATATTAATTATATATTATATAAATATATATATAAATATTATATATTATATATATATATACACACACACACACACACATACACACACACAGAGATGGATTAATTATAAGGAATTGGTGCTTGTGATTATGGAGACTGGCAGGTCCAAATCCACAGTGAGCTGGCTGGCCCGAGGCCCAGGAGAGCCAATGTGCAGAGGAAGTCTGGAGGCCGTCTGCTGGCAGAATTTCTCCTTGCTCATGGAGGCTGGTCTTTCTTTTCTAGTCAGGACTTCAGCTCATTGAATGACGCCCGCCCGCATTATGGAGAGCAATCTGCTTACTCACAGTTCGCCAATTTATATGTTACTTGTATCCCCAAATACCCTCTAAGTTGACACAAAAATTGCCATCACAAGTCCATCCCTTGGCACCTTGGCACCCACTCTGTGCACCTCCGTAGACTGTATTTAATTCTCTAATAGAGATGATAAGATCATACCCCCCCACCCAGCATGCTATGACCACCTGCACATAACCAAAATGTGCTAACCCGTTCCCCAGAGGAGGGTGCAAAATAATAGGTCATGCTCACTCTTCTCCTTGGTATCCTGTATCGTAAATACCACAACATAAAGTCAGCAACATTTAAATACTATGATTTAAAGTCAGTACATCTTATGTTACTGGGTAAGGGCATAACAGGGGGAAGAAAGCAAGGGTATTTGTTTAATACACATACACACACAATAAGGAGGAAGCACTCATGACAATGATAACCATTGTTTCTGTAACTGATCACACGTCGTAGCTGGTGTTGGTGACCCAGCCTTCATTCCTGAAGGCTCTGGGCCATTAGCAGTCCTGCCTGAATTGTGTCCTTGTAGTTTTCCATTGACACTAATGACAGGGCACGGTCATACTAAGAGAGGGGATGTCCTGTATTGCAGACATACTCTTCCTTCCCTCCACTGCGGAGGAGGCGTGCAGTGTCCCCCGGGCTGGTCAGGATCAGTCACCCCAGCCAGCACAGCGACTCCCTTCCTCGCCTGTTGACTCAGAGGCATGAGGAGTCTAGAGCATTGTATATTCTCCTCAGCGAATGAGCGGTCTGGTTGCCAGCATCCGGCATTGTCAGTCTTTTTCACTCTGCCATCCAGGTAGGTGTGCGGTGGTATCTCAGAGTGATTTAATTCACATGTGCGTGATGACCAACGACGTGGAGTCCATTTCATGTGCTTATTGGCCATTCCTAGCTCTTCCTTTATGAAGTGTTCAAATGTGTGCACACTTTTTTATGGTGGTTTTCTTTTAAAAATTGATTTGTAAGAGGCTTTAAGAAAAAGTATATATAAATTGGAAATAAGGCCTTTTTCAGACTTGAGTTTTATAATCTTTTATCCCCAGTCTGTGGCTGGTCTGTTTTCTTAACTGTCTTTTGATGAGCATAGTGCTAAATCTTGATAAAGTCTAATTTATTATTTTTTTCATATTCTGCCTAAGAAATCTTCTGCATAAGTATTTTCTGTGAAGATATTCTGTACATTTTCTAGAAGTTTTATAATTTTACCTTTTACATTTAATCCTATGATCAATCTCAATTTAATTATTTGTAAGATGTGAGGTAAGGTTTGACTTTTTTTTCCTCCCCATTGGAATATAACTTTTTCCAGTACCACTTGTTGGAAAGAACTTCTTTTTCCAATAAATTGTTCTAGTGCCTTTGTTGAAAATATGCTGATCATCTAAGTAAGGGTGTATTTCTGGATCTTAAAAAAAAAAAATTTCTGGATCTTCTGTTCTTTTCCACTGTTTTAATCTTATGCCAATACCACATTGATTACCATGGCTGTATAATGAGTCTTGAAATCAGGTAGTATAAGTCCTTGGACTTTTTTCCTCTCCTTCAAGGTGTTTTTCCTCTTTTTCAAGGTGTTTTGGATATTTTAGGTTTCTTGCATTTCCATAGACATTTTAGAATCAAAGCTTGTCAATTTATTGAACAAGCCTCCAGAGATTATGATTGAGATTGTATTGAATTTAAAGATCAATTTTGGGGGGTGCCTGAGTGGCTCAGTCGTTAAGCATCTGCCTTTGGCTCAGGGCGTGATCCCGGAGTTCTGGGATCGAGCCCCACATCAGGCTCTTCCACTGGGAACCTGCTTCTTTCTCTCCCACTCCCCCTGCTTGTGTTCCCTCTCTCGCTGGCTCTCTCTCTATGTTAAATAAATAAATAAAATCTTTAAAAAAAAAAAAAGATCAATTTTGGGAGAATATACATTTGAGTCTTCCAGTCAATAAACTGAGTATGTCTTTCTATTAAGTCTTCTTTAATTTCTATCGGTAATATTCTATTGTTTTCAACATAATAGTCTTGGATATCTCTTATTTATTTACTCCTAAGTATTGATTATTCTTTGATGTTATTGCAAATGGACTTGTTTTAAAATTCTGTTTTAAAATTGTGTGATCTGAGCATATCACAATATCATTAATTCTTATTTAATGGCCTTGTAGCTTGGGGCCTTGCTAAATTCACTTATATAGCCTAGTAACATTGTAAACAGGATTTTTTTTTTAAGATTTTTAAATTTATTTATTAGACAGAGATAGAGACAACCAGTGAGAGAGGGAACACAAGCAGGGGGAGTGGGAGAGGAAGAAGCAGGCTCATAGCGGAGGAGCCTGACGTGGGGCTTGATCCCATAATGCTGGGATCACGCCCTGAGCCGAAGGCAGACGCTTAACCGCTGTGCCACCCAGGCGCCCCTGTAAATAGGATTTTTTTATATAGATAACCATCTTGTCTATGAATAGAATCAGTTTTATTTTTAAAAATTTTTTTAAAAGATTTATTTATTTATTAGAGAGGGGCAGGAGGGGCAGAGGGAGAGAATCTCAAGCAGACTCTCTGCTGAGTGTGGATCCCAACATGGGGCTTGATCTCACAACCCGTGAGATCATAACCTGAGCTGAAATCACAAGGCAGGCACTTAATCAACTGAGCCACCCAGGCACCCCCAATAGAATCAGGTTTAATTCTTCCTTTCCATTTTGAGTAACTTTTATTTCCTTTTCTTGCCTTATTATACTGGCTAAGATCTCTAATACATTATTGGATAGGAGTAAGATTAAACATTTTAGCCTTTTCTGATCTGGAATGCTTTGTAATTTGTTCATCTCACAGCCCAGAGAGGTCTTATTGTCATTCTGTATGACATACATTTCCTTCTTTTTATCATCTATCTCAGCACCTTTTAAAATTTCTTTGTATCATTTACATAAATTGCACGTATTTTATTTGTGTACTTCTTTGTTGTCTGGCCCTTACACTAAATCCATAAGTCCCTTATGGGAAAAATTCTCTGTCTTTACCATTGCATCCCTAGTGTATAGCACAGTGACTCTTAGTAGAACTCGGGAAACGCTTTGTCAAATCAGTCAATATTGGTAGAAACTTTTAGCAGTTACACAATCTATCCTTTCCAGTGTTTGAGTCTCCTTGGCAAAACCTAGGACAGATATTATTTCTTGCAAGACTTTTTTTTTTTTTTAAGATTTATTTATTTATTTATTTGAGGGAGAGAGAGAGTGAGATAGAGAACATGAGCAAGGGGAAGGGTAGAGACAGAAGCAGACGCCCTGCTGAGCGGGGAGCCCATGCGGGGCTCGATCCCAAGATCCTGGGATCATGACCTGAGCTGAAGGCAGCCGTTTAATTGACTGAGCCACCCAGGTGCCCAAGACTTTTTTCATAATTTTTCTTTCTACTTTTTGAAAATTTTTTAGGAAGTAACATTTCAAAATTTCTCATGGAAACTTATATTTGATACTTTAAAACGTTCTTAATTGATATTTTATAAAATGCGATATAAAAGTTATATTTGGGGGCGCCTGGTGGCACAGCGGTTAAGCGTCTGCCTTCGGCTCAGGGCGTGAGCCCGGCGTTATGGGATCGAGCCAGGCTCCTCCGCTATGAGCCTGCTTCTTCCTCTCCCATTCCCCCTGCTTGTGTTCCCTCTCTCGCTGGCTGTCTCTATCTCTGTCGAATAAATAAATAAAATCTTTAAAAAAAAAAGTTATATTTGTATATTATTAAAAGTTCTCACTGGTATTTTATAAAAAGCAATAGGATTCTTTCTTCCAATTTTTGCAAAATATGTGGTGACAAATTGGGATAGTTTACTCTTTCTGGTGTTACATATACTCAAAAGTTAATCAGTATGCGGGCAGTTTGCAGTGGCCCAAATATAGAAACAAGGGTAAACCCATTCCACAGTTATCTAGTAAAAGCAGGTGTTGGGTCACTATTTTTTTTTATTCTTTAAAATCTGGAGAAAAACCACTGATGAAGTGAACCTGTTAGGCAAATTATTTCCTTATTTCTGCCCCTTAGCTTTTGCTCTAATCTGAGAAATGCTTCATTTGGGGGTTTTTGTGTGTAATTTAAGCCTAACGAAGGGAAATTGCTCTTGGCCTGAAACACAGTGATCTAGAGTTTATCCAAAAGGCAAAACACCTTCCTTCTTGTTGTTCCATTTTAGTAGCTGCTGAGACAGAAAGTAAGGCTTCCATTTGTGTGCAGACATGAGGAGAATAATGGGGCTTTTCCCCTGCGGTATGTTACGGTCATTCTTTGGCTCATCCCACACATTGACAATGGAAATTGCACTACAGAAGCAGTTAGACGGGCATTCATTCATCTCCCTCTCTCCCTCATCCTCCTTCTTTCCCCTCCCCTCTCCACCCCTCCCTCCTTCCTCGGCCTTCCCTTTTCCTTACTTGTCCCTCCTCCCCATCCCCCGTCCTCCTTCCTTCCCTTGTTCTTTCTCCTGCATTCCCTCTATATCACGATGTTCTTGTTCCTGCATACGTAGTAGAGAATAAGACCTACGTGGCCTTTCCGTGTTTACGTTGTTGTGGCGGAGGCAGATAATAACATATGCATATGATCATTTTTGCTAGTCACAAGTGCTATAAACAAAATGCGTGTGTGCACATGGCTGTGCTCTTGTGCACCAGAGAGAGAGAGAGAGAGAGAATGAACATGAATGAGAACCCTGGAAGGCCTAAGGAGGGGGTGTTTGAGCTGAGCTCTGCAGGTCCGCAAGGTCAGGGAGCATGTTTTAGGAAGTGGGGATAGCAAGTCAGTAACCCTGAGAGCAGATCGGGTTTGGTATTAGAGAGGAACTGGAATGCAGACATGTGGGCTCAGTGCAGGGAGTTTGGGAGAGAACAGTCTAAGAAGAGGCTGGAGGAGAAAGTGAGGCCTCGATTCCAGAGAGCACGATGGGCGTGATGAACCATTTCCCCTTGATCCCGAGTTCAGCCCAAAGCCAGTGGTCCATATGTGGCATATTAGTTCACTTGTCATTTAGACGTCACAAAAACATCTCTCGTATGATCAAAATAACCTCAGTTCAAATTCTCATTTTAGTTTTCTCTCCCCAAAATAGAAAAAGAAATACACGAACCAAAAACTGACACAACTGAAAAAAGATGAGCAATCCATAATTACAAATGGGGATCTCAACAGTCCTCTGTCGATAATGGATAGAAGGAGACACATTCAGTAAGGATTTGGATGAGGGACTCAAACAGCCTGACCAACCAACTCGGCTTCGTTGCCTTTTTATTCTGTTTAATGGTACACTTTTTCCCCCAAGTGCCCATGAAGCATTCACCCAGATGGAGCAAATTTGGCGCCAAAGCCGTTTCAATAAATTTGAAAGCATTGAAATCATACCGAACATGTTCTGTGACCACAGCAGAATTAAACAGAAATCAGTATCAGAAAAATACCTGAAAACCCTAAAATATCTGGAACTCAAACTGTCTATTTCTGAGTGACTCATGAGTCAAAGAAGAAATGACAAGGGAAGTTTGAAATTAAATACTTTGACATGCATGAGAACGAAAAAGTAACCATGTCTCTTATTTAAAATAAAAATATTAATGTGCAAATAGTAGAGATTTGCATCTTCAACTCTTTCTGTTTGTCTCTTTTGTGAATTTCCTGCTTCATATGTCAGTCTGTCCTCAGTTCTTTGAGATGAAATGAGCGTGCCCGTGTCCCTGCCGCCAGTCTGCACCTGACCCTAGTTAGGCTGGCCTTGCCTATTTAACTAAGTAGGCCTAATACTTTCTTCTAGCTCCACTCAGTGAACCTTTACCATTTTCAGAGGTCATCTTCCTGGAACTCTGGAGGGGAATTCAAGAAGCAGTAACAGACAGGTTTAAGTTACATGATTTCTTTGGCTAACTTCAGTTAAAACCTGTCAAAGCTGCTCTTTTTTTTTTCCTTTTTTCGCCTCTCTCTGTCCTACCTGGGGATTTCCAGTCTACCTTCTCCCTACGTCTTAGACTTTTTGTGAGTCTTTCCTTCAGTTCCCTTCCGTGACTTCTGTTTCTTCCAGTAGTCCTTTTATTGTCTTGACTTTTGTTTTTTAAAGGTTTATTTATTTGAGAGAGAAAGAGAGAGCGAGCGTGAGCAGGAGGGGTAGAGGGAGAGGAAGAGACACTCCAAAGCTGACTCCGTGCTCAGCATGGAGCCCAATTTGGGGCTCGATCTCACGACCCGAGCTGAAACCAAGAGTCTGACTGTTAACGGACTGTGCCACCCAGGCACCCCTGTTTTGACTTTTTTTTTTTTTTGCTTTTTAATTTGTTTTTGACTTTTTATAATCTCTACCCTCAGTCTGGTGTCATCTTGTCTTAGTGAACTTCATTCGTTCAGTTCGTCTTGACCGCGTGCTGGGCATTAAGCTAGGCATTTGGTTTGCAAGTGTAGGAGGGACTTATAAATCAGATAGTTAATTGGAGTGTGCTAAGTACTTTGGCAGAGCCATGTTGGAAGCGTTATGTAAACAAGGGTTTGTTCAACAAACATCTATCAGACTCCTCCTGTGCACCAGGCACTGTGTCGTGGAGGCGGGATTCCAGGTTAAGGTGCTGATTGAATAAAGGGGAGGCATGGCGCTGTGAAGGAACAGAGGATAATCTGGGAGTGGGTAGTCTGCTCTGGCACAGGGTATTTGTGTGGACTTTGAGGGACTTCAAGGTAGGAAGTGGTAAGGGGAAAGGCTGAGAAGGTCATGAAAGTCCTTCTGTCTTTTTTTTTTTTTTCAAGGGAATTTAGTCTTGTTTCTGTGGGCATAGTATTTATTAGCTTTATGATGACTTTTACCAACACTTCCACACTACCCATATCTCTTATTTCTTTGGTTATTTTTCTGTTTGCTGTAGTGGCCAGTGGCTCTAAGGAATGGTGACCACTGGCACTACTTATTGTGCAGTTTTTAAAAGTGGGGGTGGGGGTTGCCAATAGAGAAGGAACCCAAAGCAAGGAGCCAGGTATGTGGTACTCTTACTTTATGTGGAGTATTTTCTTCTAAAGTATAATTAGTCCTTTGAGATCTCTATTATTATTATTATTAATTTTTGAGAAGGAGGGAGGACGGGGGAGGGGCAGAGGGAGAGGGAGAGAGAGAATCTTAAGCTGACTCCACACCCAGTGTGGAGCCCAAGGTGGGGCTCGATCTCACGACCCTGAGCCAAAATGAAGTCAGACACTTAACTGATTGAGCCACCCGGGTGCCCCCAAATCTTTATTATTAATTTTGAAGGTAGGGGAGGAAGAGGTTGAAGTATAACCACATTACTTTGAAAACACCCTGTGGGGTAAAATTTCACTTATTGCCCACCCTGAAATTTCTTATTCTTTTCCTTTAGGTTTCTTGCTATTTAAAGATTTTTGTTTGAATGAAATTAATGAAGCTGTACCTCAGGTGAAGTTTTATGAAGAGGTAAGAAGTAACTGTTTTACTGGTGCTTTTATTTTAAGAGCATATGTAGACTGTACTTTGGAAAATATCAAGACTACTAGATATCTTACAAATATGTAGAAATTCATTGACCATAATTAGTAGCACAAGGTATAATATGTAGTTGATTATAGACTGACAACATCTGTAAAAATCATATTTGCAAGGGCTCTGGAGTGCTCTGGAAGCACTGAGAAATAGTTGGACTAAAACTCCAGAGGAGGGATTATCATTCAGAAGCGTGCCAAGGGTCAGCAACCGTTTGATTTTCTGCAGAAGCCTGCTGATTCCAGAGACATAAGCTGAGACAGAGGGCCTCCACTGAGTGAAAGAGAAACTACCAACGTTTTCCGGTCACACATGGCCAGAGTGACAAATTGGAGATGTGGTGGGAAAGGGGAGTCTCAGACACACAGCTGCTTTCCCCAGTAAGACATTTGGAAGGGACCTGAAGAGATAGGCCAGGAACTTCTGGAAGCCTCACTGAAATCTCCCACAGCCTCACACTGCTGTATTGAAATGTGGACCTGTGGTGTTAGGAATCTGAAAACAGAACAGGCAAGAGATGAAAACCCTAGGGAGCAGTTGATTGACACTGAAGATCTGTAGCTACTTATCACCTGGGGCAGCTACTGATTTCTAGGTGTAGTGAGCAGACAAGAGGCCATGTTTGGCCCCAGGTAGAAGAAGGCTGCTTCTAGGAGACAGAAAAGCCAGAAGAGGTTTCTGGAGCTACAATAGAAAACAAATGAAACTGGGGGAGCCCCAAACATGTGATTAGTCTCTCTCTCTCTCAAGAATCATGTCAAGGAGGCCAAAGAGCTATTCTGAAAACTTCTTGCAGGCGGAACTGAGTCTAGTGCTGATAAAGGCTTCCCACTGAACTCCACGGAGAGCCATGCCTTAGGAACAGGGGCAAACCAGAGGCAGACTGAATCCTACAAAAGTGGAGACCCAGCCCAGTCCCATCCCATATTGGGTGATGAGCCCTCTCTCCACCTGTGTAGCAGAGTACAAGGAAGACCCCTGTCCTTTTTTTGCAGGTGGAAAATAATATAGGAAGACCCTACAATGATCAGCATACATTAAAAAAATAATGGACATCTAAGATATAAGAGCATATGTCTCATAAGGTAATAGAAGTAGACCCACAGATGACTCAGATATTGAAGTTAGCTGACAAGTACTTAAAAATAACCATAAATAATATGTTTAAGACAATAGAGGGAAAGATAGACAAAATTGATGAAGGAATAGTGAATTTCAGTCCAATTTATTATGAAGAACCAAATGGATATTCTGGGACATCAAGTATAATATTTGAAATTAGAACCTAATGACTAGAATCAATTGGTTACAACATAAGACACGATTAATAAATAGGGAAGCAGGTCAGTAGATGATCTCACACTGTAACATAGAGAAGAAAGAATATAAAAAAATAGATAAGGATATTAAAGACTTGTGGGATGTGGTTAAAAGGTCTAACATATGTAGAATTGGAATATGTAGAAGGAAAAGAGAGCGAATGGAGCAGAAACAAATATTTGAAGAGATAATACTGAGAACTTTATAAAATGATGAAAGAGAGCTGCTTACAGATTCAAAGAACTTAGAAAACCCCAAGCAGAATGGCTACAAAGGAAACCTATCTTTGACATCAATATAACATTTTGGAAACTGACAAAGAGAAAGTCTTCAAAGCAACGAGAGAGTGGAGAAAGACACATTATTTTTAAAGGAGCAACAAATAATATGCCTGACTATGACATCTTAAAAGAAATGGTTAAAACAGCAATAGCAGCAAAAAAACCAGATAGTAAAGTGTCCATCTAAATAATGAAACCAAACAACCAATACCCCCAAACCCTGCCAACCTAGAGTTCCATTCCCCACAAAAATTTCCTTCAAAATGAAGGTGAAATAAAGATATTTTCAGAGAAAAACTGAGGAAATTTTGTCAGCTGTGGACCTGCATTATAACAAATACTGAAAAGAGATATTTTAGGCAGAAGGAAAATAATCCCAGATGGAAATGCAGGAAGGAATGAGGTCCTCATAAAGGGTGATATGTATATAAAATAAAAATGAATGTTGACTATGCAAAACAATAATGTTTTTAGATTTTAAAATGTATATAAAACTAAAATGTATGATAAAAGCACAAGAAGCAAGAGGGGTTAAAGAAGTTAAAGTGTTTTAAGATCCTAGGATTATTGGGGGGGTGGATAATAAAAGTAATAATTTGCATTGACTTGTAATCAGTTAAGGATACATATTATAATCTCCCAGGCAACTCTTAATAGAATAAAATGTGTATATCTAACAAGTTAAAAGAGGGAAAATGGAATAAAACAATATTGTATTAACTAAAAAAAGGAATAAAAGGAGGACATAAAATAGATGGGTCAAATCGAAAACAATAAGACGGTAACTATAAATCCTTCTACATAAGTAATTACGTTTAATGTAAGTGGACTGAATACTCCCAAGTAAAAGTCTAAGTTTGCCTGAATAAATCACCAAAACTGTATTATATACTACTTACAAGTGACCTACTTTATACAGAAGGGTGGCAGAGGATATACAGAGACAAACACCAACCAAAGCAAAGCTGGTGCAGCAACACTAAGATCAGACCGAGTATATGGTAAATGCTCCTTGGAGGTAGAGATTATTTCATAATGATAATGGGGTCAGGATCACCACCTTAAACTTGTATGTTACAAATAATTTAACTTCAAAATATATAAAGCCAAAATTGACAGATCTAAAATAATAAAGACAACTCTTATTAAAGGTTAAAAAGTTAGACAACTCTGCATTCTTAGTGGGAGACATGAGCACACACCCTTCATGAGTTTATAGAACAGACAGACAAAAAATTTGTAAGGATATAGAAAATCTGAATAAAGTGATGAATAAACTTGACCTAATTGACATATATAGAATACGGCACCCAGCAAAAATAGAATTTGCCTTCATTACAGTGCACATGGAAGATTTACCAAAAGAAATTATTTGCCAGGCCCTGAAGAAAGTTCCTGCAGATTTCAAGATCAAAATTGTTTGGAGTGTTTTCTGACCAAAATGGAATTAAACTGAAATTTAATAACAGAGTTTACTAAGAAATCCTTAACTGCTTGGAAATGAATATACTTGTAAGTAATTTATGGGTCAAAGAAGAAATTAGAACAGAAATTAGGAAATATTTCAGTTTAAAATATATTTAAGAAATGACATATGCTATTATTAGCATATATAGCATCCTAAAGCAGTTTAAGGATTATTTATTTATTTGAGAGAGAGAGAGAGAGCATGAGAGAGAGAAAGCACAAGCAGTGGGGAAAGGCAGAGGGGGAGGGAGAAGCAGGCTCCCCACTGAGCTGGGAGCCCAGCAAGGGGCTGGATCGCAGGACACAGGGATCATGACCTGAGCTGAAGGCAGACGCTTAACCCACTGAGCTACCCAGGCGTCCGCTAAAGCATTTTAAATGAAAGCAAAGCGTAATTAGGACTGATATTAGTAATCCTTGTACAAGTTTGAAAATTGGAGGGATATTATTCTTTTGTTTCTGGATTATTGATGTACTTCAAAACTTGATATTTTCTATACTTTTAAAACTATATTAATGTATTTCCAGGGAGAATGGCCAAATTATGATGTACATTTAGCCTCATGTATAAAAAATAAGCCAAATCCGAAAGGCTCTTACTCACTATGAAGTTAACTTCTATTATTTCACTCTGAATTGCAGGCTGGATGAGTATCACAGCTTGATCTGTCAAAAGAATTTTCTTTCTCCGTTCTTAAAAGTTTCACCTCTCCAGTTTCAGCAAGTACTAAGTTGCCTTGTCAAATTCAGAGAGATCTTTAACAGATAATTTTTGCAAGGTTGAAACAGATGGGCAATCTACTTGGGTTCCTTCTTAAGTGCTTCTTGCCAGTATGGCGGAGTGCTGCTGATGTGTTTCCATTTGAACTTTAAACATTAGAGTTTCTCTTGGTTGGCTTGCTCCCAGCTCTTCACACCTGTCTTCTGGTTGGCACAGGATGGATCTGGCTTATCAGATTCTCCTCTTGGAGGATAACACTCCAAAGCTCCTTAGCAACCTGCCGTATATTCTCTTATTGAAGACACCATCCTGACTTGGGGCTTCAAACACAGTTTTCTAAAGTAGTACAGCCTTTAAGCATTGAGGTTATCAATAATTCTTCTCTGGGGGTGCCTGGGTGGCACAGCGGTTAAGCGTCTGCCTTCGGCTCAGCGCGTGATCCCGGCGTTCTGGGATCGAGCCCCACATCAGGCTCCTCCGCTATGAGCCTGCTTCTTCCTCTCCCACTCCCCCTGCTTGTGTTCCCTCTCTCGCTGGCTGTCTCTATCTCTGTCGAATAAATAAATAAAATCTTTAAAAAAAAATAATTCTTCTCTGCATCCTTGGTTTTATCAGTCTGATTATTTCTGGTGGTTGTTGTATGACCCCGATCCCGAGAAAACTTTTTTTGTCTGCTGTCTTGAAATGCATATTTTGTATGTTGTATTTCCACTTTCCTGGGTCCCCAAACTTTTAGCGGTTACCCATTCCGGTGTGTTAAAGGCCTCATAGCTTATCCAGAGCTATTCACATGGCTCTGTGTTAGTCATCACCTACCTCTCTCTATCTTTCACTACCTTCTTACATAGAACTGTCACTAAGCGCTGAGCCGTTCTGTTCGTTTCTTTTCTTACGTCCTTCCTCCAGCCTAGAATGCTCCTTGGCCTTCTCGGCCTGTGGAAAGCCTAGCTTCTTTTAAGGTCTGGCTCACTTTATATATTTGCGAACAAATCTCTCTGGACAGCTAGCCCAGTCTTCCGTGATTGCTTACACCTTTGATTCCCACACCATTTGTTGTCTGAAACGCTCGGTAACACTTAGTCTGCGCCTGCTGCTTCTGTTGTGTCATTGGTGTTCATCTCATCTGTATTTGACTCATAGACAGAAGGCCTAGCTAGGCTCTGGTGCAGCCGTGCCTCTCACTTGCCGTGGGACGTGGGGCCAGTGGTCGAACCTTCTCTGAAGCATCTACACTTCAGACCTGGAGCTTATAAATGGGAACAGTACGCCGTTCCTGTCCTTGAGGAGCACACAGTAGGGGGACCTCGTAACTGAGCTTCAGTTGCCTCATCTATGAAATGAGGTTACTAATCATCTCCAGCTGCTTCGCAGGCTAATTGTGAGGCTCAGATAGGTTGCTGGATGGGTGATTGCGTTCTAAACCGTATCTGTAGTATACTGTTCAGGTGCATGGGAGGCTGTAACTTATGGTTGAGAGTGCCACCTGTAAATTCAGCCTGCCTGGGTTTGGATTTGGACTCCACTAGTTACTGACTGTGTAAACTTGGGCTAACAGTTTCTAGCTAATCTACTTGGGCGTCCTCAGCTAAGAATGAGGGTGATAGCAGTACCTGTCTCTTAAGGTGGTGTGTGTGAAATCAGCACGCCAGAACAGTGACCGACACATAGTTACGGCTCAGCGTGTTGGTTCCACTTCCTTGTTCCATTCAGGTTTGGAGGCAGCTTATCAAAATATGTATATATACCTAGATTTAGAAATAAATCATGGAAAACAGAGAATAAATATAAGATCCGAGGCAAAGATATTACATAGGGTTTTCTTCATTCATTCAACCACTATTTATGAAACACCAGTGCCAGACATTGCTTGGATGAACAAGACAAAGCCCTTGCTCTCCTTGAGCTTCTATTCTGGTTGAGAGAAACAGACAACAAAAAGTAACAAATAGCAGGAAATGTATCAGGAAGTAATAACTGCTATGCAAGGACTCAAGCAGACTCAAATCTCAATGTGGTATATTGTGCCTT
The DNA here is from genome assembly GCF_017311325.1 of Ursus maritimus. Classification (NCBI taxonomy): domain Eukaryota; kingdom Metazoa; phylum Chordata; class Mammalia; order Carnivora; family Ursidae; genus Ursus; species Ursus maritimus. Next base: position 6,333,857 of record NW_024425897.1, read on the forward strand.
GGGGGCCACTTTAGATTGATGGGTCAGAGTGACTCTCTGGAGAGTGGGCATGGAAACAGATTTGATTGACAGGGAGGCTAGTCTTCTGAAGATGAGAGCAAGGTGGGAAGAGAGACCATTTTAGGCTAAATGTGGCTAAGACATTGCCCCTGATGTGGTGGGAAAGACCTTGGCATAAGGAACTGAAAGAAGACCAAAATGCTATGTTCGTAGTGGATGAGAGGATTGGGGTAGTGTGAGATAAGATCAGGTCGAAGAGGGAGACAGGGTTGGGGGCCAGAGTAGCAAATTCAGGTTTTATTCTAAAGCCCATGGAAAACGGAAGATGGAGATGTTAAGTGAATATCAGTTAGATGAAGGGGATTGATGTGATATGTCTTCTATGTCTTTACTGATTTTAGATCTCTTTGTTCCATCAGTTGCTGAGAGAGGGGTGATAAAAAATCTCCAACTCTGATTATAGAATTATCTCTTCTTTTTCTTGTCATCTTAAAAATGTATTTTGAAGCTCTGTTATTAGGTGCATATGCATTTATGATTGTTACATCTTTTCATGTGAAATGTCCCTCTTCATTGCTTGTCGTAGTCTTTGTCTTGAAAATGACTTCACTGTATATTATTATAGCCATGCAGTGTCCTTATGCTTAACTGTTTTCATGATATATCTTTTCCTTTCTATTTTCAACCAGTATTTTTATATATAAAGTCTGTTTCTTTGAGACAGATATAAAAGTGCCTTGCTCACCACCCCTCCCCCACTTCTGACAGTCTCTGTATTTTAGTGGAGTAATTTTAGATACTGTGTTTATCCTTTGTGGGGTTTGCTGACTTGAAGTCTATAAATTTGTATCTTTCACCAAATCTGGTAAAATTCAGGCCATTCTCCTTAAAGCATTTTTTTCTACCTCAGTCTCTCTTTTCTCTCTTTCTGGGACTCCAGTTACATGTGTGTTTGATTTTTGGATATTAGATCAAATATCACTGATGCCCTGTTCAATTTTTTCCCCCCAATTTTTTTTCTGTTCTTCGGATGGGATAGTTTCTATGGATCTGTCTTCGAATTCATCGACTCTTTTGGCATCTCTACTCTGCTATTATGTCCATCCTTTGACTTTTTTATTTCAGATGTGTTTGTTAGTTCTAAAATTTCTGTTTGGTTTTTCTCATAGTGAATATGTTTCCGCTGCTATTTCCTATCTTTTTTTCATTACTTGCATATTTTCTGTTATATCTGTAAGTATAGTTCTAATAGCTGCATTAAATCCTCTGATAATTCCAACATCAGAGTCCTCTTGGAATGGTCTTCATGTATGGTATTTTTCTCTTGCATGTGGGCCACATTTTCCCATTTCTTGGTATGTAGAATAATTTTAGATTGTATCTTGTACAGTGGGATTGATACATTATAGATACTCTAAACTCCGTTTGCTTCTTCAAAGGCTATTGAGGTTTTGTTTTAGGAATTAACTTGGCTTACTCAAATTTCGAAAGCTCTGGCTTCTTATACAGTGGGTAGCAGCTGAATCTCTCGCTCAGTTCTTTTAGCCTTAGCCAGACCGCTTTGTATCTGCTGTGCTCACGTGTCACTATGGGATCCAACAGGGATGTTGACAGAGTTGATACGCAGAATTTTGGAGCTCTGCCTCTCTGGCTCTTTGTTTTCAGGAATATCCTCTCTTACTGTCCAGCTTCTGTTCGATGCCCCTTCCCCGTTATGTATGTACTTTAATGGTCACTCGCTAGTGCTGCAGTGTTTGGTTTTATATATGTCCAGAATTTACAGTTGTTTTCTCAGGAGGATTGTTCCCTTGGCAGTAATTTGGCTGTTATCTAAAGCAGAGCCTGGGTTTGTGATATATTTTGAATATAAAGCCAGTATGATTGGCTAAGTAATTGGACGTAGGGGGAGGTAGAAGCAGGCGTGTGAGCAAAAGAGCAGGAATCAAGGATGATTCTTTGGTTTTTGGCTTAAGCAGTTGGGAGGGTGGTTTTACTCATTTTCATGATAAAGAAGACTAGGGGAAGAGCATGCTTGGCTGGGGTAGAGGGGATATGGAAATGTCCAATAGGTAGTTAGATATTTAGAATCTGGAGCTCAGGGGAAGAAGTGAGGACTAGAGATCCCGATTTAGACATCTGAATATAACTTAGATAACTGAATACAACAAATATAATATTTGAAACTGTGGGACTGCATAGTTTTACCAGAAGGGACTATAACAGTTGAAAAAGGGGTACCCGGGCACCATGCTCTGAGGCCCTTCAGTATTTAGAAGTCCAACAGCAGAGGAAGCAGCCAAGGGAGACTGAGGAAGAGGAGCCGGTGTGGCAAGCTGGTAGAGAGGGTAGATGAGAGCAGTCAGAGAAGGTGGGAGAAACAGCTGAGTTGAATGCTTGTTGGGGAGTCAGTGAGGCTAAGACAAGAGAGAGACTCTTGTTGGGTAAGCAGAGGCCATTACGAGCCATCTCCCTAAAATGGTGGTGAGAAAGTGGAGATAGGACAGTCGTGGATCCGAAGTGCTTGCTCTTAGGGTTCCGCTTATTCAGGCTACATGTTCAGCTGGGAGCTTTGTTACCACCCGGGCAGAAAGGCACTGTGTGGCCAGTGAGCATGCATCGTTGACGACCATGTTTCTTTGTTGCTCAAGGGGAGACTTTTCCCCTTGAACTCCAGCCTCTGCCTGTTCAGGTGACCTGGTCAACCTAACTGCCTAAATTAGAGGTGGCATTCTCCACGCACAGGCTACAATAAGGTCACCCTATCTAGAGCTGATTGATAGTTGACTGCATGTTCTTTAGATAATAAAGAACATTATTATCTTCCCGATAATAGAAGTGAATTTTGAGGGGCGCCTGGGTGGCGCAGTCGTTAAGTGTCTGCCTTTGGCTCAGGGCGTGATCCCAGCGTTCTGGGATCGAGCCCCACATCGGGCTCCTCCACTAGGAGCCTGCTTCTTCCTCTCCCACTCCTCCTGCTTGTGTTCACTCTCTCGCTGGCTGTCTCTCTCTGTCAAATTAATAAATAAAATCTTTAAAAAAAAAAAAGAAGTAAATTTTGAATGATAGCCATAGACACCTTAGGCTCTTCCTTTGCCAACTAAGTTGCCTTTTCTGTTGTTCAGGTTGGAGTTTATGAGGCCTAAATCTCTTAGTAAAGCTCTTAATTGTGGTTCAGAGTATCATTTGCCCAAGAAACTAGAATGTTCCATGGGGTTGGATTATTATAGTTCATGGAAAACTTCCATAGTATCAGCATTTGTTTAAACAGGTGTCAGCTTGCTTTCTAGGGCCCCTGGAGCACAGACTTGTGTTGTATTACATTTGTCTTCAAGGATAATAATTCCACGAAGTCTTATTATTTCTTGAGTTTGTTTACTCTTTTAGGCAGAAATGTTTCCTTTGGTTCACCAACAGTCTACCTCTTTTATCCCAGAATTCTGCATTGACCTTTGGACCTCGTACCTAAAATTAAAACAACAAAAGAAATCAACCAAGCCAGATCCTCTGTTTTTTTTCTGACTCTACTTTGAATATTGGTGTCTGGCTTCTCTTGCCTCCCAGCTACCATATTTGCGCATGGCATGGTGCTTGAACTCCTTAGACTTGTTCTCCTGAATTAACACCCGCGGCGGTGGGGGGGTGGTGGTGAAGCCCGGGTCCTTTGGTAATGCCAACACTGCTGGATTGCTGCTCCCTTAGAACATTCTTTTCTGGTTGGATGGGCTATAACCTACCCCAGTCCGCCTGCCTTCATGGCAGACTTCACTGCCTCTTCCAGCAAGACTTCGTTGTGAGCCCTGGTGGTCACAGACCTGTGAATCTCATTGTAACACTGATGATGATATTTCAGGACAATAATATGGCCCCAGTATTTCTCCCTGTGTGAACTAGCTGGCCCTCATCTGGGACCTCAGTATTTCACACACCCCACTCCCTGCCGACTGTGCCCCTTCTTCATCAGAAATTATTACAGGATTTACTGGTTTTGATTTCAAAACCGTCAAACCCAGCCTTATTGTAAAAAGGTAACTTTCATTTCTATTTTATCATCCCAGAATAAAGAATACTCAGATATTATGAAAGTCAGTGTCAACAACTGTCTATCTGTTGAAAATGCTTTGTTCCTAAAAGTAAGTCATACATAGTAATTAGTCATCGTATTGAAGATCTTTGCTGCAGTCTTCCTGAGAACTCCATATTTCATTTGTGTCCTCATTCTCTTGTCTTTTGGGTTGAAAGTATTTCTGTAAATAAATAAAAGCAACTTCTCTGATGTAGGAGCTTCTGTATCAGATTAGAGGGTTGGGGCCAGTTCTATATAAGCAAGTATTTCTAAAGCACATTTTTATTATTTGGCCTATCTTAATACCGTTCCAGCTGGCTTCCCTAAGTTACCAAAATATCCTGTTTGAAGTAACCTTTTTATTGATACTTTATTTTGCAGCTGGGGCTCCAACTTGAAAAACCAACGCTTTTCATCTCTGGGTTAATGCCTTTCTAAAGTATTCAACTGATTTTTTAACTGATGTTGCAGGAAATGTGACTATATATATATTTTTTTCTATATATCTATGTATTTTTTTCTTATGTTTTGTAATGTTGTAGTTGAATGAGAACGATCCCCATCATTTGTCTTGGAACTGAATTACAGCCAGATTTAAATGGTATTTGCTCCAGAGAGGAGAATTGGCAAGGACGAATGGCCCCTGGCTGGTATATTGTAAGATAATTGTAACCATGGCAGTATTTGTTTCCTAATATTGTGGCTTCTAAATTTAAGTGACGAGGTTCATCATAGGAAAAAACCCATTTGTATGTTTCAGGGTGCATTTAAATTATCCCAACTTCATTATTCCGACATTAGAAATAGTTGTTTCCTGTGGAGTAGCCGGTCCAGCAATTTGCTTAATCTCCTGTGGAAGTGGTTTTTGCCCTGGCGAGTAATATCTTTTAATAAAGTGAGTTTTCTGGGAAGACATACCTAACAATGGTGACTTTGAAAAATCTAGATAAAAGAATATGAGAAGCTCGAGAATGAGGAAGACCGCCTTTGCAGAAGCCGGCAGATTTATGACACCTACATCATGAAGGAGCTGCTGTCTTGCTCGCATGTAAGTATTGCTTTCTGTCCCGTGCCTTTCGTCTGGACAGGGGACAGCTTGCAGTGTTTCTAGAAAGGCAAACAGGAGGAAGAGGTTTAAAAATCGAACAGTACTCCCCCAGGACGGGACCCATGACTTCTCTTCTGTCATTTGTTTGTTGGTAATGCTGACATAAAGCACTTGCTCTGTCTACTCCAAGGATATTTCCAAAAGCAGATTCTTTCACGGCAAAAACCAAAATGATGAAAATAAAATTGATAGCTCATGCAGATCCGTGGAAAAAAACGGCCGGTCTCAATTCCAGACTTTGTATAAGAAGTTAAGCTTCATTATTGTTAATTTGGCTGTACTTTAGATAATTAGGCTAATCAAATATTGATCAATAGAAATCTTAAATGGTTTCTTTGGATTAATGAGGAAGAGTAATAATTATTCTGTTAATTTTAGTCACAGTTAAATAATGGTGGAAATACTTTTCCCCCCCCCTGTAAATCAGATAAACAGTCCGTTCAGTCATTAGGGTAAACTAGGTTCCTAGGAAATTATTCCACCAGGAGTGAGTGGAAGAATTAGTAATCCACATTTACCCCATGATGTCTCTGAGAGAGTTTTCTGAAGGAGTGGCCTCCCGGTCCTCACCTGCCGTGTCCAATACAGAAGCCACTCGCCCCATGTGGCTATTTAAATATAAGGTTAAATTAATTAAAATCCAGTGGAGTTTAAAGTTTAACTCCTCAGTGCCTCACGAGCCACATTTCAAGTGCTGGGGAGCTGCGCGTGGCCGGTGGCTCCCGTATCGGGCAGCACGGATCCACGACATTCTGTCATTGTGGGAAGCCCGAGCGCACAGCGCTGGCCGTGATCACGATTTATTTAGTGCTTCTGTATGTCCTGCTCTCTCGCGGTCCTGACTGCCATTCGAGGAACTGTGGCTGCTGGCACCTCTCGTGCCGTGCATTTCTTTGTTGTCCTCACCTAACTTGTAGGAGACAGGCTTCCCGAGCTAGTCCTGACTTCTGATGCTCTGGGCCTTGCGACCTTGCCGGAGAACGGTTGAGCCTTGCAAAATGCCACATGTCCCGCGGGGATCCCCCTGAAGCTTCATCTTCATGTCGCTCAGCAGTTGAGAGCGTTTTTGGCAGTATGATGGGCGTCTTCAGCTTTTCTCCTTACGATGCATTATTAAAGAAGACGTAATTTGCAGTTTGGATGGAGACTAGAGTGTGTCGTTCTTATCTGCTGTGGTCACAGCAAGACTTCACTTAACCTGCAGCCTTCTACCACCCTGGCTTTTAATTCTTAAATGGATTTCCGTGCACTTGTTTTCTCTTCTATAGTGGAAATTTTACAGTTTCAGGACCCCGTCATGAACTAATTGAGGGATGTATACATTGAGTAAGGTGATAATAAGATTCTTTACACTTTTTTTTTTTTTTAAATCACAATAGTCTTAAACCCTTGTGGGATTAGGTATGTCAGTCAGGTGCCCCGCTGCTCACTATCCTTCTTGCCACAGTGGCTAAGCACTCTGGAAGCTCGGAGGAGCAAGCACGTGTTTGGATCGCCCACGGATATCCAGCTGACTTTTAAAGATCGCACGTGAATATAACTACCACAGGTCCCTGCTTAGTGATTGTATTAAACTACATGCTGTGATATTGTGTAACATGCAGAGTTTTGTCACGTTTTATGTATGCGGGGAAAAAAACACTGTTTTTTAAAATTTTTTTGAAAAGCCATTCTCCAGGCAAGCTGTAGAACATGTCCAAAGTCACCTGTCCAAGAAACAAGCGACATCGACTCTTTTCCAGGTAAGACGAAACCATTTCAAAATAAATACAGTTGGCCCTCGACTAGCACAGGGGCTGGGGCGCCGACCCCCATGCAGTCACAAACCCACATAGAACTTCTGGCTCCCACCTCTGCACTTTACTAATAGCCTTCTGTTGGCCAGAAGCCTTACCGATAACATCAACAGTCAATTAACACATATTTTATATGTTATATGTATTATGTGCTGTATTCTTATGATAAACTGCACTAGAGAAAAGGAAACGTTAATAAGAAAATTATGTGGAAAATACATTTATAGTACTATACTGTAAAAAATCAGCAAGTAGGTGGATCTTCGGGGTCCAGACTTACGTTGCACAAGAGTCACCTGTAGACTGTTTTCCATGAAGGGATTCGTACTGCGCAAGTGAGCCAGGACCATCCTGGTCTGGCTGTGAATTTGCTCAGAGACCTTGGGAAAGCACCTGCCCGCAGTGCCACAGCCTCACGTGCAAAATGAGGAGAGGGACGAAGTCCTCCCCACGGTTACCTTTAGCTCTCTGATTCCAGGAGGTAGAAAGTTCATACGTAAAATAGCTAATTTTAAAAAACCGACTCCATGGATTCATTAGCTTTTAGTTTTAAAATTCAGTATCAGTGCTGATTATTGACACTTTTAGTCATTTACAGAATGTGCTATGTAACTTCTGGGGCCCAGCACAGCATGAAAAACTCTGGGCCCCTTTTCAGAAATTAAGAATTTCAAGATGGCGACAGCAGGGACACTAAAACCAAGGCCTGGGCTCTTCTGAGCCTGAGCCCTGTGGGACTGCACGGGTCACACACCCGGAAAACCAGCCATGGTCTCTTGGGAAGCTTCTGTGCCTTTGCAGGAACCATGCCAGGCAGTAGGGATGCAGTGGCAAGCAGGACGGACCTGTCCGTACCTTCACAGAGCGTGCAGCTGAGCTGTAGATAACTATTAAATAAGCACAGTGATGAATCTGTTACAAAATCCTGGGCGAGCGCGAGTGGGAGCCGCAGCTCGTCCAAGTCTCGTCAGGTTCCTATTTATGCAGTGTGGGATTTCTTTTCCATCCCTTCCAGCCCTACATAGAAGAAATTTGTGAAAGTCTTCGAGGCAACATTTTCCAAAAATTCATGGAAAGGTATGAAACTTCATGTATGTACGTAACATTTTTTTGAGATATACTTGACATCTAACATTATGTTAAAAATAATTGTGTGTGTGTGTGTGTGTGTGTGTGTGTGTGTATAATCTTGTATTCTGTAGGTATACCTCATTTTACCCAGTGAGCACTGTCATGAAAATGGGTGTCGATGTATTCATTCGGCAAGTACATACCGAGCACGTCTTGCATGCCAGCCTTCACGTTAGACTGTCACCTCAATACTCTACGTCATTAGTTAGGATTTGCACGTCTTGATGTCTCTTTGAACCTGTAGCTCTTTGGCTTCAAAATGGCCTAACGATTAAATAGACTGTGGAACCACACTATTAAAAGTGGTTGAAAGTATCTTACTGGGACACCTTTGCTAAGGCAAGCACGGTTCTGTAACCTACCTAATTCATTTGTTTGCTCTTTGAGATCCTGTCTCCCAAGGTGGGACAAGCCTGCACTTGATTCTCTGTGTAATACAATTTGAGGGTCTAAGCAGATGTCTGTGGCCACATACATTATTAATATCCCTGAAAAATATGTCCCTTTGAGCTACTCAAACTATATGAATACGTTTGTCATCTGAAACCCCGGACACGCTCAGCGATGCCTGTAAGTGGCCCGCCCCTGCGCCTTCCCGGCTCCCAGCCGTCAGCTCGCTGGGATTTTGAGTGTCCCTCTGAGATGATGCCCCGCTGGAACTGGGACTCTCTTCAGCGGAATCTGCTTTCACACTGTGCTCTTCTCCACAAACTCGGCTCGTTTCTAGACAATCGCCGTGATGATCGTGTCTCGGTGCTGGAGCAGCCCACAGCTGTTCAGTAATTGCCCTGTGAGAACGAATGCTGCTTCTCTGCGGTTTTTTCCCCTCCATGTATTCACAGAACTAAAGTAATGAAAAAAGAAAAAAATAAAAACCAAACCAGTTGTGTTATGATGCCACCAGAGTTCAAGAGATAATTTTATCCTGGAGTAGAGTCAGTACTTTGGGAAACTAATATGCATGCAAATGATTATTACCCTTTTCTGGGTCGGAGCGGAGACTTGGCCAGAAAGCAGTGGCTCACGCCGAGGGGATAGGCTGGCCGTGTGTTTGCGGGGTCTGGCCTGCCCTCTCTCCGGTACTATTAGTTCGCAAATCTGACCTTTCCCAGCTCTTGGGTCAGCCGAGCTTCTGTGTGGTCGTTGGAGAAGAGGGGAGAAATGGGGATGGGAATTAAATTGGGGGAGGGGGTCTGGTAGCTCTTTCTTTGCTGACTGGCCACCTGGTCCACCCGCATGTTCTTGTGTCCCACTGGGTGAGCCTTCTGCTGTCACTGCCACAAGAAATCCAAGCTGGTGGCGTTCTAGGCAAGCAGGTACGCTGGATTTTCTGAAGCCATTAGCCATGTTATGTAAAGTATTTTCAATGCGAATGTCTTCATTTTTATCCGTTTCTTGTCCTTTTCGTATTAATACGTTCTCAAATGAGAATTTAAAAACTCCATTGTCAGACCTAGGGGGTTTTGAGCTTGGGTTTTGAAAAGCATGAACACTCCCTAAATAGAACCTTGTAGCCTTCGTCCTCATCAGGACTGGCCACACTCTGAGGGCCTCGCAGGTAAGGCGATTTCTTGGGCTGATAGTAAGGGGAGAGCTTCAGCCACGCTGGTCTCCTCTCTGCCCTCACTTGAGGCCAGCAGGGACAAGGGCTAATGGGTTCCGGGCCGGGCTGAATCTGGGAAGGAGGCTTTCCCTCTTCGGGGTGAGGGTTGGGATCCTCAGTCGGGCAGTGAGCTTCACTCGCCCGCGATCCAAAGTCACAGATGGGGGGTTAAACATGCTGACTCTCCCCCACCCTCCCTGCACCCCTGCGTTTTTGTATCGTTAACCTCAGACCTTCCCTGGGAGGGGGGGCTATTCCTCATCTGCAAGGGCACTGGCTGTCAGGAGCCCCCTGTTGCCCAGGCTCTGCTGTGTTCTCAGCCCCAGTCCCTCTTCTGTCAAAGAGCGCCCATTCTCGTAATTAGGTACTGACCGGAAATAGCACTCAGGGAACCTCTGTGGACACATGACTGAGCCTGGCCACCCCGGGGCCATCTCTACTTCCTAAAGAAGAACTGGCTACAGAAAACCTGTATTTCTTGGGCAAAATGTATGTTTGTAGGTGTCCCTTGTGTGTGTGTGGGGGGGGGGAATGTTCTTTTGAGGCAGGGTATGTGTTGGGATTTGGTTCTCTTGACTCTCTCTCGGTCAGCATGACAATTCTCTCTCTGTGGTGGTTAATCCTCCCCAGCTAGTTTGCAGGTTTGTAAAACATGCCAGATCACCGCCCCCTGTTGCCAGCTCTGAGTTCCAGAACCCGGGAGAAAAGGGAGTATGGGAGCTAGCTCACCATACCAAGCGAATTTCAAAGTGACAGTCATAGATTTTTAAGCATGGAGAATACCCCAGTGTGGTTCTGCCTTTTGCACTCACCATACTTGAAAGAAAGAAAGAAAGAAAGAAAAGAAAGAAAGAAAGAAAGAAAACAAACTGATTGAAATAACTCTTAGAAATGCTCAAAATAGGGGCGCCTGGGTGGCTCAGTTGGTAAGCGTCTGCCTTCAGCTCAGGGCGTGATCCCAGGGTCCTGGGATTGAGCCCTGCATCAGGTTCCTCCGCTGGGACCCTGCTTCTTCCTCTCCCACTCCCCCTGCTTGTGTTTCTTCTCTCGCTAGCTGTCTCTCTCTCTGTCAAATAAATAAAATCTTTAGAAAAAAAAAGAAATGCTCAAAATATAATTTTATTTTAGTAACCTCACAGAGGTGATAGATCAATGAAACACTCTGTAAACGTCATTTTAGATTCATTGACAAAAGATGCTGCATAATTACAAAGAGTTCTTCTGCTTTTGATTTTTCAACTTGACTCTATTAGCCTCAGAAATATTTTTAAAAGATCCTTAGATGGCATATTAAATGAACCCCCAGGCACCTGGGGTATTTAGATGCCTTAAGGCATTCTGTTATAATGCTGGTAATACCTGAACCGTGCACTTCATAAGTACTATCTCCCTCCCTCCCCTTCTTCCTTTCTTATTCATTCATTCATTCATTCATTCACTCACTCATTCATTCAAAGAACCCTGGATGCTGTGCCCATGTAAGGAATCGTGCCAGGGGCTCGGTGAAGTCCAGCAGTCACCAAGAATATTCTTTGCCTTTGAAGAGTATTAAATCTAGAATGCATTTCTTTTGAAAAAATGTTTTAAAACAAACACTACAGACGGTGTTGCTCATTAATAAACATAATGAAAATTAATGTCTTTATTACAAAGCTGTGGGGATAGATGTTTTTCAAGACAGAAGGATAAAAAGTACTCATCAAGCAGTTGAGTAAATTGTGGGAACAAATCTGCTCCGTGGGACTTACCACGTCTTGTGATTCTGGTCTAAGGGCTTTTTCTCCTACAGCCTTTGTATCTTTGCGTGGCGGTACTTGGTCTGGGTTCCGATCCAGCCCTACCCCTTCTCTCAGTGTGTGACCTTGGCCAGACCGTGGTCTCCTCTGCTGCAGAATGGGCCTCATCATTCCTGCTCACAGACCTGCTCATATTGTCGCCGGAGGGGAAATGACCAGGGCCCGGCACGTGGAAAGCGCCATCTGAGCGTTCGCTGCTGTTACCGTTATTGATACGTATTTTGTCATTGAGGGCTGCGTGGTCCAGTGTGGGGGCCACTAGCCACACGTGGCTCTTGAGCACTTGAAATGACGGAGTGTGCATTAAGATGGGCTCTCAGTGCAAAATACGCACCAGGTTCCACAACCTAATATAAAGACAAGAATGTGGAAGGGCTCATTACTCTTTTTGTACCGATCGCGCACATGCGGAAGTGGTAATTTCTCGCTATGTTGGAGTTAAATAAACTACGGTACTCAAATGGAAGTGTGTATGGGGCGCACGTTTTAGGCCTTCTGTTGGATGGTGCTGATGCAGATAGAAATGTGACCATAGCAGTCATCACAATTTAAGGGAAACACGGCATCTTTCCCCTGAATCATAAGATAAAGCCACGAAGACCGGTGAAGGCTTTGTGAGAAGGTGCTGAAGGAAACCGAGAAGCAACACGAGCGATGCTGTCCTCCTGTGTCGTTTAGTATTGCTCTTTAAGTCCGAGTCGTGTGATACGCAACTTCTCAGTGGCCGTTTCTGTTCTTTTTTAGTGACAAGTTCACTCGATTCTGTCAGTGGAAAAACGTAGAATTAAATATCCATGTGAGTATCCTCTTACCCTTTCCTTTTTTTAAATAAAAACTTCCTCTGGCTTAACTTCGTGAGAAAATACTTTATACCCCGGAGCGCACTCCCACGGGTAATGCGCTGTCTAAACAGATGTTGCTCTTCTAGCGCTGTGTACGAAGAATTCGTCCTCCCATACCCGGCGTCGTAAACAATCCGGGTTCTAATTCTCTTTTTTCAGATTCCTATAAGAATGTGTTTATTTATTTAAGAAAGGGCATTTTAAGCAGTGTTTGACCCTTCCACAGAAATAGTCTCCAAAATACAAGGCCCCCACGTAATGTACTTCCCACATGCCCTCGGCTTTTGCCATCTTGGTGAAGTCTCCCTTCTCGTTCATTATTATTAGGTGTGATCTTGTAATAAAAATGATGCCGTCTTTTATCAGACCAAAGGTTCATCTCCTCTTTTGATTATTTCTGAGAATGAGAAAAGCAGCCCTCAAAGACAGGCTCCTTTCTAACATGCACTTCCCGTGAACGTCTCATCTGCTCTCAGCTTTCGACGTCAGAAATTCCAGGGACGTCCCCTTCTTCATTTTTAGAACCCTCCTTCCTTGGTGCAGCCTCTTTTACTTTCTCCTTCATGTTCTCCCTTCACATCTGCGAAGAGAAAAAGAAATAATCAACTGGATTTTTTTTTTTTAGTGGTTTTTTCTTTTCTTTTCTTTTTTTTTTTTTTTTTTTTTTTTTTTGTAGTTTTTGTAGTGTTTTACTTGCTGGTACCATTGGGAGCAGCTTTTTTTTTTTTCCCCCAATTTCTCCTTTCTTTCACATTTCCTGGCAGAAGTTTAGAAACAAGAGGGCAGTAACACATTCTTCAAAAAATCCTTTCCTTCTGCCATAGATCTTCCTGACGCGTTTGCTCCTTCAGCGGACCTGCTGTGCTCACATTCTGCTATCCCCCCGAGCATCACGTGTGAAGCCTGTGGGCCCAGTTACCTGGCTGCAGACATGGTGTCCGAAGGGCTGTTTGGGGGAACCCTCCAGGAATCTGAGCCTTCACTTGCCAGGATACATAAACCCGTGAACGTCGGGCTCACTGTGCCTTTGTGCCATCTAAGACTATTACACGTGCTCAGGAAGCAGGGAGTTGCTGAGACATTGACACGAGGAGTGGGCTTATGAATGAAGCCTCTTTATGTACTTTGTTCATATTTAGTGCCTCGTCTCACGCTCACATGCCCAGCGCGAGTCCTCGCTATCCCGTGATGTTATCGATGAAAAATTCACATGGCCAGCATCCGTTGGGTTTTCTGATCATACGGCCCGCGATTATGAAAACATAGATGTCCTTGATGTAGACATATTTTTCTACCATGACAGTTCCTGGCGTTGCTGAGCTGTTCCCAAACTCCCAGCTTCACAATAGCTAAGGACCCTTTCATTTTGACTAGAAATTTCACACTCCCTTGTCTCCAGGGTATACGTCTTATCACCTAACGTTTAGGATGTCGGAAAAACAATCTAACTCGACTCCCACTCTGTTGTCTGCCCATTTGCCTCCCTTTTGTGCATTTTGGGGGTGGAGCAGAAGGAGGTTCTAGAAAGTCTTGCCACCTTGCGCGTCTCATCTCTTAGAGCAGTCAGTCATGGAAGGGGCAGATCCCTCTATCAGAGCTGCTGTTTTTGTAACTATGTCTTACGTGAAAACAGCAACAGAATTTTAATGCAACTCTGTTTCCATTTCATGTTTTGAATTCACAGTTGACCATGAATGATTTCAGCGTACATAGGATCATTGGACGAGGAGGATTTGGTGAAGTGTACGGTTGCAGGAAAGCAGACACTGGAAAAATGTAAGCTCTCTGTGGGTTTTATGCTGGCATCAACAGGAAGTGCCTGCATTGATTTCTGGAAGCCCATCATCTCACTCCTCAAGTACCTTACTTCAGAAAGAAAGAGGCTGTATTTTGTTAAGCATTATAAATGAGGACAGTCAGCTGGAATGTCCACTTCCTAGGGCTCAAAGGGAAGTTAACCAGGAAGGAGGGAGTTACCATGTCAGGAGCCCCTGTGGTTCAGGCCAGGGGTGAAGGAGCCCGGGATCTGGGGGTGACCAAGAAGGGGCATTATGTACAGCCTCCTGGTCCAGTCCTGCTGCAGAGATTTCTCTGCTTTGTGGAGGACAGACATTGTCTTCTAAACAGTGGCCCTCCTGTGATTTAGCATACGCCCTTTGGGGGGGACGCCGCATTCCGGGAGATGTCCGTTCCATAGATGGGTAGCTTGGGCGCTGGCGAGACGGATGCCCTGCCTGCTACGAGGATCACGGTCTTGGGGCCCCAGCACCATCTTAGTCGCTTATCTTACAGGAGGAGGAGGTTGATGTGAGGCTGTTACGTGCCCACGAGCCAGGCGCGACCCTCTTCCGGAAGGTGAATGGTGGCGGAGTTCTTAAGGAGGGCAGGGGAGGAGGTGGTTTTGTTTTGTTTTGTTTTGTTTTAAAGTATAGAAGCAGGGTGTTTAAGTGAACATATATCTGGAAGCAAAAGAGGATGGGAAAATACAGTTTGAGAGACGCAGGACTACAAGTGTGGTCCAGTGACGGGCGTGTTGGAGCTGTGGCAGGTGGCATTGCCTGTGCGGCCTGCTTGATGACCTCGCTGTGGGCGTAAGGAGGAGTAAGCCGGGTCGCCGACTTCAGCGCCTGCCTCCCGCTGCCTCCCCAGCACCGCCCAGCGTTGTCACTCAGCCTCCGCTCGGGTCCTCCCTGTGACCGGGCACTGACAGCTTTGCCAAGTCGCCCTCCTACTGTGCAGACAGGTCCAGGCATGGGTGGCCCACGGCGGGCCAGAACTGGCTTGCAGCAGTTTGTGCCGTCGCCCAGCCTCTGCATCCTGGTCTGTAGGGTCGCGAAAATACCTCCTCGTTGTGAGAATGGAATGAGATAATGCATGGTCAAGTGTGTGGACCACTGCCTCTTCCACACTCAGTGTCCGTGAACAGTCAGTATTAGTGAACAGTGTGACCGGGTCTCTCGTCCCCCTTGTGTAGCCCCACGGTGAGCTCTGATCCGACGTGGTGTGCGTGTCACTTCCTCCCTGTCACCGACTGTTCGTTCTCCTTCATCACTGCTGCTTGTCCGGGTTTAGGGGATCTGCTCATCTGCTACACGC